>NC_135173.1:56963257-57271855 GCF_041146795.1 Maylandia zebra | reverse complement strand
CTTAACCCTGAGTGATCAAACTAACATTCAAATTTCAAACTACATCCAAAGGTAACCCTGACAACATGGAAAAAAAATCTCTTAAATATAGCACGACTATAAGGGAATTTTAAGAATAAGCAAATGGCTAAAGTGGATGTTAACCATCTGCTGTTAAACCCATTAGTCAGAAACACACACACACACACACACACACACACACACACACACACACACACACACACACACTATTTTCTCTTTATGCTGCAAGTAGGAAATAAACTCCCTGGTGCCTCTCTCAGTCTCTCTACTCTGCAATCAATGTTAAAGGATAGAGGATAGTGGAGCATGGCTCTTGTGCAACATTAAGGCTAAGATACAAGTCTTTCCCTAAGTTTAACAAAGCTGATAAGGGCATCTCTGAAAATATTTGGTCTGTAAAGCACAGTTATCCACCCTGTTATGTTTTCACAAATAAACTTACTAGATGAAGTAGTGCCAGCAGGTGCTGCCTCGCTTGTTGCGGAGACTCCTTGTGTTGGGCTGGCCCGGCCTCCATTCGTCTCCTTCTCTGGCAGTGCTGTTCTGGACAGCTTTGAAGGCCGCGTGAATATCCCCCGTCCGTCCTCACACTGGAAGTACCGGACCCCTGCCACAGAGCCATCGTTTTTCCCGATCGACTCGTCCAGCACAATGCCCGCCCACTGGCCGGGAGCAAACTGCGTCCCTCCAACAAAGTGCACATAGCCAGGCTTGTTGCCGTTCACCCAGACTCTCTCTCCAATTTTAAAGTCTGTGTTTCCATCTTGGACTGGTGAGGTCACACTGCCAGGGGACTTTTCAGGAGGAACTGGCTTCGAGGTACCTGCAGTTGGAATCATGTTTTAATAAACCATAGTTAATAATCTTAAATATTACTTTTTTATAGTTAGATTTAAAAGGTGCATTTTTTGCCAAAAAGAATTAGGTTAATTAGGTTAAAACAAATGAAAATCAAATTTATTTATTGAATTTTCCTTGGTTTTGTTATTATTTATTAAATTATTAATAAACACCAAGTCAGAATCCAAGGAATCATATTGTAATTAGTTGGAAAAGTTGTTGGACTGGTGCACCCATAGTAGTACGAGGAACAGATTAAGTTCTAGGGAGATTTAACCCCCAAAAATGCTTCTGTTTGGGGATTAGTACCTGGTGAGAAATGTCAGTATGATCTGTTTAATACAGTCTGCATTCTAAAAAAAAATCTGCAGCTGTAAACATTTTGAGTTTCTTGTAGTCTTTCTCTATTTTCGCTTCATAAATAATGCTGAATCCAAATAACAATCATCCAAAGACTGATTTAAGGATGTAGATGATTAAAAAGAAAAGCACCTTTAGTGATACTATATACAGAAATACACATGGAGGTCCAGCACACTTTGAGAAAACTCACTGATAAGTTCTGTAGTTAAGAACGGCCCAAACAGATACAAACGATAGCACGACACTTCTTGTTGACAGAATTAGACACTTTAATAAACAGACACAATCTTGAGGGGTTTTTTCTTCAACAGCTTCTTACCAGATGACGGTGATGTCCGTGATGGAACGCTGGAGGGACGGACTATTTTACTGGGGGGTTTTAGCCCACTGGCTTTGCCTGATGTACTCATGGCTCCTTGTTTGTCCATGGCTGGGGGGGGCCTATTGAAGATGAGGGATTAGGCCTTCCCCACCACCTTACACGGTCACAGTATGATAAACAGGAGCTGGCAAAAAGAAAAGAAGAATGTATCCTCAACAAAAACAAATATAAAAAGATGACAGTGACAATAAAGAGGACACTGAAAATGCTACATCCAGATTAAGATAATCAACTTTTGGTTATTTCCTTACCTGGATGACTAAGCATGCATTAAGAAATAAAAAGATGACATGTCAATATCAAGGCAATTTCATGTGTTTTAATTTTTTAATTGTAAAAATCTAAACTGGTTATAAACTATTATACAAAAAGATAGATTTTAAATTTAAATTCTAAATCGTTCTGGTTATTTTGAATGTGTTTTTTGTTAATCAGCATCAAAAATCCCTTATTAAATATTTTGTGTTCTTTCTTGTCTTAGGACTTTTCATGTGTGACTGTAGCCCATTCACAGAGGCCTACAACCCCCACAATTACATCAGTGTCTCAGTGAGAGCTGTCGCTCTGCTCAGTGAGGCCTCAGTTTGTCTCAACACCTCCTACTGTATGTCACTAAGTCACAGCCCAGTGTTTATTACAGAGCTGTTCATTATCATCTGTGAAATCACTGTCATATTCAGCTGACCACATGGTATGTCTCCAGTTTCAGCTCACATGCCCATTAGTAGAAACATCTCTGCTACCATTTAATTCACAAGGTACGTATATGAGTCACACTGACTACAACAAGAACGTCTTTGGACATTAAAGCTAAGCGACTAAAGCCACCAAGCACTAGATGTTCATGGATGGAAGCTAAAGGTAAAAACTCATTTCAGGATGTTGGAAGACAAAATGTGTTGATTTATTTGGTTGTAAAATGGTTTATTTCAGACAGCCATACATCTACCCCAGGTTTACCGACTAGTGTTTCTAGACAACAACGTTTTAAATATTAAAAAACATGTGTTACACCATTTATTTATATGTCAAATTCAGATGTGTGTTTCCACATGCTATAATGGCCCAACCTGAAAAGACAAGATTTTCACCTTTCATTAACCAAAGCTCAACATTTTTACAAAATGTTAAGATTTTGTAAAAGGTTTCAACAAACCGTTCATGAAATCTTCTTATCAAAGAGATGGGCAGGGTGAGATGAGTTGTATTAGCTTAGACGCCAGTCACTAAATAACAAAATTAGCGTTTGACATCAAACAGACTATATTGTGCTTCCAAGGAGCCAGACTTTGTTGTAATTTTTGAAGTGCTCTTGGGCAAAGTTGTCTAGGCTTTCTGCAGGTCTTTCAATGCTTTCAATGACATTGGCTGCTTTTTCACTCATTTCCAGTCCAATCTTTGTACCTGACCATTTTCAGAGGAGTGTTTTTTATTTGGTTCTATCAGCTACTTAACACTGACCTATGAATCATTCAAGTATGTAAAAGACACCTGAGTCAAGGGATGAACCAACTTAGCAAAAGAGCTGTTTTAAATAGTTTGTCATGGCACTTTGTTACTAACACCCAGTTGCAAAAACACATATTTTTTTCACATTTCTTTAGCTAAATCTATGAAAAATACCAAAGATAACACGGTTTGACAGGCATAAAATATTATTTTTTCAATAACAAGGTTATTCCCAAAGAGCTATAGCCAAAAAACATATCTCAGCATGCTGTGCAACGTCCTTTAAAAAAAAAAAAAAAACAGCTCCTAACATAGGACCTGAGAGACACATTTGGGCCTTCCATTGATCTATTTTGCTGAAGCCTCAAGGAAAGGAAAATGTTGGTATAAAAAATGTACACAAGAACTCGACTGAAAAATCAATGGTCCACAGTCACAGTGTTCAATTGCCTTAAAACAGGATTATGAATCAAGAAACCTCCTTTAAATAATTATAATTAAATTAAGTGCAGAACAGAACAGACAGAAAACAGAGGCCAGTGGGAGATTTTCCCTAAACGTCACAGTCGAATACCAGCACCAGCAGTACAGACATGAAAATACAGGTGAAAAGTTTTTATGAATAATCTTAGCTGAAAAATCCGGACAGCTTTTTGATTATGTGTTAATTTGATCCAGTATCTTGAAAACTTCCAAAGATGATGTTTGGGTTATAAAGAAAAATCTAATTAAAGAAGATGTGTCTTTCATGAAAGACACATCTTCTTTATTGTTTGTAAGATACTGGAGAATATGTTCTTTTTATATGAAATGACAACATCACAATGGACATATTTACATGGAGAGATATAACTGATAAGAAATCTTTAAGAATTCGAAAAATAGCTTCATAATGGAGGCAAATGTTGTTAAATTATTCTCAAAAACAGATGTTTAAATCTAACTCAAATCTAATGGGACTCAGGGGCACCAGTTTTCCTCCTGGGCCACCAAAGACTTAACGCAGCCTTGTCTCCGAAGCAACCGACACCGTGAGCAGTACCTGCTCTGTCCATGGTAATAAAAGTATATCATACTCATTTAGGTCGACCTTTTTAGTTGGAGCACTAAATCGTTTCTCACAACACTGAAGAGAAATCCTGTGCAGGTAACATTACTTCAGAGGTCTTCCCCCGCCCAGCAGGTGTTGCCAGACCAACACAACAAGCACACCTACAGCTGTCATGCATCAGCCTGCTCTCCATTCTCTGCTTCCAGCTCACTAACGACCATTCAATTATCTCCGGTTTTGCATGATCACACAAAAGCAATTAATGAAGGGAGAAATCGTTAGTGTACATAACAGACACATAAGAAGACTGGTGTGTGTTGTTTGTGTGGGCTGGGCTCTCTGTATCTATGGAGCTAGTGAGATAACTTGGATTTTTACCCGCCACACTTTCCCACTAGGCATCCTGCACATTTAACCAATACCGGCGGACTGACTGGCATGTCATTTAGCAGCAGATCATAGTGATTTACGTGAGGTAACAGGCACTTGTTTTTTTATCATATTTTGCATCCTGTTAGCTAGAGCCACGGTGGTTGCTGGTATGCCAAAGCTAGCTAGCTTCAAAACAGCAATAACGCACAAACTGTGGTTAATATAAGACAACTAACACTCTAATGAGGCGATATTAAAGCAGACTAAACACAGACAACAGTGGGGAAAAAAGCTGCTTTGAGAGCTTACTTTGTCTCGTTAGATGAACTGGGTCTCAGTAAGGAATGTCGTGAGAAGGTGCAGCGTACCTTGCACCGTTACATGTTTTTTCCAACAGCTACTGTTTCCCAGCCCAGCCCCGACTCACACAATCTGACGTCACTCTTGGAAATGATGCTGCCTTCACAGCCCCAACATAAGCTCGTGAACTGTGAAGCCTAGTTGTAAATTTGGGGATCTGAGGTTACTATCGTTGCCAAAAATTAAGGTAATTCTGGAAATGAACTTAATATTTTTGTTAGCGTAAAATAAAACTAGAGTAGAGAAAAATACAAAATGTGAATTAAACAATAATATTTACTTAGGTAATATAACATTTCAAATATCAGGAAAATATTTTGATCCGTTTTATCAAATTTTTCACAACCAAAAGGAGGAAGATACAATGTTGCGTGAGTTAATATGGGCTGGGATATCTGCATTACTGTCAAAGTGTTGTTTTGTTTCTTTGTTTTTAATGATATTGTGAACTTCAGTCTAGCCCCTTAAAAATATCACATATCAAGGAGTAATAAAACAAAAACTGAAAGTAAATAGGGAAACTCACAATGGAAATTATCTGAATCTACATTAACTAAAAAAAATGCTAATTAAAAATACATAAAATACTAATAATAAAATGTCATCAGCAGTTATTGAAATGCAATTTCTTAAAGTGGGAAAAGAAAAAATAAATAAAATTCTTAACACCTCACAGTAAAAATAAAGGCAAGTACTGACATAAAAATGTACTTTTGTAGATGTACGCTATTGTCACTGACGCATAATGCGAGAGCTTCATTTTGCTGCTTTAGCTCTCTGAATCATAGCTTTGTTTTCTACACTTTGCGCAAAGCTGAAAAAGAATAGCTCACTGGATTCGTTTTCAATCGACTGTTTTTGTAAAAACTGAGGAAAAAACAAGAAATATTATCACAGTCCCTGAACCCCAAAGAGACATATCTAAATAACTTAGATATCTAATTTACTGTCAACAACTAAATGATTTTTATTGGATTTTTTTCAAAGCAAAATATTTTTAAAACTTTTCAAAGGCTAATTTTACCACCCACCTAACTATGGAACAACCATTGTTTAAAATAAATAAATATTTATTTATTTACGACCTTAGTGAAAGTACATTATTAGTAAGTAGAAAACATTCAAAAGTAAAAGTGCGCAAAATGTGCTTGGTTCCATTCAGACACTGAAAAGTGGACCAAAAGAACTATGTAATGTTTAGGCGTAATCTTAATTTTTTCTTTATTGAAAACAAAATGTGACAGGGTACACAGACTGAAATGTTATACAAGCAGAAATACACTTGCAAAGGCATTTACATACACAGTGCTTTATTCAAACTAGCTGAAATTATCTGCAAACCATACTAGACTATCTCAAAAAACCTCCCTTTGCATGTGGGTTTTGCCCTGATAGTTTGTTAGCACTAACGTGAGCTAAACTTTTCTGTGGCTGTACAACCATTTCATTCAATAAATATTATTTCAGTGGGCAGCCAAAAGATCAGTGTTACACTTGAACTGCCTAATAAAAACATTAAAACCAACCTTATCAAGTATCGTGGATACATGAGCCGATGGCATCTATGTGAGATGTTGCCTTGACAAGCTTTTAAGTTCATTCTTTACTCACCTGCCCAGCTACTAGGGAAATGTAATTGTAAGCTACTAACGACAGGTAAGTGGCTTATAATCACAAAGTACATCCAAAGTCACAACAGGTGCATCATTGCAATAAAAGCACTACACCACTAAGATGTATAGTAAGTGAGTCATTTTGTTCATAATTACAGCAAAAACTATTTGACATTTAATTTCAACTACAATAATATAAATGTTTTCAATAGCCAGGAGTTTACCATGCATTTGTGTATTCAGGTGGATCTTAGTTTCCCTACAGAATTAGAACAGGGACAAGCAGCTGGCTTTACAGCCTTCTATCATCTATGGTGGAAATGTCATTCTCTGATGACTTTTTCTCATCTTTGTCGCTGCTTCTTCTCAACAGTTTGTTAAGGACCTTGTTGAAGGCTCCACTGAAGGCAGGGCTCGAGAAATAATACAAAACAGGGTTGAGGACACTGTTGAAGTAAGTCAAACACACTGACGTGTAGAATGCCAGGTTGGCTTCTTCAAAGTATTTGCATTCATTGTACCATACCTTGAGGACCCACACTGCAATACGCGATATGGTGCTGGGGAAAAAGCAGATGATAAAGATTAAAGCCACGGCCAGGATGAACTGAACGGCCCGTTTGATTTTCCCCTTCTTGTCCACAGTCCGGATTCTCAGCTGCCATGTAATTCTGATGGTGCAGAAGGCCACGATGGCAGTGGGCAGGAAAAACTGGACAACATAGAAAGTGTTATGCCAGGTGGAAAGGGGACTAAAGCCCATGCAGATGTTGAAACTTTCACACTGCGTACGGTTGTTGTTGTAATAAAAGTGCTGATCAGCAAGAAGGTACCCCGTAGCAAGGAAGATCAAGCACCAGAGGCCAAATGAGACCCAGAAAGCATAGCCCAGCCCCATTTGGTTGATCCGATTCGACGGGTGGACGATCTTGAAGTAACGATCTACAGCCACGGCCGTGAGGAAAAAGATCCCAGCTGCGCGGTTGGCTGCCAGCAAAAAGAGCAAGATGCGACACGGGATGTCACCGTAGAGCCAGTTTTTCCCACGCCTGTAGTAATCTGCTCGGAAAGGCAGGCAGAAGAGCACGATGGAGTCTGCAACTGCCAGGTGAGTGAGGTACACAGCGTTGGGTTTCCATGTGTCCATGTGAAAGATGAACATCCACAGGGCGACAAAGTTCCCCGTTAGTCCAAACATGAACTCCAGGATGAGAACTGGAGGCAAAACTTGGTCCAGGATGGGAGATTCGAAGGCACAACAGAGATCTGTGACTGTGAGATTCATCTTCTGACCCATCAGAGGAAACGGCTGCTGTAACATACAGTGTCGGTAAAGAAAGGCTCCACCAGGTGATTTCTTTGGAAACTGAATCGTGTTTGCGCATATGCAAAAGGTGCTCAGCCAAACATACTAATCTTTATGTGGAGTGAACATCTGTGCACTCCGTTATCTATGGGGAAGCGGTATTGACCCAAAGGAGCATGGAAACAACTGTAAATGTTATCTGTCCGGGGAGTGCACCTTCATTATAAAACTATTATGCAGGGGAATAGGTTTACTCACGAGTATTGAGTGGGATGGATGAAAAACAAGTAACCTGCGGCCATTTAAGTAACTAAGATAAAGCAGCATATCAGAGCCCTGAAAAAGAACTCATTTTTAATGCTTTAAAAATAACAGACACACAACCATTAGAAGAAAAAAAGTCAAATGTGGAAAGAGTGTAAGGGTGAAGGAGACTGAAATTTATTAGCCTACAGTTTTGCTTGAGTGAAGAACATTTGGGAAGGATTCATGTCATACCACACCTTTGGCAAACGAGAGAAAGCAGCTATTAACTAAAAAAAAAAATGCCAAGTGAGTGGCTGAGTCCACAGCTTTTTATGTACAGTAAATAAAATAGGTATAAAATGACTTAATGTGTACATTTGGCCAGGTCGTCGCTGTTACAGGTCACATCCTTTCAGCAAAAGTGCATATTTGGTCTTCACTTCTTGACTTCACCCAGATCATCAATGCTGTCATCATCCACCTACAACGCACAGAGAGACACGGAGACTGAACTGTGTGTCATGTTTGAGATTATAGAGGACATTTTCAAAAGCAGTTCAGAAAATCCGCTTTTCACACCGTCCACAGACCCACGACACTGTCCTGTGCTATTATTTTGGATTGAATGAGTTCTAGCCAATTTATATTGACACTAACATATGCTGCTGTTGAGAACAATATAGTTATTATGGCATTTATTGTTTTACTGCCCAGCCCTAGATGGCACCTTAAGATGTGCGTAAACAAATGACTCAATAAAACTGAGCGAACGTTATAAATAAGAGAGTGCCAAAATTCCTAGACAACACAGCAACATACTGAGGGGGGTGGGGGCACTTATTTTTTTAAAAACACATTACTGTAGGGACACAGTATATACACCAGTCCCTCACATACATACTGTACAATGTAAAGTACTCTTATGCATGTCTCCCCTCTTCTTGCAAATGTTTGCTGGAGTATGCTGTGTTGCACATGCAAGCAACAGGAAGCTAACTGCAGTTCACTTAAAGGCAGCCGGTGTCACTGATAACAACTTGAACTTTGTTACGTTTTTACAAATTGCCAGTGAGAGAGTAAGTTAAGAATGAACCTTTTCAGCACACCCTGGTTTTCTCCAGCTTACCTCAGGCCACTTCTCTTGAATGACGTCAATTATGTCGTCTGTAAAATCTCCCTGAATGATTATTTCATCCTCTGCTGTAACTGAGGCACCACAAGAGAATTTCTGGGCAAAGAATCGCTGAGCCTCTTTAAGGTCGATGTCTGCAAGAGTCAAACCAGAGAATCATGTTAAGAATAAAACATGAAGGGAATAAGATTTTGGCAGCCTAGAGGATAAGGACAGCACAAGAGCTCTCACCAAATGTCGCCAGGCCACACACCCGTGTGACGTATTTCTTCTTGGCTCTTGGGATCTTTGCTATTGTAACTTTCTGAGGCACAGTCTTCTTTTTCTGTTTGATCTGGCCTCTTCCACCTTAAAAGGTCAATTAAAATGAACCGGATTTAAACTCATGCAGTGTTAAGTCGCACACAATTAAAGCACTGATAAAAAGTGAAATGCAGACAACATGAAGCAATCAATCCTTAGCTATCATTTGAATCCTAAAGACTTACTGGAATCAGTAGACTCAAGTTTATCAGACCCATGTCTTAAAATGAACCTATGAGGTCTCAGAGTGTAAATAAACCTTAAACAAGGCAGGTTTCATACTTATTCCATTACTTTATATGTAGGAAATTTGATGCACTATAGCAGTGAATCATGAACCAGTAGATTCTGATTCCTTTTCCCTCTGACGTTTACGTACCTCTCTTCTGTTTCTTCTTTTCCTCCTCCTCGCCTGCAGGAGGAGCATCTCCAGTGCCCGGTTCCTGCTTAGGCGCATTCGCTGCTGGGCCAGTGGGACAAATGGAAAATGGAACAACATTAAACCCACTCCCTCAACAACATGTTTAGCTTTCAAGGGATTATTATGCAGCTTGAAAGCCTGGAATCATTACAGATCTTTACAGCAAATCGTTTCACCTTTCAGGCCTTGAAAGTCTGTTTTAAACAATTAAAAGCCAGTTCTGTTCACACTGTGGTGAACCTTGCAAAGACAGGACCTCTAGAACTCCAAAACTATATTTTTAAAGTACACATGACAATCAAAAGCATTTCATGTAGCATGGAGCTGACCAAAAATTCATCACACTAAATGTTATCAATCCAAAGAGCAGCGTGAGAAAAACTTTAATGTCAGCATGACCTAAATGAGCGATTCGAGAGATCAGTTTATTCACAACAGCTGGCTAAGTACCAGTTTGGTATTATAACATATATGATTTAGCTTCCACAGAACAAAGTCAGCCTGAACAACGTCAGAGCCTGCTCAGAGCAGCAGTGTAAGGGAACTCTGAGCTTTTTCAAATAAAGCATTACTGTTAGAGAAAAAAATAATCCTGACTGACTGTGAGGGACCCAGCAACTGCAGCTAATATTAGAAAATTGTGGCTTTTGTTGGAGTCAAAATGTTAAGTCTATAATTATCACCTCATCTAATCTTTTTAGAGGAAGGCTATTCTGTTAATGTCCACAACTGTATTTTTAGTCCGTGAATGACCCACGATTTCAAAATAATGTTCATGGCTGTTTTAGTGCAGCCCCTCGGACCATCTGTCCCTCTTTAAGACAGTCTTTTCTGACGTACCTGAGATGACCATATTAGAAACAGTCCCTCTCTATGACATCAAACACATCCAAGAGTAGAATAACCTGCCTGAAACATGAGTTTTTAGAGCAGTCTGAAACCTGAAATTTTGGCTCATTACTTGCACCTACACTGACATTTAAAACTATGACCATGATCAATAAGAGCATCCAACTTGCAAAAATGGTTACATTCATTCATTATTATATATCTAAAATCTGAAACGCCACTCACCTACAGTCATCCTGGCAAACACATCTGGAAAGTTCTTCTCCAGCCACTGCCTACATTTAGCTGGCTCAGGCATGTACTCACAGTACTGCAGACACAACACTGCAGTTATTTACATTGCAGCAGAAAAAATACCCCCAACTGAATATTTATAGAAAAGTGGGTCACACAACTAAATATGGAAACTGATAGTCAAACTCACCTCTGTAGGCAGAGAGCACACTGCAGAGAGAGAGAAAAACAAATCAAAAATTAATGTCACGTTTTGAAAAGGGGCCACCGCAAAACAATTGAAGATGAAGTGTGGTTTTGATGAGTGGTTTTATATACTGCACCTCCACAATAAAGAACTTTCATTGGGTACTTTGAATCAGGGTCAGCTGTCCCTTGCTCTGATCTGCTTTCCAAGGACCCAGATTCCATCTCAGTAGTAGCCATCAGAAATTAACTAGAAAAAAAGGGACAATGAACACAGGGCACACACAACATTTATCCAACTCATGTTAAATACCAGTAGTTTGTGAGTTGTGTTTTAGGATTACAATTAAAAAATACCACAGAAAGATGTGCTTTCTTTTGTTTTTAAAATGGGTGCAAGTTTTTTGTTCTTTAAACTGACAGTAAATGGCAAAAAAAAAAAGCCTTTTAGAATTTACAATATCACAACATTCCCAAAGATATTCAGTTTACCAACATTTCACAAAGTAAATGTACATATTCAAAAAGAAAAAATGGTAACTTTATATCTATATTTACCACGCACAGACACTTTGATGAGATGCCAAGTATATTAAGGCAACGCAAAAATATTCAGCAAGTTCTTGTTTGTTTGTTTTTCTAGGTTAGAGAACAATACCATCCACATCAATTCATGTGTGAAATACTTATTTCTCCTATACTGAAGGTTCAATCAGTGCCCTGGTCCATATAAAAGATGGACAGAGCTACAGTGATGTCACCTATTCCTGAAGTCCCATTTTGAAGTCTCCAAAGCTGTCATTTTGGTTTTAAAAGAACAGAACAAAAAAAAAAAAAACAACCCCGGATGTGGTAAGGAGTGACTAGTGGACATCAACAACAAGCCAATGCAGACACCACAGATAATCCATTGTAAAACATGTTATGCCCAAGATTTATGGGACAAATTGAATTTTTTAATGAAGTATGATCCATAACAAGTGATAGAGGTTGTAAACGCAACAGGAAAGTGTTTATAATCGTCAATACAGAAATCCATCTTCCCATAGTCTTCTGTAGGACCTGAAATCTTGTTGCAACCCCAGCTATCACCATCTGGCAGCCTTTCGATAGAATGCATGTTTAAGGCACTTCCGCATTCTGGGCTACTTTTCACACCCAAAAGCTACATCCATATTTTATACTGTCTATGGTTTCTGCTAATTGCGTGATGCTAACACATCTCATCTCTGTTTGAACTTATATCACTAAGTTATTTGGCAAATAAAAAGGAAGAAACTTGCAGACAGCATTCTTTAATAATTCATTTACAGAGGAATCCATGCTTTCCTTTGCTGGCACCAAATGTCAATATATAGAAGCTAAATTAGTTTGAAACACTGCATGTATTTGCATTGCTTGCAGATATATGTGAAATATCAGCAGGCAGATATTTTTTGCCTGATACTGGCCCATGGCCGATATATTAGCGTTTACATTTTCCAAAAGTGTGAACATGCAAAAACGTGCAAACTATTTATTCTGTACAGGAATTATTGGAGAAAAGGGTGACTTTTCTGAAAGGGTTTGAACACAGCTTGTCCACCAGAGTGAATCTGACTCTAGGTACTGTGCGTATTAAATGTAGCAAGTACCATTATAACTGGGTGGAGTTTTTAACTTTTCACTTTAACCAACACGTTTGTGAGAAAGAATATGCGTCAACCTCAACATATTTTATGTATATATATAAATAAAGGCTAAGAATCAATATCAGATGTTTTATCCCATGAAAATATGGATTGGATTCGGAATGAAATAGAGGTCCGAATGGTGAGCAAATATTTGAATGGGAGAGAATTTACTTACAAGTTGTGAAAACTGCGCTTACATAGACTACACTGCAACATGAAAAGGTTTAAATACTACTCATGATTAAAGTTTACATTACAACTTATAAACCGACGGACTAAAGTCTCTTTAGATTTATTATCAGACAATAATACATGGATGAGCACGGCTCCTGGCAGTATTTCATCATGCTAGCCTGCCTTGCCAACACTCTTCCCTTAGTTTCACGACATATCGGGCACAAGGGTACCAGCTAGATAACAGCATCAAACAGATGTGACTGAAGTGAAATTGATCACCAGCCGATCTCAGACTGTAATTTAGCGCCTGGCTCCAAAACATAAGTGGAAAGAACCACAGAAAAAATAAAACATATAAGGCAGTATGAATTTGATATTGCCTGTGGAAAGAACAGGCTTTAGCTTGCTAACACATGCGGCTTCTTTGCATTAGCTGAGCTATTAAACAGAATAGTTCGCTACAATGCTTATAGTAAAGTCTACAATTAAACCGTAGTAATTATTCTGCAAACACCCATCCCGTGGACACGATGCATCGAGCTGATATCTTTAAAAAAAATATCGAGTTTAGTTTTACTGCTTCATTCATCAGGTAAGATTCATTCGCCCAGCTGTCACCGTAAGCATCTAGGAATTAGCTTAGCCGGCTAACTGAGCTAACGCACGGCTAAAGTGGACACGCTCTGCTGCTGAATAAATACAGAATAAATGTCAAATTACGTACCCCGTACGATATACTCTAAAACTGTTGTCTTTCCAATGAAACCGATCGCATTATTCAAGCTCGTAAGAGTTTTAGAAAAGCATTCTCATGAAATATGGTTCACTTGGCGTACTTGGAGCACGCCATGTAACGCGTCTTGTTTTCTTCTTCTTCTGTATAGGGTTTATTGGCGGTTGGCAAACAGCAAAATGGTGCATTACCGCCACCAACTGGTGTGGAGTGTGGACCGAAATTACAATAAATAAATAAGTAAAATATTCAAATTCTCCCGAACAAATGGGTCTGCCTTAAAAACCAAAATACAGCCTGATAACTTTCACTTATAGAGCTCACGGGAAATAAAATTAAACAAGTCCAACTTCACTTTTATATCGTCCGGCTTTTTGATCAGTTGTCTTCCTGTTCCCTACTGCAGTCACACTCCCCTGTACAGTGTTTACCTATTCACTTCTTGTTTTAGTTATAGGGGTGGATTATATGCTTCAGCGCCCCCTGTGCTTCGGAGTAAAAACACACATCACAGATTTATTTTACATCTAGTTTTGTTTTCATTACTGTCTAAGAACCTTCATAGACGTCTAAGGAAGGAAGCTCAAAACAAGAGTGAATACCAGAACAAGATGTTTGGCATTGGCAGAGAAAATCTATCAATTTTCAGGGGCATACCCATTTAGGAGAAATAAATTTAATAAATTACTGCTACTCCTCCTCCTCCTACTACTACTACTACTAATAATAATAATGATAACAATTATTATTATTATTACTATTTTAAAAATAATTTCCCAAATATGGCATTAATGAGGTGTTTGTTAGTCTTGTTATTCTTGTTCTTTTATTTTGGAGTTATATTACATTATTTTGAAAAGTTCTGCAGGAGTTCCGTCACTGACGTCACAACATTCAAAAGTTGGTTGAAGTTTCTACGAGCTAACGTGTAAACTTTTGGGGGAACATTTGTAGCATGTTTCTAAATTAGAGCAGATTTGAAGCTTTTGGATAGTTGATATGGTAAGATAATCTTAGCTATCTTAATAAGCTAGCTAGCTACCGACTTGCCCTCGAGAGATGCCCCAGAAAAAGCTCGGCACAACAATAACAACAGTGACTGATGATAGAGATTGAACAGATTTTAGTAAAAAGCTGGAATGATGTGATGGAGAAAGGGAAAAGACTGTGCACAAATGTAAGTGCTCTTGGAAAAGCCTCAGCCTGTTCCCTCTGGTCAAATGGTAAACATATGTTTTCAACTACATTTCCACCATCCTTCTTTTAAAAAATTTTTTTAAAAGAGGTGTAGTTTCATCCACCCAACATCCACTTCTGCTTTGTTTCAGATGCTTCAGGTGAGCGGTGGCATAGCACTCCAGTTAAAACGGTGAGTAATATCGACACATGTCGGGATAGTATTGTAGCAGAGTGATTGTAATTTGTTTTGTATTATATGACACTTTTAAGAAAAATGAAGGTGCTTCACTTGATGTGCACCAAATACCTGGTCGAAACAGCTTTAAGATGGACAGCAGACCAAAACAGGGCACCAAAGGCACCCCTCCCATCTTAGCAGATACCTTCCGTACTCCCAGCATGCAGGAAACTAAGGTAAGAGAGGATGGATTGCTAGGAGGATCAAGCAGGATGTTGCTGGTAAATCTTTCACATTTGTGTTTATTGTTTATATTGTTTGTTTGTTTTTTGCATTCAAAACCCAGTTATTGAAATAATTTTAAAAGTTTTATATCCTTTGACCAACACAATAACTGATTGATTCCTTCAGTTGTTATTTGAGGTTTTCTGTCATTTGTGTGTTTGGCAAAAGTTTACTGCAACTGACCTGAGCAGCACCATCATCCAGAGGCAAAGGAAGGAACTGCACCTGCTGATGGCTGAGTTAAAGGACCGGGAAACAGAGTTAAATGCCATGGCTGCTTCCCATCTTAAGCAGCATCATACCTGGGAACAGTACCGCCAGAGGGTGTTGACCTTGGAGCAGAAGTGTGCCCATTTAGATGGTGAGGAAAGCTAAGGATATGTTGGTCAGTTCAATACAGCTGAAACTCACAGGGGAAAGCTGGGTTGCAAAGCAGCTTGCAGATGTCCAGCAACTGTAGGCAGGATACAGCAGCTTCAATAGCGCACTGTACATAAGATTTACCAATCCAATGTAGAAGGAAATTAAGCATAATCAGTTATGGTAATCTAAGGACCTTGGAAAGAAAAGTGACCGGACTTCTTTTTTTAGGCCTTCGCAATAAGGCTTAAAAATCTGTGACTCTCCACCAATTGTTCTTGGAACTGAAAAAGCTTGTTGGATGAGAGGTGAAAAGTCTTCAAGAAACTTAATAAAGTCCAGATGCTTTTCTTTCCAAGCTCCTTAGATTCAAAAGTGAAATATCAATATGTTTATGATAAACCATGACAATATTGTAAATAGCTTTGTGATTTTCTTTTCTCTTGTTGCTGACAATGTAATTAATTTGTATAGATATGGTAATAACATGGTTGTTATGAAGCCATAATAAAAGTAGGAACCCCGGCTGAGTTGTAAAGAGACCAAAAATGCATTATATTAATAAGTAATCATTTTTTCTTTGTCTGCACATTGTTTCTATAGTTTGCACATCATCTGCAGACTGAGGCTGTTGATGAAGGTGCGTACACATGCCATTTTGTTAAACGGCCATATGGCGGGACTTTGTTCTTTTTTGTGTGTGCAGAGGAGGTGCAGATGCGTAACGAGGTGATCAGAGTCTTGACTAAACATGTGCGGCTGGTGGAAACCAGGGAGAAGGAGGCCCAGAAGGAACTCGACGAAGCCCGACAGCAGATCTGTGAGCTTGAAAAGAAGCAGAAGCACATCAGTGAAAAATGCCAAGACTTTCAGGTACTTTCAGGTACTGCCATAACATCAGCACACAGTTGGATACACTTAGTACTGCTGGGTGTGGTCGTTCATGTGATGAAACATAAAGATAAATGTTAAAAATGATTCAGGAATGAATTGGGTTTCTTTTTTTAATTTGTTTTTTAAAATTCCCTGATACACAATTACTTTTTTCAGCTAATCCCTTTTGGGATCGCCAGAATAGATCATCTGCCTCCATTTCACCCTGTGCCTCTCATCCTTCTCTGTCACACCAAATCTCTGCATGTGCTTATTCAGTACCCTCAATACTGCAGTTCAATATTCCAGAAGCTTCTATGTGATCTTCCCCTTTTCCTCTTCCCTCAGCTCCATCTTGAACATCCTTTGTCTAATATGGGCCTGGGCAATATGGGAAAAACAACAATTTATAACCATAATGTTTTAGTACCGTTTCATTAAATCTATTTTTTTTTAGCTGTCCTCATGACATCATGCATTCATGATATCACTTTGTCTGTTTGTTTGTTTTTTCTGTCTTCAAGTATGGTACAGGATAAAGTGTGTTAAGTCTAATGTTGTGTAGCCAAAAGGTCTTCACACTACCAAATACCTTGGATCCTTATTTCTAGCATTTCCTCATCTTTTGAGCCTTTTTTGGGAGCATCACTTTTGGTAATTCTGCGACTTGAGTCTTCTTTTTCCATTCTCATTTTGCCTTTTATATCATTTACACTCCTGATGTACTGGTGTGTATAGCTACGGTAACTCAAAGCACATGTGCTGCTACCAGCTGCTCCTCCTGCACTGTCTATCAGTCTAACCTGATGTTGCTCTAATCCTATTCTTATCACTTGCACTCTGTTCTCTGAGATTTTATCATGGATTTCAAACAGGTCAATAATAAACAGATGGCCTGTATTTGTATAGCGCTTTACATAGTCCCTAAGGACCCCAAAGCGCTTTACACTACATTCAGTCATCCACCCATTCACACACTGGTGATGGCAAGCTACATTGTAGCCACAGTTGCCCTGAGGCGCACTGACAGAGGCAAGGCTGCCGGACACTGGCACCACCAGGCCCTCTGACCACCACCAGTAGGCAACGGGTGAAGTGTCTTGCCCAAGGACACAACGACCGAGACTGTCCGAGCCAGGGCTCGAACCGGCAACCTTCCGATTACAAGGCGAACTGCCAACTCTTGAGCCACAAGTCACATCAACTTTGCATTCAAATTTCATTTGAATTGTTAGTGATGAGAACAATCTCTGTGGTTATAACTGAGTATTTTTCAGTGGAAGTCTCCAAACCCAAAGGTATTCAGGTGATGAAGGAGACCAAGACCCCCACCAAAGGAGCCCCACCCAGCAGCTGTTGAAACCTTGTGTTTTTGTGTTCTTAAATGAAGAGGCAATAAAACAGCTTGTTATAACACAAACAAGGAATATTTTGAACTGGAAGTCATGCAAAACTATTTTAGCACATTAATACAACTATGTGTCCATGCTGTTTTTCAGGAGAAGAACCAGAGTCTCAACTCCACAGTCACGGCTCTGTCCACACAAGTCGGCTCTCTGCAGGTCAGGGAGGAGGAGCTCAGTTCCATGCTCAAACTCAAGGTACACGTGTAAATCTTTGCTCTCTATATAATCTACTGGTCTTGTATCAATTTATGATGTCCCATCATTTTATCTAATTATTCTAACCCTTTAGGACCAAGATATGGCAAAAGCCTCGAGTTGTATACTCGATCTCTCAGGGCGCCTGCAAGACCTTGAGACATCTCTGAAGAAGAGTCGCTCACAGGAAAGCAAGCTCCTGAAAGACCTGGAGGAGAATAAAGTGTCTTACAAGGAAGCCAGACATGAAGTCACACAGCTCAAAGGTACATTATTAAAACTTTGTGTCATTTTGTTGCCTATTTACTCTCATTCTTTAGAGGGCAGATGATCAGAGGACACTGATATTGTTAAAAGAAAAATAAGGATAATGGAACAGTAGTCTGCAACTCTGCTCATAAAAAGGAATTGAAAGCCTTTTGGGAATCAGATTTAGAAGATCTGCCCTTATACGTTGTCTCCATGTGCTCCATGTGACATTTTTAGTCTGGATGTATGGCTGTATATTTTTTTCCAGCATTCACAGAGTTATGCACAATAAATTCTGTTAACACAGACTACAAGACACATACCATTTAGTGCTGACACATAAAGCATTGAAAACACAGGAGCTTTTTATGAAGGATCATTATTATAAAAACTCTAATGGTATCTGAACTTCCAAGATGCAGGTTGGACCGTATTTTTCAAACGGAGAACTTGTCCAACCATCAAATGGCACACTCCAAAAAACAAAGATCTTCAGCAGAAAATCTGGAAGAAAAAAAAGTTTGGCCTTTCTGTTAAAAATTAGTTATCTGTTTATTTGCATGATCAGTCGTTTATCGTGTTCTTCTATGTCGTGCTGTGCTCATAGAGGAGCTACAACAGCAGGTAACACAGAGCAGCACCCAGAGAGAGGAGATCATCCGCCTCAAGCAAGAACTCCATCTGCTTCATGGGGACACCCTGACAGGTACATCGCAAACACACTGTCTCACTGTTTTTCCTGCTATTTCATTGGTGGAAACTTCATGATGTATTTCTTGATATGTTTTTGACGTATAAGTCTCTTTGAACCCCGAAGGCTCGCTGGATAGATTTAGGACTGGCTAGTGTTACGTAGAGTTCTGTGTGCTTTATCCTGGTATATGGTCCTCATCTTTGATATTATATAATGAGTGAATATCTGTATGATAGCTATTTTAAATAACTGTTTTCATTTTCCTTTATTTGATGAACCTCTTCATCATTTTTTCTAATGTAAAAAAGACCAAACATATTGATGTGACAGTTATATGAAGTGGTTCTAGAAACGGAGAATAATCGGCATTTCATTCTCAGTGAATGACTCGCAGTAGATGGCGTCAGTGAACAGTGACAGTGTTAGATTCAGTAGCCAGGAGTATGTAGAGATAATGAGGTATGCAGTCCTGTCTTATCTCAGCAGTCTGCTTTTCTCGATAGAAATCTGTAGGGTAGATTGTTTCAGATACCTCTCAGCCTGAGAAAGACACTCTCCTGCAGAGATAAGCACAGCATTTGATCTCTTTGACCAGGGGAGGGAAACGGCTGGAAAGATGAGCTGCTAGAACTGGCCCACTCCAAACAGGAACGCCTCATGTCTGAGCTCCGCTGCCTACGACAGGTATAGTTTCTAACATGTAGTATTTCCCTGAGAGTACTGAACAAAACATCATAAGCGTGAACCCATAAAATATACTGTGGTAACTGGAGCCCAGCTCTGGAAGTACAGCTTTCCTCATTCCTCCAGCATAAGGTGACTTACCGGTTGGACAACATACCTCAGTGTTTCTGCAGTTACACAACGCAGATGTTTGACTCTGGGATACTGTCATTGTCTAGTGCTTCTTGAAGTAGTAACAGGCTATAAAGGGTAAATAAAGAGAGACAGTGGAACCTCAGGCACAGGCACATGAAGGTCTCCTGCTTCTCCTGTAGATTAGTAAAACCCCTGAACTGAATTTGGCTGATGTTTTTTTTCAGCCATTCCCATGATTTTCTCCAGTTCTTTTGAAACTTTTTTGTGTCTGAATGTGCTTCATGTTTTCACGTAATTGCAGTCATTTTGTGTCTATAATTCAGGGGGAATGCAGTAATTTCAAATCTATTTCCAAGTGTCCAGAGTCTCTTTTTTTTGTTACATCTCTGTCTCATTGTCATCTAGGTACTTGATATAGTGTGCCTCTAAATGATCATTAAACATATTTTTATATTAAGTTACAATTTTTAGGTAGTTTTCATCTGTTTGTAAGTGAGAATCTTTAAATCCACTTTTACTACTAGAATTTTTCTTTCAGCGTCTCTCTCTTTTCAACATAAATGCAGACAATTTACTCTGGTTTGAACCCCGCCTGTCATGTGGGGTCATGTTTTTAATAATTGAAAGTTTTAAGTTTAAAAAAAATGCATTCAAGTGATCATGTTTGTGTGTGTGCAGGTTTGTGAGAATCAGCAGAATGACCTGCAGCTGATGCAGCTGAGTTGTGAAACCCTGAAGGGGAAGACCAGTCAGGGATTATTGGGCAGGTGAATAATGTCCTAGGATAACAAACAAAACAGCAAAAAAAGTGCAAACCATGTAACAAAAATATGTGAAGGAACTACTTTCTGGTAGTCCTGACCCCAGTATAGTAGCTTTTCCACATATTGTTGTTCAATGGTTTGCACTAATTTTGCTGCTTTTGGACTGCTCCTGTTAGGGGTGGCCACAACAGATCATCTGCCTCCATCTCACCCTCCCCTCCATAGAGTCTTATTCTGTCTTCTTCACTATGTCCATCCATACTGCCTCCTGTCTTTTTGGCAGTGCCACTGTTTTGTGCAGCCAGAAATACATTTTAGAGCCCACAGTTATTAAAACCACAGAGGCTGCACAGCTGGCAGCAGGTGGTTTAAACCAACATGGTTACAGACCCTTTGCAGGCATATCATGTCACAAACCCATTCCAGCAAACTAATCTTTCACTGAGTAAATATGTGTGGATTATATTGTTGGCAGTAGGTATACTGTGGGGTTTTTAGAGACTCTGGACACTGATAGCAGCACACATACCCACAGCTGGCTTGTTGACTGGACAACATACTAAAAAACCCCATAAACATTCAGTGTGTGTGTCCAGTACAGTCCAATGTAGGAATGAATTAATTGTTTCGTAAGACTCAGATAATGTCTAAATGTCTAATTCTTAAATCTCAAATTTAGTAAGTGTCTGTGTTTTGTATATTAAATTGAATGTGGTAAAGTTGTGAAAAATCCTTCTAGATTTTTAACAGGAACAAAAGATTAATGAATGCGTCTCTCTCTGTGTTTCAGCCAGGATGAGTTAACATGTAACTATCCGAAGGATGAGTCACCTTCTTCACTCAGAGGGAAGAACTTAAAATCTGTGTATGATGATCTGCCTGCAGATGCTCTTCAAAGCTCAAACAACTGTAACCAGGGAGTCTTCTCAGCTTACTTGATGGATGTAAGACAACTTTATAAAGTCTCTCTACAAACCTCTTGTTTGTCAGGGACAGCATATAAGAAGAAAGTTTGTAGGGAGGGTGGGAATGGGGCTAAAATAGGTTGTTTAAGACAAGATGGGGCGATGTCAAGGGGCGATCGTGGCTCAAGAGTTGGGAGACTGACAACCTTCCTTGTAAGGTTGCCGGTTCGAGCTTGGACAGTCTCGGTCATTGTGTCCTTGGGCAAGACACTTCACCCGTTGCCTACTGGTGATGGCCAGAGGGGCAGATAGCGCGATATGGCAGCCTTGCTTCTGTCAGTCTGCCCCAGGGCAGCTGTGGCTACATCTGTAGCTTGCCTCCACCAGTGTGTGAATGTGTGTGTGAATGGGTGGATGACTGGTTGTGTAAAGCGCTTTGGGGTCCTTAGGGACTAGTAAAGCACTATACAAATACAGGCCATTTACCATTTTACAAGTTAAACTATGGGGGTACACCAAGGACCTGTATATGTTAAATTCAACTGTCAGTCACCCAAAGCTACTCTGATAGAGTCCAAAAACAAAAATATTGTGCTAGAAGTAAGTCTGTGTTTTTTTTATATGGAAACCGGAATGAAATACTTTTGACCACACAATTTAGGCTGGTGACAGTTCTGAAACATGCGTTGGCAAAGAATGATGACACAATGGAGTTGTCTTTTAATGCTGCTCAGGTTGGAAAAATTAAGATATTTCTGTTTCTAGTTGTTATTTTAAGCTAAACTAGCAAGATTTTAAGTAACTCCTAATATAAGCACAGACAAAAGTGACGTAAGGTTTTTCAGGCATTGCAAAACAAATCCGTCACCATATTGAAGTATTCCATTAAGACCAAGAGTTCTTTCCTTCTCTCATCAGGACGGCCCTCTTTCCAGATGCTCTCTGCAGCAGCTGTTAGATGAGTCCAGGCTGGTTGTGGCTGGTTCAGGGAACAGCATCCTGAGACTCCACAGTTCTTTACAGAATAGCAGCCAAATGGTGAGTTGTAGCCCACTGACCCTTTTTATTTCCAGGAGTCCCAGACACCCCAACATCACCCAAGTACCTCCATCCTCAAGTACCTTCATGACTTTCGGCCTCTTTTCATCTCTCTCTCTCCTTATTTGTGTTCATGGGGTGTGACATGAAAAGGATAAAAAATATTCAGTTCCTCCTGTTTGGGTGTGTTAATCATACCAGCTTGATCTTATTTCTTTTTCTCTAACAGACCAGTCCAGCTCCACCCAAAGTTCGTCCTCAACATAACACCAACCAGCCAGTAAATCACATGGACTTGATGACTCAGCTGAAGAATTGATTTTCCTCATGTATGTTTCAGTATTTACCAAAGTGACACAACTGTTGAGCACTAACTTTGAACTGAAAAATCAGTGTTACTATATTAAGCACTGCATGCACCACTTGTTGAACCTTAAGGCCTCCCAGGAAAAGGTGAAGTATAAATACAAACTGTGAAATGTTTTTATATCACTGATATTGTTTTAAATTGTGAGATGTGAATATGTCCTCTGTAAGTATTTAAACATATAAAGACATACAAAAATGTCATTGATTAACAAAGCCAAAGAGTGTATTTTTAAAATCTTATTTGTGGCTTTTAAAGGCTGAAACGTGTGGAGTGAGTGAGATGGGAAACCAGTCCTACTGGGTGGTGTGTCCTTGTACCGTTTTTCCAGTTTCACGGGCTACAGATCAGCCTGGTGACTCAGCCGAAATGTCTGCGTCTTTTAATAGCTTTTACGTTTTTTTGTTTGTTTTTTTAAATAAAAATATCTGTATATAACCTACATGTATGGTACTTTATTACCTGACAGTCGCACACTTTTTTTTCATTTCCTTTCATTGTGTTATTTATGGGTTTGGATGGAAGCTGCTTTGTTCGGACAGCTTTTTTAAAGCATCCTGTGGTAATTTGAAGGAGCTAGCCAAACCAGCAGGATTGTGGTGACGTGCGCGCGCCGCACCTGACTCACCTTTGTGGTTTAACGAGGCGCGAGAGCACGGACAAGGAGCCTGAACCTGTGTGTGGGACCACTTTGGATTTATGTGTCTCTATTTTTCGGTGAAAACATGAGTAAAACGAAGAATAAGAGTGATAATAAGACGGAAAAGGCTTTGGCTGCGGAGAAAGAACAGTTCGGAAAACAACAGGTTAGTCACTTTGTTCCTGTGACGGATAACTTTTTGATGTCTTTCCCCCCAATCTGTGGATTTTAAAGTCTTCCTTATTGTTCACACCGTGTACTTGATGATAACTAGTTTTAACTGTCAAATGGGTACTACCAGACAGTATCGAAATGTCAAATTCTTCACTTCTTCTGACATATTAGTGGAAAATCTTGTTAAATATATCACGTGTCAAGGAAATTCACTGGTGTTATTTCTGTCATGTCTTAATCTTGAAGTTCAATCTGATGTGGCTGTGTTAACTAGTTCCTCGTGTCCTGATTGCTCTTCTTTCATTTCTTTTAGCTCCACAGCATCAGCAAAGCTGTCACCACAGCTGAAATACCACCAAAAGACAAACATGTACGCAGTATCCTTTTAACAGCAGGTTTCCTGCTAACCAGGCTTACTGGATATACAAAACAAATACAATTTCATATATACATCTTTATTTTTTTATAAATAGCTCATGCTGACTGGCTTATTGGGACAATGCTAACATTTGCTAAGGAAATAAAACCGAATCCCTGTAAGGTATTTGGGTAGGCTTCATAGGTATCAAATTAAAGAAAAGCAACTGAGATTCGGCTTTTGGGGATCCTCAGTGTATGTGCTAAATGTCACATTCTGGAGAGCATGTTGAGACATTTAGACATTTGAATGCATGAGTGAAAAGTTGTTGGCAATACCGGAGGGGGGGGGAATCAGGACCTCTCCTTTAAAAAAATGGATTATTAATTGCAAAAAGTCACAATATGCCTTTGATCAACTTTGCTGAAAGTCTTTGTAAAGTTGTCAGTTAACATATTTTAAAGTTAACATAACATTTTCTTTAAAAAGAATTATCTGATGGAGACCCTCAACACCTTTTTTTAGTTATCAACTTTAGTTATTGCCCACCTCTGGCAAATAACAGCCTGAGAAATGTATCAGTCAATCAGTTTAGATACGTGATTTCTTGAGTTTTCAACTGTCCAACACTCTTCAACTTTGACTATACATGCAGTAATGTTTGGAATATTTCAGTGTATGGTAAAGTGGTGAACTGACCAGCAGTTGTCCCTAGATCAAAGCCATAGCGTGTGTAAAATATGTTGACTGTATATAAACCATTGCTTTCTCTCCCCCTTTGTCTTAAGCTTATCCACTGTCACCATCTCTTTTTAAAAAAAATTCATAATTGTGATGTTGATCTAATTGAGGAACTGAGGGATTCTATCTCTTCATATGATCCGAGCGGTGTCAGTCTCTCCTTTTATGATGAAACTGCTCAGTTATGGCAATCAATGTTATGCTTGTGTTTATTGTCACTTAGAAAACCTCATGCAGTTATTGAACTGTATTAAACTGTTACAGGGATTTATTAAGCTGTCAGTATAATTTAAACAGAAAACAAAAAGAGGTGAGAGGACCAAGTGGTCGTCATGGATCCAGGAGAGTTAAGTCCTGATTGTGGTGGTGTTTTTGAACCAATTTCACATGGGCACCACCGGGCATCTACGGTGAGCAAAGGGAGCCAAGGGGCCAGTGGACTCTCAGAAGACCTGTACAGTAGCCAGAGTGACTGAAACTGATAGCCACAGAGGGGTGGAAGCACACCGCTCTGATGTGCAGGGGGTTTGTTTGAATTACAATTCAGAATGAAAGCTTAATAGAAAAAGTGAATGAAAACAACTAATTCCCCCCAGGATTTTTTCATAATTTTTGAAAGCCCAAATCATAAATTGTATTAAAATGCAATAAATCAGAATCAGAATACTTTATTAATCCCGAGGGAAATTAGGGTTACAGCAGGCAGCACGCTAATGGCGCATGCGCACTTACAAAGGAACCTTCTGACCAACTTTACACAAACATCACATTGGGGAGACATGTCAGAAAGGTAGGCTGATAGGAAAAAAACAACGAAAATACACTACATGAGGTAAGAGGAGGAGAAAAAAAACTCCACTCAGACTGAGCTCCTAGTGGGAGAACAGTTTGATAACAGAAAAAACACCTCAGCACAAAAGCACATGACTATCAATACACCATAGAAACACAAGAAAAGCAACAGGGGCGGTAAAGGGTAAGAGAGCCGGTGTATACAGCGCATCCGGTCCTGCAGCATATCTGCGCTGGTCCAGTTGACTGCCATCTTCCCCGGTAGGGCACAAGCATCGAAGGCGTTGGAAAGGGAGGGGGGATGAGTGAGTGCTTATCAGTGTAAGTGTATGTGTGTGCGTGTCCATAGTTTAGCTGAGACAGTGTCCTTCGGCCTATCAGGCTAAGTAAACAGTCCTCCAGCCAATCCAGGTGTCCTTGCATGGGACGGGAAGAATAGCCGTAACACAGTCGTTATCAGGGGACACCCAGTAAGTGGGGCCTTAATTTACAAAATGAACATATTGTATTTAGTACAATTTCAAACTAGGGACTGAGTAAATGAATGTATCGGGAAAACATTTACTGAAGTCATAATTTAAATCTTCTCAGATCAACCAGATATTCTCAGATTTTTTTTATTTCAACCAGAGCAGTCACCACCCTGCCAACCAGTTAAAAAGGTTGCCTGTTGAAGGCTTTGCCACCCTGCATTCATTTTTCAGACAGTTTGACAGTCGACTGCGATAGTGTGTCCGTACTTTCTTTGAACTGTTTGTGCATTGGTACTTGGGAGTCTCCTTGACAGCTGTACAGATATCATCATGGGAACTCATAAAGAGGGTGGAGCTACGGCCTTCTGGTCGTATGTCTTGAACCTACCTCTATCCAGCAACTCCATTGTGAGCTGGAAGTTTTGCTATCTGGTTCACAAAATCCTCAGGGATGGACACAGAAATGTAAGTTCAGTTTTTTGCATTTCCTTCACCTTATACTCTCCCGCGCTCCGGTTGGTGATATGTAATCTCTTGTGTCTGTTTGATGTACAGGTGGTGACGGATTCTTACAGATACTGTCGTAATGTGAAAGATATGGGCACCCTCTGGGTGAGTAGCTGCCATATTGAAGCCGCAGCTTATATTTAAACTAGAGAATACAGTTTGGAGGTTTATCTATTAAAAAGCTTTATTTTTCATATTGAGAGTTTGTAAAAAGATCTGCAGTTACATGCATCTTTGTTTCACCTTTTTAAGATGTTGATTTCTAAAATAGTCCTTTTTTGTTTGTTTTTGTTTATTTTTTTTAAATTGGTGGTTTTGTTTGTCCATATTTGGAAACATCAGTATGACTCGCATTAATATTTATTAAAATATTTGTGTTGACTGAGTTGGTTGTTGGGTTAGTAAGGTGATTCAGTTTAAATATGATTGTTTTCTAAGCAACAAACTCTTTTTTTTTTTTTCTTTCTTCTTTTTTTTTTTGTTCTGTTTTTTTTCTTTCCTGTCCAGGGAAACTTGCATGATCGATATGGGCACATTGTCGCCTTGTCTTCCAAATACCTCTGCCAAAAAATGGAATTTCATAAAAAGGTAATTACTCATAATTTTAGTGTTACGTTGGAACAAAGGTACATTTTTACAGCATAATCGGTGTTTTGTTGCTTTCTTGTTTCAAGAACTAGAAACAAAATGCTCTGTATTGCTGTTCCTACCCACATGCAGACTTACACAATCTCCTGTGTACTTAAACTGTACTTACTACTGTAAGTACAGTTGTACTTAAATTGAACTGCTCATATACCTTACCATATACGGACCATACCATATACCTTTAACATTTCAAAAAACATAAAAAGCGGCTAATCCAAATGGCAGTCAGTTAAGCGTGAAAAAAGGAGGAAAAACACGAGCATGTACTGTATCAGTCAAAAGTTTGGACACACTTTGCCTTCACTGCTTCTATTAGCCTTAGTTAAAGGCCTCAGATCCTAACCAAACAGAGCTTTCTTTGTGTGCCCATCATAATCCTGGAAACACTTCCAAAAGAAGTGTATTAACAGTTTTACTCTCTCATAAATAAAGGTTAAACATTTCTGGCAATTAAAGACAATTGTACAGAATTTTTAGAAAACCTTTAATTAGTACAATACAGGCTTTCTTGTCTGTAGGCAGCTAACATCCATGTGCTACAGGAAAGGGTTCCTTAATCAGTTGTTTTAATTAAGTAGCATAATATGACTTTTTTTTTTTTTTTTTTTTTTTTTTTTTTTTTACAGCACAAGGTTATCCCAGGCAACCTGGAGGCCAGTGATGAGACTTTGGAGAAGGAAGCAGGAAGTGACATGAACAAAGTGTAAGTCGTCCACTTTTTTTTAAGCACAGGTAATGTGTTTCAGTTCTGCTTGAATATTTCTTGTTAAATGTTTTATATTGTAGGCTGGATATGACACAGGAGCTGTTGGATTACCTGGATGCTGGACTCAAGATGGCTGACACAGGTTAGTCCGTTAGGAGGGTCATTTTATAGATAGATAGAGATAGATATATATATAGATATATCTATATCTATAATATGTAATATATATATATATATATATATATATATACACACACACACACACAATACTAGTAACTAGTTTAGAATAAGTTGCTACTTAAACCAGGAATATTTTGATCAGTCTCTCAATACTTTCTGACATTATTTTCATTTCATTTATTTATTTATAAAGCACATTTAATAACAACAGAGAGTTGACCAAAGTGCTGTACAAAGTAATAATTAAGCAGTGACATTAACATCAACAACAGGTAAGAAAATTAAAAGGAAATTAGGATAAAAAGAATTGGTAACTCTCGTGCAGTATCAAAAGCCAAAGTGAAAAAAATGTGTTTTAAGATGTGACAGTTGGGGCCTTTCTAATGTGGAGAGAATAGAATAGAATAGAATTCAACTTTATTGTCATTGCACATGCACAGGTACAGGGCAACGAAATGCAGTTTGCATTCATCCAGAAGTGCTTTCTGGAGAGGTAGATCGTTCCACATTTTCGGCGCCACAACCACAAATGCCGATCCCCTCTATGAACCATCCTAGACTTGTGTAAGATAAGGAGTATATGATCACTTGATCAAAGGGCTCTAGAGGGCGTATAAAGCTGCAAAAGGTCAGACAAATAGTCTGGTGCCTGGCCATTTAGCGCTTTATAAGTCAAAAGTAAGATTTTAAATTTAATTCTAAAACTCGCTGGAAGCCAATGAAGGGAAGCAAGCACTGGAGTAATATGTTGGTGTCTCTTCACAAGAGTCAAAAGGAGGGCTGCAGCATTTTGTAAAAGTTGTACTGCAAATGTTGTACATTACTGTAGTGTGTCGTGTTTTCTGCACCACGCCTACTGGAGATTCCTTGAAATAATACGCCTTAGTTTACCTAAAAAATAGATAGTTTGAACCAACACATTAGTGTTCATTCTGTTCTTCAGCAAGTTAAAAACCCCTAATCAAATTCCCTAATTTGGCTTTAATGCCAAATAGTATTTCGCCAGGTGGAGGCCAACCAGGCCAAATCTACAACTCCAGCTGGGCAGTGCAGACTGATGCCACTCATACCTCTCATACAGGACTGCAGCTTTCTCTATCACTTCTGTGTGCGATTGTTGTTTAAGCTTCACAGCCGTGAGTGAAAAACAAATATTTATTTATTAAAATAAATCATGAAATAGTCAGCATTATTTAAAAAATGCCTTAAATCAATCATAACCTTTTCGTCACAGGCATTTCTCCAGATGTTCTTCTTGGACACAGAGACCGGTTCCGTGATCTGTTTATGAGGTGAATTATTTATTAGAGAAACTCACTAATCTATTTAACAGGAACAAAGTAAAATACATTTGCTGTTTAAGTGGTAGCTAAAACCTAATTTCCATTACAATGAAAAACATGTAAATAAAAATCTGAAAACGACAAAGAACGACAGTGACCTTAAAAGAAGAGGTCTGACACTGACTGTTATTTTTTTCTGTAGCCTCACACAGTTCTTTGACAAAGCCAGAGAAATGGAGTTCTTTAAAACTTTCATCCAGATCCCAGATCTCCCAGATGTAAGTGCCACAGATTTCTTTTTTTAACATATACGTGCTTTGCTCCTTCTGTTTTTGTGCCTTTTGTGTATGTTAATTGTATCATTGCCCCTCAGGCTCCTCCAAACTTCCTCCGAGCCGCTGCCTTGGCTGAGTACAAAAAACCAGTAGTAGTGACGCCAAATGAGGAGCATCATGAGGAGGAGGAGGATGTGGAGCCACAACCAGAGTTTAGAGAAGCTTCTCAAATGCCACAGGTATGGTACATAGTTGTCAGAGGATATGGTACTTTGAAATTCCACCAGCTTTGTGTGGTGTCAGTGCTGATATGTAGCTTTTTATCAAACCAGTACTATCTGCTCAACCAAATGAGAACACCTGATTCTTCAGTGGAGCAGAGAGAAATGGAAAATGACAGTCTGAAGAGAGAGCTAGATGTTCTGAAACCAGAATTACAGATCTTCAAGAATGAGGTAAATGGGATAAGATGACAGTGTTGGAGTGGCTGGTCACATAAATCTGAAAACCCTTCCTCTATGCAGTCAGCCATGGTCCTTCCATATGATGGCTAAGAGGATGCTAACTGTAGCATCCTCTGCTTTGTGATTGGTGATATTGATACATTGTGATCATTGTGCATTCATTAGGACTTGTATATTGAAAGTCATATTGAAACATTACCAAGTTTATGTTCAAATGTCTCATTTACAGCTTGTAATTGTAAAATGTGTTTGTTTCTGTGTTGTTCACAAATTAACCAAAACAGCAAGACAAGAAGTCCTTGTCAATAATTGTAAGTTTCTTCTTCCTTCCCCAGGCTCAGAGGTGTGTAACAGAGTTAAAGAGTCAAGTGAACCGACTGCAGGCTGAGGTCGAGGAGCAGCGCACCCACAAGCAGATGGCAATGGTTGAAAACGAACACCTGCGCATGGAAGTGGAGGCTTTACGAAGCACTAATGTGGCTAACATCGGGGCACAGATTGGATTCAAGGAGGCAGATGGTGAGAGTTCAGATGTGAGCATGCAGCTGAATTAGCAATACAAAAAGAGCTAAAACTGAGTAAAAAGGTGCATCTTCTTCCTAACTACACAGGCAGAGCTCAAGCAGCAGAGCTTCGTTTCACTCAACTTAAAGAGAGACATGCAGAGCTGGTTAGCAGCCATGCTGACCTAATGAAGAAGGTAAATTGCAGTTTCTTTTATGTTTATTTTTAACTTCCTTAGCTGTCGCCTTTTAAAAATTGAAATTAGAACGTTGAACCACATTGTTCAACTCAATTAATGATAGAGATAATTGGAGATGGTGATAGGTGAATTTTGTTACCTTCTTACAGACCCCATCCTGCTGTTTTCCTGTGTTTCTCATTTTTGTAGCAATGAGAAACACAGCCTTTACCTTCTTAGTTATTATGGAATGTATTTTAATCATGTGCAGAATACAGAAACGGTGAAGATTATGTCAAGCACCAAACAAGAGCACGATGATTTGCAGAGGGCTAAATATCAGCTAGAAACTGAGCTGGAAAATCTACGACGGGAGAAAAGCAATGTGGTAAGACCTGCATCAGACATAGTTTTGTGTTGATGAACAAAAGCTGTTGTCACTATTGATCTTTTCTTTCTTTCTTTTTCTTTTTTCGTCCTGATCAGATGAATCAGCAGCAGATGGAGGTGGACCGCCTGAACCAAGAACTGCTGGAGCAAAGAGCAGAGCTTGCCACCTTGCGCAGTACTCTGGAGAGTAAAGAGAAGGTAAGACTGTAATATGACCACAGATTTCATGGCAGAACACATCTATTTTTAGACTTTTGGGAAAACCCTTGTTGTTCTTTCAGCTGCTCCTTTCAGGGGTTGCCAGAGCTGGCCATCTGCCTCCATCTCAACCTGTTCCAAGCATCCTTCTCTGTCACACCAACCCTCTGCATGTCCTCCTTCACTACATCCACGAATCCTTTGCAGTGGTCCTTCCTCTTTTCCTCCTGCCTGGCAGCTCTAAAGTTAACAACCTTTCTCCAGTATAGCTTCTAGCCCTCCTTTGCATATATCCAAACCATCTCAGCCTTGCCTCCCTAACTTTGTCTTCATAATGGTCGACCTCAATGTACTAATTTCTCTGATATAGTAATTCTAATCCTGTCCGTCCTCTTTACCCCTAATGAAAAACGTAACATCTTTAACTTTTCTACCTCTAGCTTGTCCTCCTGACTTTTGCTATCCTGCTGTCACTAATTGTCCCTGACATTTGTCTCCACCCTGCCTGCAGTCTCTTCTTCCCTCGCTTGTGCTTGTCTGTTTATGTGAATTGTTGACCCCAGTTATAAAAAATTCATCTACCATCACTATTGCTCCTTGCAGCTTCACCTTTACTCCTGCTTGACCTCATCTGTTAACCTGTCCATCACCATTGCAAACAATAAGGGGCTCAGAGCCAATCCCTCATGTAGTCTTGCCTCCATCTTGAACCCATCTTTAACATCTACCGCACACCTAACTACTGTCTGTCGTCGCATATATCCCATCCTCACGTACTTCTCAGACTCATCCTATAGTACCTGGGATAGGCTCTAGAGTGTTGAAAGCATCTTGGTGCCTGATAACCAATGCCAAAAACACATTGGGCATTGAGTTCTCATATGAGTATGAGTTCTCAAGATGTCTTTGTGTTTCTTTAGGAGGGATCTCAGGTGAGCAGCAGTTTGACAGCTCTGCAGGCTGAGCGGGAAGTGCTGCTACGCTCTGCAAGAGAAAAAGATGCAGAGCTTACCACTCTGAGACAACAGGCACAACTGCAGCAGAGCTCCCTGGACTTGGAGAGAGACAGGACCAACCGAGAGCTGGAGGATCTGAGAGCTCAGCTACAGCAGCAGGTCTGAAACACGCATCACTAAAAGGTCCAGAGTGAAATACAACATGTCTTTCACAGGGCTAATGATATTAATATATCAATAATGTATTAGCTCAGGAATAGACTGCCAACCTATCCAGGGTTTATCCCTCCTCTTGCCCTGTGACAGCTAGGTTAGGTACCCAACCACAACACTGAATTGAATAAGTAGCAGAGGATGAATGGAAAGATTTCGTCTTCAGGCATTGCAAAAAATGTCCACACTTTGGTATTTTGATATCTGTAACGCTTTGCTTATGTGTTTTCTCTGTATTATTGTAGGGTCTTTTCAATTGCAGTTCAAAGCACTATGCAACTTTTATTGTGATTTGGTGCGATATAAATACAATAAAATTGAATTGGCTCAGTAGCTTTGTTTAAGACATGTTCAAATATCAATTCAGTTTTAACCTCTTTATGTTAAACTACATTATAAAATCATACTTACTCCTTAGAGCTATAAATATCCAGGTATCAAGCCATGTTAGTGATCTTTAAATGAACTTTCCAAACTGGTTGAGTGCTCCATTAACTTGGCATGACAGTCCTGTAACACTGTCAGACTTTAAAAGCTAAGATTAAAAGCCTCAGAACCAGATTTCTATTCCACATATTGTCTCCCTCCTATAGCCTCTGTACAACATCTGTAACACTGCGTGTAAAAGGACTGCCTGACCTTTGTCATGATATTGGTTGTTCAGCCTTGAACCACTTAGGCCCATCTTTCTTTTTACTTCCTTATCAAACACAGCTCTGTCTTGTGTTTACTTTTACTTTATTTGCCTCATTGATGATTGTGTTTTTCTTTGCTGTACTGGAAGCATTTATAATTGGCACAAAAGTGCCCCTAAACTTGTTGTATAATATAATTCTGTCTGCTTTTCTGTGTCTTCTGTGTTTCCTGTAGCTTGCCATAAATGCAGCACAGAAGTTGGAAATTGACAGGCTCAAGCGAGATTTGGAATCCACACGAGCAGAACTGACACAAGCAAACAACATCCTGCAAAGCAAAGAAATGGTCAGAACATTTAGATCAAAACTGCTGTAAACTTATTTTCTAGCATCTACAAGCCTTGAAGATTATAAGATAAGACTTATTTGTAAATGGAAAAACGTTTTTAAAATCTGTTTCTCAGAGTGGTACCCAGCTAAACAACACACTGGCAGGGCTGCAGGTGGAAAAGGAGGGGTTGCTGCGTATGATGCGGGAACAGGAGGCTGAGCTGAAAACCCTCAGACAACAAACTCATCTTCAACAGTCCTCTCTAGAGCAGGAGAGGCAGAGGAGCAGCATGGAACTGGGAGGCTTACATGCCCAGTTACAGCAACAGGTCCAGTTTTCTGTTTGTCGCTCTATTTTAAGACTTTATAACTGACTAATTATTAACTTCGTGTGTATGTGTGTGTGATAAATCAGGCTTCTCGTGAAAGTCAGCTAGCCCAGAAGCTGCAGGAGGAGCAGTTTTGTCTGCTACAGTGTGCAGTGGTGGAAGCTGAGGGCATCATACTGGACGCTGTGGCCAAACTGGATGACCCTATACATGTCCGCTGCATCAGCTCTCCTGGTAAAATCACTATTATTTTTCCCTCCTCAAAGAAAATCCCTTTAAAAAGAGTTTTTAAAAAATATTTTAAGGACGGAAGCTTTTTATTTATTTGCATTCAGTTGCCCATGTGTTTGAAAAGTGTGCAGTACATTATATAACCAAAGAAAAGCCATAGAATAGGCATTTTAATACAAAAACAAAACAAACTGAATAAAATCAGCAAACCTCTATTCTAAGACATTAATAAATATTGACATTGGTTCATCTGTTTGAGGAAACACACGAAGAAAGTAAACACATGGCTGATGCCTTTTAAATTTCAGAGATGACTGAAGTTCTTCATATAACTCATAGCATTCAATAGCAACAGCAATCTTCAACACAGATGTGCAGATGTGCACATTATGATATGGAAAGACATGGCAAAAAAAAAAAATCCTCCACTGAAAATAAAGATTCAGTCTACACACACATTTAAGGATTCATCATGATGGAAAACTATAAGTTGTTACTTCAGCACTGCTACACAAAACTTTATACAATAAATTAACATGGTAACCAAAAATCTTTAATCCTCAGACCTTGCCATTTTGCTTTTCCATACAGTTTGTTTTTGATCAGTTCTTTGTGTTTGACAGATTATTTGGTGAACCGAGCGGAAATCACCCTGAATTCTATTGACAAAATGCAGCAGAGCCACTCGGCCTATCTGGGAAACAGTAATGGTACGTTGGGAATTGTGGGTGTGTTCAGTTCAAGTCAGGTACATCAACTGATTAGTTTGTTTAATCCTTCCCTGTTCTGTCTAGATGCCAGTGGTTTGCTAAGAGCAGTCACACAGTTTTCCCACCTTGCTGCTGACACAATTGTTAACGGATCGGCAACATCTCACTCAGCCCCTGTCGACCAGGCGAACTGTAAGAAACGTACATAGTTGTTGTAACTGTCGTAACACTTGCTAAATATTTTCTACACAGAAAGTTGAATGCTGTGTGTTGGACTCATACAGATCTGACTGACAGCTGTCGGGACTGTGCCAATCACTGCCTTCACTTCTTGAAGGATTTGAAGATTCAGGCGAGTTTACAGCGAGCAGACCCGTCTGCAATACGCTATACTGTTCAACGCATCCTCGCTGTAGGACAGGTGGGACTGAATTTATATTTAACCAATTAACAAGACAGTATTGTGTGTATGTATGAGTGTGAGAGAGAGAAATTGTCAAGTGTGTATGTGTAAAATTGAAAATGAGGGTGGGTGAGCAGTGAACCGCTCCCTCCATGACCATGTTTCCATGTTATTGAGATAATGGCAAGAAAAGTGCCAACTTTTTTGCAGGTTTCCAAAGATCCTGAACTTGACCTCTCAATACTCGCTACTGAGACTCATGTTTGCTGTAACTGTGTGACTCTTGTTTAGGATTTGCGTCCGAAAGGGCATGATGTGCTAAAAGAAGAACTAGGAAGCATGGTGGACAAAGAGATGCTCGCCACATCTTCTGCCATTGAAGAGGCTGTCTTGCGAATGGATGTAAGAACAACCATCAGATAATTTATAAAATATATATAAGATGATCTTTTTGATATATCAAAAATAAGCATTCTCTACTATGACCTGTCTACGCAAAGCTACTGTTCTCTGAATTATATTTCTATCATTTATCTCACATAGACATCTGTTCTTTCTTTTTTTTTTTTTTCATAGGAAATACTGAGTCAGGCAAAGAAAGACAATACTGGTGTCAAACTGGAGGTCAATCAGAAGTAAGAAAAATCCTAAAGAATCATCATAAAATTATTTATTTCTGTGGTGGTTATTTTCCTCCTCTCTTACTTACAATCTGTGTGTTTGCTTCATCACAGTATCCTGGGATCCTGCTCAGACCTGATGAAGGTAAGAAAGTGGGCAATATTCAAATAATTTTGTGAACTTTAGTTAACTCTTGTTTCCTGTATTTACTGTGGTGCTCTCTCTTCTCTCCAGGCTGTTCACATGCTGGTGACTGCTGCTACTGACCTACAGAAAGACATTGTGGAAGGAGGAAGGGTAAGTTGATGTCACCCTAAAGATAAAATTGCAGGACAAGTTCAGACATTCTGTCTTTTTATTCATCAAACACGATGCAGAATGGAAAAAATGTGGGAAAAATCATGATTATCCTTTATTATTATTACCTTATTCTTCTTCACATTAACATGTAAAAGTGGCCTTTTTAGAGCTAAAAGCTCTCGAGCAAAATTGTGTGTGAGTGGGGCTTACAGACGTGTGTGTGTGTGTCAGTCCAGTCACTGAGTGTTCAACAGTCTGATGGCTTGGGGGAAGAAACTGTTTCGCAGTCTGGCAGTGAGGCCCTGAATGTTCTGGTAACACTTGCCAAAAGGCAGCAGAGTGTGTGTGTGTGTGAGGGGTCCGTGGGGTCTTCCACAATGCTGAGTGGGTGCGAATAGTGTCTGTGATGGAGGGAAGAGAGGCTCCAATTATCTTCTCCATTGTGATACCATTTGAACAACTAACAGTCTTACCTATAAATTTCAATATATCCAGTGTTTTAGCATTTTGCTAAATTTTGGCAATGAGCAAGAAGCAGAATCTGCAGTTGGTGTTTTATCGAGTGACCCATTTGTTCCATTTGTGCTGTCAGGGTGCAGCAACTGTTACTGAATTCTATGCCAAAAACTCTCGCTGGACCGAAGGACTCATCTCTGCTTCCAAAGCTGTGGGCTGGGGGGCCACACAGCTGCTGTAAGTTCAGAAATTTATCAAAACCCACTTACTGATTGATATTCTGAACAATACAATTTGTAAATAATAAATAAAACTGTAAATGGATGGTTTACTTTCATGTTTAGGGACTCAGCTGACCGGGTTGTGGGTGAAAAAGGCACATATGAGGAGCTCATCGCCTGCTCACATGAGATTGCTGCAAGCACTGCTCAGCTAGTTGCTGCTTCCAAGGTACAAACTCATGTCAAACATATTTGTGTTGGTTTGTTAGGTATCAACATACAAAGTCATGTTCAGGCTCTCGAATCTTGAAGAAATGTGGAATTAAAAAAAAAAAAAAGTACCAGCACTCCTCTGTTAAATTAACAATACTGTGAAAACACATTTGCCCTCTGCCTGATTTCTTGTGTTTTTGCATATTTTCCCAATTACATGTTTCAGTTTATCAAACAAATGTTAATATTGGGTAAAGATAAACCAAGTAAATACAAAATCCAGTTTTAAATAATGATTTTATTTATTAAGGGGGAAAAAAAACTACCAAAATCTAGCTTGAAAAAGTCATTTAAGCCTAATGTTTGTGAAGGTCATCCAGGAGGAGCATATGCTGCAGAACTTATAAGGCTGGTATCAGATGCATTCCCTAACAGCAATGTAACTCCTTGTTGCTGGTTTCTATCTACTGCTTCAAGCTCTGGAAGTTGCATTTAAGTGGGAATGTGCACAGGAAGCTTTAACACTTAATCCCTCACCTGCAACCACATCTTATGCTTGTACTCCTACCACAGAAATTAAACATTCTCAGCTATGGTGTCTATCAAACATGACCAGTCTCACTCATATTCATCTGTTGGACCAATTTATGCTATAAAGCAGAAAGTCACATAAACCCAAGTTCACTGCAGCAATTGGTGGAGTCCCTGATTTTAAGCCCTATGGGAGTGTCCCCAAGAGGGTCACGGACCCCCTGTTGATCCTCTACCTAATCACATGAGCCAATGAGTGAAAATGGGTGTGGGTCGCAATCAGCCAAGGTTTTAGGTGAATTGGAGCGATCGTGGCTCAAGAGTTGGCAGTTGGTCTTTTAATCGGAAGGTTGTCGGTTCGAGCCCCGGGCCGGACAGTCTCGGTCGTTGTGTCCTTGGGCAAGACACTTCACCTACCGCCTACTGGTGATGGCCAGAGGGGCCGATGGCGCGATATGGCAGCCTCGCTTCTGTCAGTCTGCCCCAGAGCAGCTGTGGCTAGATCTGTAGCTTGCGTCCAGCAGTGTGTGAATGTGAGGGTGAATGAATAGTGGAATTGTAAAGCGCTTTGAGGGTCTCGAAAAGCGCTATATAAATGCAATCCATTATTAATCCACTGTGAAACCTAGTCCCAACCAACTATTGATTTACTGAGATGAAATGGATCAAAGGAGCTGGTTCCACAGAAGAGGGGCCTGAAAGCTGAAGGATTTACCTCCCCTTCTACTTTTAAATATCCAAGGAACCACAGGAATACCAGCAGTCTGAGAGTGAAGCTCTCAATCTGGATTTAACAGGGAGCCAATGAAGAGAAGCCAAAATGGCAGAAATATGTTTCCTCTTTCTAGTCCCTGTCACTTTTCTCTTTTCTGGGTCAACTGAAGGCTTTTCTGGGAGTTTTTAGAACAACCTGATAATAATGAATTACAGTAGTCCAACCTGGAAGTAATAAATGCATGAACTCCTTCTACATATTTGTTTAATATGCATTTTGAAGGATATATCCAGGTCAAAAATGACTCCAAGAACAATCTAGATAGACACCATGTTTCTAAGATGTTTTTATATAGCAGAGTACAGTTACTTCAGTTATATATGAATTAGCCTCTTCAATATTAGAAAAACTTCTCAGTATTTTCAACTTGAATTGTTGCATACATGTCATGTCAAAGTAGGTGAGGTAAACATGGTCGTGGATAAAATGAATTTATTGATACTGATATAATAACATATTTGTGGACTATAAGTTACTAGCTGTTACTATCAAACTTAATATAATTAATTAAGGATTTTTTCTTTTGTCTGAATTTTGGCGCCACCTGCATCACAGTTAAAGTACTGATAACCTATATTTGGTCTAAATCTGGACAAGAGTGAGGCTATCCAGTTTTGTTTTTCGTTTTTTTAACAAACAACAAAAGTGAGCTGGATCATATGATCCACTGAAGGAGAAACATGGATTATCAGAATTTAAATACAACAGAGTTCTTTTGGCATGATTGTAAACATGATGTTCACGCACAAAAACTCTCCAGTGTGGCTAAAACAAGAGGAGTGGGCTAAAATGCCTCCACGGAAATGTGGTTTAAACTACCAGGTGAACAAACACTTGACAACAAACAAACACTTCACTATATTTATCAAAGGGCAAAAAGAATTGGACATGTATCAGCAATAAACTGTTGTCAGTGCAAGTTAAAGCAGCTGATAGTGGCATACATATATGCCAAATGGGCTCTAAATGCCAATCGACAACAGTGTCATTAAGCACAATGTTAGAAACATAAAACATAAAGGTGATAAAAGAATGTGTGCAATGCTCTACATTCAAGGGAAAGAACATCATACGAAGCATGAAAAGAAAGGAAAAAAGTATCTGCTGATCCACAGCATTCCTTGGTGTTCCACCCTTCATTCATTCATATCTCTCTGGTTTTAGCAAATTTCTTAACAAAAGAGATCTATTAAAGGCTATTTTAAGGTACTAGGTTAAATATGCCAATGTTTAGTAACAGTTCTTTTTACACCTTCAGATGAATGTTCGGGGGTCAATAGGTCACTCTTCACTACACCTTTAACTCTGTCCAAACCATCCTCAAGTACCTTATAGCTACAGGTTTTTTCTAAAATTATTATACACACAGATGCGTTACTCAAAATTGTCATTACTGAATGTTCTTCTCAATCTTTATAGCTGAATGAACAGAAAGCTGTTTTTGCATTATGGTGAAGCTACTAAAATGTACAATTGCCTTTCTATCTGTTTTCTATAAATACAAATATGAAGTGATTTGTTTGATGTTTTGTTTTTTTTCTTTTTCTTTTCTTTTTTCAAGCAAGTACACCATGGAATGAAACAGATTCACTACTGTCCCGTGAAAATTGCACAGTTGCGCATTGATGATTGTTGCTTTGCTACATTTTGGAAGGAATTTAATTCTTCTTAGCCTTTTGGCTTTTATGTGACAGTGGAAGTTGCTGGTTACTTTCCAAATTTGATTTCTCAATGAAACCAAAAGACGTGTTTTTTTTATGAAGTGAAATTTCCCTTTTAAGCCTTTCAGGTTTAAAGGGAAACTTCACTTCAGTGACTGAGTCTCAAAGAGGTAGAAATAGCCATTATTACATTAAAACCTAGAACAAAGACAAAACATGCATACAGCTCTGTGACTTTATGTAACTACTTAGAACCACCTCAGCCAGCATGGTCACCCAGTTACATCCTTTGAAATGTGCCTGCTCTGTGCCCATACATGCACCACATAGTGAAAAACTGTCCTTATGGAAAACAAACTTACTGCTACTCATTCCAGGTAAAAGCTGACCGCAACAACAAGAAGCTGAATACGCTGCAGCAGGCCTCAAGGCATGTAAATGACATGGCTGCTGTGGTCGTCACCTCCACCAAACACGGGCAGCAGCAGATCTCTGACCACGGTGAGAGGAGAAGCTCATGTTGCAAGAAAATAGCTGATGCTTCACATTTTTAGTAACCCTTTATAATAACAGCATAGTTTTGGCTAAAAATGGCAGCATACATGTAAGCAAACAATAAATCTATACAACTTGGTGAGTGTAAGTTTAACACTTACTTTAGCCCTTTTTTTGGCCTCTTATTTCTGACACTTTCTGCTGCTTAATACTTAACTGTGTTAAACAGCGGGCCAACCTGTCTACCACTGAGCATAGCATAGCTGAGCTAGCCTACAGCTTTAAGGCTTGTGAGGGTTTTTTGTTCATCTATCTCATTAGTCCGTTTGATCAGCAGCAGTTTAGCATAAAATCAACCAGACTAATCAAAATGTTTAAATGCTTAAAGTAACCATGAAATTGGCTGATTATTCTATGATGCAGCTTTGACACTCCAACTGATATTGTTGCCTTTACAGGCTTGATGGACTTCTCCGGCATGTCTCTGATCAAGCTTAAAAAAGAAGAAATGGAAGCTCAGGTCAGATAACATGTCTCTGAATGGATTGTTTAATTGTTTGTCCTTATGTGCAACTTGCTTGTTGTTCTGGATCATGTATATAAGACAAGTTAAGCCACCTTTTAAAGAAACAGTATTGTGACTATGTGAAATCAATGTAGTTAAAAACATGCAATGACAGTTTTGGATCTTAGACTAGGTCATTGGGTTTTTAGACGTCTGGAAGCCATTGCCAGATCTTGTGCTCTTTGAATCTTTCAGGTTAAGGTGCTGCAGCTGGAGAGCCAGCTGGAACAGGAGCGAGTACGCTTGGGGGAACTGAGGAAGAGGCATTACGAGCTTGGTGTGTCAGGGGATGAAGGGGATGGAGTTGATAGCTTCCCACCACCGCCACCACCTGCTCTGCTTGACTCCACTGCAGTGCCCCAGTCCTTTGCACAGACACAACCTTATTCAAACACCCCAGGTTTTTCACAATCAAATCCCTTTGCACCGAATCAAACGCAGTCCTCCTCTCTGCCACAGTCTTACACGCCTTCTCAGACCTACACGCCTTCTCAGACCTACACGCCTTCTCAGACCTACACGCCTTCTCAGACCTACACGCCTTCTCAGACCTACACGCCTTCTCAGACCTACACGCCTTCTCAGACCTACACGCCTTCTCAGACCTACACGCCTTCTCAGACCTACACGCCTTACCAGCCCTATATCCCACCTCAGCCTTTCACACCATCTCAGCCCTACACTCCAAACCAAAGTAACTTAAATCCTCACTCTTATTCATTGTCACAACCCTCACAACCCACATCCAGTCCTGCTCAGCCTAAACAGACCCAGGCTGCCTCACATAACAGCACAGAGCAACACACCAAACTAAGCCTAAAAAAACCAAATATCTTTACCAAATCTGGGAACTTGCTGAAGAATGCGGTGAGTGCTTCTCTTACTAAAGTTTTATAATCATCTTATCCCAAGGATATTTGGAGTAGGTGGTGTTTACATGCGTCCTGTTTTTCTTCTATTGGCAGTTCAAACGGAGTGAACATGGAACAGGAGAATCTTGAAGCTGACTGAGGAAGAATCTGACTTAAAGATTTAAGCTAATCACTCACTAGAGGAAAAAAAATATGCTTTCATATTTTGGAAACACTGACTTTTACCTCTACATGTATCACTTGTTAAGGCTCCTGAAAATGTTGTGTTAGAGGAATTTCAAATCAACATTTCTTTGTGCTCTTAATTTTGAAATTAAATGGTAATATTTGAATTATAACACTGATGGCTATATTAAAAATGAGATAATTGTCTGAAATAAAGTTGTATTGTTCAGTTTTCTTTAGGTTTTCTATTCACAATATTTTAATCATTTTGTGATTGGATCACATTAATGACAACAGCACTGGATGAGTGTCAGACATTAACCTTCAAAAATGTTTGGTGGCAAAACAGCTTCCGCCACGAAGGCTCCGTTATCCAGGCATATCCTACCAGGAGGACTATATGCTGCAGAACTTATAAGGCTGGTATCAGATGCATTCCCTAACACTGGTGAGCCAGCAATGTAACTCCTTGTTGCTGGTTTCTATCTACTGCTTCAAGCTCTGGAAGTTGCATTTAAGTGGGAATGTGCACAGGAAGCTTTAACACTTAATCCCTCACCTGCAACCACATCTTATGCTTGTACTCCTACCACAGAAATTAAACATTCTCAGCTATGGTGTCTATCAAACATGACCAGTCTCACTCATATTCATCTGTTGGACCAATTTATGCTATAAAGCAGAAAGTCACCTAAACCCCTCCTACCAAGGAAAAGAGTGGTAGCAGATGCTGAGGGCCAAGTGTCTGACGCCACTGATACTAAGGCGCACCAACAGGTGCTGCCACCTGCTTATGAACTCCCAAATGCTATGTGAATGCTGTTGTTGAGAACACTGCCAAAATCTGTTTAGATAAGAGTCAGACATATTAATTTACTCAAGGTCAACAGTAATAAAACGGCTCTTGGTTGCAGCTCCCATGGCCCTAATCTGGAAGACTATTCATTGATGTAGACAGTTGCACCATCTGGCTATGCCCAGAAATTTGCCACCTGGGTGTCGTTCTGGACTCAATACTTTCTGTCTAGATGCATATCAAATGTGTCGCCAAAGCAGTACGTTCCCACCCAATGAACAACTCTTGACTTTAGCCACCCTCCCTCACTCTGTAAAAGAGACCCTTATCTTGTTTTTTCTGGCCTTGGATGTTGGGGTGCTCCGGGATGTGGTTGCAGTAGGCCCACTTATTCCCACTGTGTGGCAGGGTAGTATGGGGAATTGAGGTACCTACTTTCTCGCCTTCTCAAGTTTTACATCCCAGCACCCACCCTCTGTTCATACACACATCAACATGGATGGATGTGTATTTTTGTGCATTGTTGTGTTTGTGTGGCCAGTATATGTCTATATGTCTGGGGTTGCTGTGCCTCAACTTCAGTACAACATAGTCATAGAGGATGAAGGGTTGCCCCTCCTACTGCCCCTCCTCGTTGCTGCCTCCTTGGGGATGTGAGTACTTGGTGTTTCAAGGGCTTATGGCCACATGATCTGGTGTAGTTGTCGACCCACTTCCTTGGGAGTTGTGATCCAGCGTGGCTAGGCCTCTTCTGTGCAAGGAAGGGGATTCATTATTTTAGCTTCTCACCCTCATTATCACACTCACACAAGAAGATGCTAAGTTTGTGTATCTGTTTTTGTTTCTCTCGTTAAGGTGCTGTTTGTCTTTTGACTGTGCTTTATTTATTACATTTAAGATATCTGAAAGCCTGATCATCAGTAGTCCTACAGACTCATTGCTTATGATCCTCTGGCTCCTCTTGAAAAACAAAAGAAAGATGTTTGACTTCCTGAAAGTGGCATTCCTCTGTTCTTAAAGAATGTGATTTTTAACAGTCACGTGGCTTAAAACTTCCATTTTTGATTAACCTTGGACTTCCCATGATTCATCGAGCTCATCTTTACCATGCATTAATGCATGTTATTCATTTTTTATTTTTCTGTCTTCCATATGCTTCAAGCTTTATCCTTTCTTTGTTAGTCACAGTTTTTGCTATTGGGCTTAAAATTTTTTACATAAGCACACAATGGTCATTTTTCACTTCTGAGGATCTTAGCATTTAGGTTAGCCAGCTAGTGATAACCTGCTCTTATATTTCTCAAAAATCCACAGTTTGAACTCTCCCCACATTTCAACCCTCATTTCTCAACATAGTTGTCATGGTCTGTACAGGGTCTGATGTTTTTGTGTTTATTTTCTGTTCCTCTCTCACTTTGTAAAAGTCGCTTTGAGTTCTAGGTGGAAGTGGGCTCTGTGGGTTTGCCTGTGGGCGGAGTTCTGCTCAGATTGTCCTTCTCATACCTGGGGGCTGGATGGTGTAGCAGATTTCTGCCAGATTGTCTTTGCTATGTCTCTGCTTGTCATTGACTAACTTTGTTACCTTGTTGCCAGTCTGTGCCAAGCCATGCAAAACCTCTCCTGTTCTCCTCATGTTGCTCTGAGGAAATCTGAGTTCACCATCAGCTGCTTACCACCAGAATCTATCACCTATAAGGTGAAGGACTTTCCAGAAATGTCCCTACCTGCACAATGACCCTTCCTGGTCCTCAGCCACTCAAGCCCTCAAGTAACAGAGTTAATCCAGTTCTCTAACTCTTTCCGCACAACACACATCCTTCTTAGCCTCAGCTAATTTCCCCCCACAGACAGCTATTCTTCTTTTCAAACACTTACGCTGAAAAACTACAAACTACATTGCACAGCTGAGTAAAAATGTTTTATTTGTAGAAGTGGGCAGCACGTTGGTTAGCACTGCTGCCTCACAGCAAGATCTTCATATATACATCTAACTGACTTCAGTATGAGTGTCAGGTGTAAAGTAAAGCTGGGACGATTTGTCAAAAGATTTGTTGACACAAAATTTACAAATCTAAATGTTTAGATTGCTGGTTTATGAACAGTAAAATTCTCAAAGCCCTAAACTTCTCTTTCCTTCTTTGTTAACATTTAGAAATATTCCTTTATATATCATTGTTCCTATAATTGTTATTATAACCCAGTGTTACAATTCATATAATATGACATCAGTAAATATGAATGCAGTTCTGTTATTTCTGGATTCATTAAATGTTCAAAGACTCTATGTAGACTTGGATTACCCCCCTCCATAAAGCACACTTTATTCGGTTTAGTTGAAGAGTAATGCGTTGTTTTAGGCGTTAATCGTCTCTTCGTGCTGTAATATATTCACACAGCGACCTCGTCCGTCTCTTATTTCAGTCATGCGCAATACAAACTGCAACCTCACCACTATGGAAGTAGCCACTGTGATTCACGCAGGGACCAAACAGGAAGTAAAGTTAGGGAAAGGCAACCGGCGTTCGACTTCATCATATTTAAAATAAAAGCACTAATAAACGGTACAAGGTAACAGTGTATTCACAACTGGTACTCTGCACAAACCTGCTGCACTGTTAAATTATTGTTTTGTCCACTGAGATAAGACTATTGATCTCCATAGGAACAGCAGTGGATACACTAGGTCATGGCCCTCATGAACAGCACGTGCAAAAAGGGATGACGTTACTAGTGACACGGTGATGCAAAATATATCAGCGTTCCACCACGTTTTACTTCGGGGTATGTTGAAATTTTCTAAGGTAGGCGCTTTCAGTGTTTCATATTTAATTTTAGCCTTACACACACTCCCTCAAGATACTCCCCCTTTTGCCAGGAAATAAGATGTTCTTAAGGCGTCGCCTTCAGGTATTACCTGAAAGGCTGACTCGGCCCCGTGTTAAAATTCTGTTGATCTTTCTTCAACACCATACACAGATGTTTTGACCATAAAATCATAGCAGTTGTTTCTTCGTGTTCAGCTGGAAGCTATTTAATTTTGGAAGGGCTTATTTTGATATACAGGAGTCGATAAGTGTGCTTCTAATGTTCCTTCAATGAATGAGCCTTTACTTTTCGTTGTATAAGAATAGAATTAAATGGTTTTTCCATCTTTACTTAAAAGTAACGTTTTGGAATCTTGTTTTTATTTGTTAAAAAGCACATTGCTTTGCTTTGCATTAGTTAAAACATCTCAATTATGAATATATGAGAAGAGGTTGGAATATCTTTCTCCTTGCGGGTTTTATTTTGAAACGTGCTGCCGAAATTGTGAAGTTTACTTTTGTAGTGGTTGACAGTGGTAGCTGCTAGCTTACAGGGCACCGCAGCTCCGGCGGGACAGCGATGGCACTTAGGCGATATGTATCTCAAAAAAATCAAACGGAAGGCTGGACTGAGCCGCTAGTGATGGATATGCAGTAGTTCCAGTGTTATATGCTGCTTTAAGGAGTCTCTGGACACCGCTTATCAAGCTGAGGACATAAAGCGTAACTTAGCAGGCTTGTTCTTCACGGGGGAGGAAGTTTGTTGCGGCGAAGGGAACATAATAGGAAACCGGGGAGGGACAAACTATCTCGACATGGAGGACTTCGGGTCGGCCCTGGAGAAAAATGTGGCTGACCTCACGGTGATGGACGTGTATGACATCGCCGCAGTGGTGGGGCAGGAGTTTGAGCGGATCATAGACCAGTATGGCTGCGAGGCTCTGTCTAGGCTCATGCCCAAAGTGGTGCGGGTCCTGGAGATCCTGGAGGTGATGGTGAGCCGCAGCAGCATCAGCCCGGAGACCGAAGAGCTGAGGCTGGAGCTGGACAAGCTGCGTCTGGAGCGCATAGACCGGCTGGAGAAGGAGAAGAAGCATAGAAAGGTCTCACACTGCACAGCCACAGAGCCAATCACTCTCTGCTATACAGAATAAAAGTGGAAGTCAAGATTTAATTTGTCAGTGACTGTCAGACTATGTTTTTGATCCGTGTAGGACGTGTTCAGATCGTCTTCCTAGGACAATACTAATACCACAGTAAAATGTCCTGCATTTATAATGTGATCAGAGTCAAAGTGTCACTCTGCTCTAAAACGAATCAGGCACAATAAAGTTTTGGATGTTAAACAAGTTGAACAACAACAACACCCCTACACGTACACAGAGTATATGATCCATTACAGTCAATGTTGTATAGTAATATTTTGCACTCAACCATAGAAAAAACAAGAAAACAACAAACAGTAAAATATCGACAAAAAGCATTACAAGGCACGTGGATAGTGGTAACAATTACTTAAGTAAAAATCCTATAACAGGAAGGATGCCCTGCTAAAAGAGTCTTTTTTTCATTATATTTAAATAAAAGCAAGTACTGAAAGTAAAACATGTATAAAATGCTTTTAGTGCACATTATTAATGTATAACACTAAATAGAAATGCACAAAATGGTCAAAAAATTAAAACATCATAGCTGCAGCCATAGTAAGTAGCATTTTTGTGTTTCAGTCAGAATAAAAGCTGGACATAAGCTCTAAGAAGTGAAGCAGGAGGTGAAATTTCTAAACCTTTACTTTTTTAAATAGATAGCGGGGGAAGTGACTCTGGTTTCAAACGGAAGTTAGATTAGAAAGAAGTCTACGATAAAGTGATCCTGTTTCTGACATGATTTATAATCTTGGCAAACACTTACTTTGTGAACTTATGATCTGAATTGCCTTTTCAAGTCTCATTTAATAACATACGATGTTAATTTAGTAAATTCTAGTCATATTTAAAGTAAAATCGACAAATCAGGTTTGGGGCGAGGCTTACTTTGATTGAAAAATCACTACAGTATGAATACAGTGTCACAGTGTGGCTGTACGTAGTATCATCAAGCACTTCTGTCAGATCAAATCCTTCATCATTATGTCCCGTTTTAAATACAGTCTGTGACTGAAGTTGGTTGAGGTGGAGCTCCAGTGGTTGAAATGACTTTACATACAGATAGTACTTATTCTAAATCTAGATATAGGTTCATCCAGTGTGGTAGTGAGGTGAGTATAAATTATTAATTCATATTCATTGGTGTAGGAGTTGGGTAAACTTTAGAAATGTCTAGGAATGGGTTTCTTTTTCCAATGGTTCAAGAACCACTAAAAACAATTTATGGAGTAAAAATGTATTCATACACCATGAAAGGAAAAAAATCATCCTTAACCACATGCTGTATTTTATAAGGCAATTATATATTTGTATATAATCTGAAAGTAGCTATAGCTGACAGACATAAAGGAACTGGGTAAAAAGTACATTTCCCTTTGGAATCTAAATGTAAAGTATTATGAAATGGTCAAGTAAAATCTAAATACAGTGCATTAAAGCATCGAGCTTTAAATGTTTTCATTTATTTTCCATCTTTGTGAATCTAAAAGGAGACCCTGTGTTTGGGGTTTGAAATAAGCCGGACACTCAGACTGCTCAGTGCTATAAAAAAAGTTAGTGTCAGTTTCTCGTGACAGTGACTGAGCCAGTGGTTCACATATTAACTGTCTCGTGACCGTGATAAAGCGGAGAAGGCTGTTTGTGCTGCAACTCACAGGCCATTTGAAGCCAGCACAGTTTTCACATGGAAATGAAAAGTTCACATCCACAGTGAAAATATGCGGTGTAGTGTTTATTGGCTCCGTGCACAGTTTTCTTTTGTGTATATAAAAGCTAATGTAAGAGTTGTGCAGCAGTGTATATAATAATAAAACTTTGTGTAGGTTTTTTGTTTTGTTTTTGTCATGAACCCAATGACTGAACATGTAGCATATGTTGCCCATGTGTAGTGCACATGCTCCCACTAAAATCAATGAAACTGATTCCAGCAGGCCTCGGAGCAGTGTGAAATGGCACATGTCCACAGAATCCGTCATTTCCACTCCTCCCGTGCACAGTCTGCGTAGCCTCCCGTGGTACCTTCACCATGGTAGCGACCAACGTGTCAAATTTTGCATGTTTACAATCCTTAAAAAGTCTTTAAAATTCTCTCTTGTTGATGACTGCAACTCTTACTTTTGCTCAGAATCCTAACTAGCTGTTCAACAACGATTCGGATACAGTCACCTCTGATATAATTGAAAATAAACATTTAAATATGGAATCACATTTGAAAAACATGCATCACACTTTCAAAGTAATAGTGATGTTTGCCTATTCATTCACAGGTAAACTGGAAAAATGAAGTACAAACAGCAAATTATGCATTCTTGTTAATGTGGCTGCTTTGACAATATGAACAGAATGACTCATGCTTCCTGTTTCCTGTTTGTTCCTGGTTTTCCAGTTGCTATATGAATCATCTAGGGTCTGAGTGACTGACTTGAGGAAGATGTTTCGTTTTTAGTATCTGCCAAAAATTTTCCACAATTTAAAGCAAGTCAATTCGATTGTGTTTTATAGGCTTTTGTCATTAACGCATTACTCTTTGATATGACAATTGTGTTCTTTAAAAGCAAATTACTGCAGTAAATTCTGAAAGTTAGAGATGTTGAGATTTCTTTTTCTTACACATGCGCATAAACCACAAAGAGGAAAAACTCAGAAGACCACAGCAGTGCCAGTTTTGTTTTGTAATGCCGGTCTGGGCACCATAAATGCTCGTAGAAACTATGTCCATCCAGTTGTTGTTGAGATAGTCAGGACCAAAGTGGAGCAATGCATTGATCCTCCCATTACACAACCAAAATTATTGCGAATGTTTGCAGTGAAATTGCTTGTTGGCTTTAAAATGGTTTCTTTGAACCAGGGAAGCAGGTCTGTACATAAGTGCTTGGTAATATTGCTTTTATGTACAATCACCTTGCAGTCAGGCAGCAAAAAAACCTCAATGCAATGAGGCCTTCAGTCCGATTTTTTAACTCTAGTTTTACCGAGCCATAACAAACGTGATCGGTAATGATACATGTACAGTATAACAGTTTGTGTGTATGTGTCTGAGTGCAGGAGTTGGAGCTGGTGGAGGATGTGTGGAGGGGAGAAGCTCAGGATTTGCTCTCCCAGATTGCTCAGCTGCAGGAAGAGAACAAAACCCTTCTCACCAATATGTCCATGAAAGACCCCATGAGCGAGGAGGAGCTGCAGAGGCATGAGGGTGAGGATGTGGAGCTCCATCTAAGAAAAGTACTGTCTAGCTTAAAAGAAAAAGAAAATGTGTTTGTATGTGTGTTTTTCATGATACACACCAGTTTACAAGTGACTGAGAATGTGAATGACTTACAAGTCAGTTGCTTTAAAACATTATTATGTGTTATTCACTAATATGTGTGTAGAAATGTTACTGCCCTCTACGCAAATCTTTGAGACCAAGATTGAATCGAGTCAAAAGTAGGCTCATTGAGTAGGCTTGTCACTTTTCAGGGAAAGTGTGGTTATGCATTGTTCCTACAAAGAGCTTTGCAGTTACTGTCGGATTTCTGAAACATGTGCATGGGTAATTTTTTTTTACTAACACTGTGAGCATGTTCCTGATAATAATTCCAAATAACAGACTCCTGCTTCAGTGTTGGGAGTCTGCATGCTACCACTCAAAACCTGCTAATACCTAGTAATGTTTACATCACAGCAGAGCATGAAACAGCTTGTCTTTTGCTGATTTTCCTGGAAATTCAGTTAAAGTTTCTGCCGTGTGCGCCCCGAAACTTGTCCGTTTGCCCTCGATACGTTTCTCATGTGTGTGTCCCTCTCTCTCTCTGCTGTGCACGCAGTACCACACTCAGATACAAACACAAACAAAGGGAGCCTTCTCTGTGTTAATGGTGAGCCAGTCTCATCCCTGCGTCAGAGGCTTCTCCGTGGTCTCACACAGAGGCCACAGTCACCCTGACGCACAGACCAGCTTCAGTGTACAAGCACACCTGCCAGCCTCACACACAAATCAGAGCTCACGTCTGCCTGTCAGCCCAGATGAAAAATCTATTTGTCCTGTTTATTTTTATGGCTGACAATTTTTCCCCCCTCTGTCACCGATTTCCAGGTATGTCAGAAAGGGAGAGGCAGGTGATGAAGAAGCTCAAAGAAGTGGTGGACAAGCAGAGAGATGAGATTCGAGCCAAGGACCGTGAACTGACTCTAAAAAACGAGGACATAGAAGCAGTAAGGACACAAAAACTCGGTGCCTCAATGAGAAGAGGCTGTTTTTTTTCTTCTTGTGTGAATTATAAAGAATTCAGATATTTTCTATATTTTAAATATAAGAGAGGCCTGGTTAGATCGAGCAGCAAATGTTTTGGCTCAGTATTAAGCAGACATATTTGCTGCCAGTGTTTTAATGTTTAAAAAAAGGTAAAAAAAAAAAGTTCAGGGATAGAATGGGTCTTCCGAGCATCTATTTAAAAATAGCTAAAAATAGATTGTAACAAATTAGTTTTCCAATCATTGATCAGACTTTTGTTTCTTAAGATTATTTTATCAGAGTGCCCAAGTTCCCTACCTTCAAGTTCTAGCTTCCCACCTCAACATAGGCTAAGAAACCCTGGAAATGTGCAAAGTATTTGTTTATTTTCGTAAATAATTTCTGCAAAGTCTCAAATAATTTAACTTCTTTATCTTGATTTTACAAACCTTTGAAGTGGATCATACAAGTCTCAAAAACAAATAGCCTACATGTATAATTTACAAAGTCTCACATTATCAGATGAAGGGTGTTTGATGTGTTTTGTTTGCCTGTGAGTATTTCTTTTGTATAGATTAGGTTTCAGATCACAAAGAGACCCCACCTAAATGCGACAGTGTAGTGTGAACAAGCCAGAGTAAAGGTCATGCAAAGGACATCACTACAGACCAGTCTGGATTGTGTGGCAAATTGAAGACATGGCCATAGATCTGGAAAAGGTCAACGAGTCAGAAGCTGACATAGAGGACTAAAATTTCTCCAATAAACATGTAAAATTTCACAAGATGGCTTTCCAGAAAATAACAGCAGAGCCAGTTTTTTAATGTCAGGTTCAATAAAACCTTTTTCACAGCAGACATTTTGACGTGTCACCATAGGCATCAAAGCTTCAGATTTTTTGTAAAAAAAAAAAAAAAAAAAGAGCCCCGGATCTGTTGATCTGTCATTCCAGTCATGCATTAAACACCCCTAGAATGTGCTGGTGCAAAATGCAAATATGCAGGTTTTTGGTTCTCTCAGAGCGAGAGAGGTTATACATGTTACAGAAGAGGTTACACAACTCATCTTTTGGCCTTTGGCCATAGCTCTGCTATGAATATGGAAGTATTTTTAAAAAGGATGGATGAGTCCTGGATGAGGTGGTGGATAAAGGGAACGTAAAAATGCTGTGGCCTCAAGTTCAGGATGTCGATGAAGAAGATTCTTTAGCAAGTCAGCTAATCTACTATTGATCTACTGGTTTTCCAAATCTTTGTCAGAAAACTAAACCATTACTAACATAAATATCAGCAGCTCACACTTTAGCTTGTGAATACAGCTGTATACAACATCATAGATAAGACTGATACCAAGACATGTGCTTATGTGTGTAGTAAAATGATAATTAACATGGGTTAATGATCTAATTATGACAAAAAAATACAGTTTAGGGAACAGTTTTTGTTGTCATAACCTTCCTGTTTACTGTGAGCAGGATGGGAGACAGCAGAGGACAGATGAGACACCAAAATAGCTACTAGAGATCTGAAGAAAAAAAACTTGGATAGGCAGATAAGACACAACACAGAACTATGTGATAGTATGTGATACTACAGTTGAACATTCAAAACAGGAAACATATCAGCCAAGTAAAGGCTGATATGTAAAGGTTCCTGAACATTTCAGGAGTTATGTGAATTTGTACGCATGGGTAGGTAGAAAAATAATGTGCATTGTGAGACTTCAAAATGTTCTTTAGTCCAAGATTTTCCACATGTGAAACTTACTTTAGATATACAGTGAAGTTGAGTACTCAGACGTCACTCATTTGGTTTCCTTTGCTGTCATGCTGGGAAAGGCAGCCTAGGCACTCGCACTCTGAAATGCTAAGGCCCAGGTATTTTAGGATATTAACAGTGAATTTCCATTTCAGTCATTTATATTATTTCACTTGTCCATGAATTTAGCTGTTCATTTGTTCTGTGGCTTTAGAAACCCCCTGACACCCACTAATGGTTTGTGTGTCACCCAGTACAGCACAATCAATATCTCCTCAGACAGATTGCCTGAAAATGCGTGCTCTTACCTTTGATGGGTGGCTTTTACCTCCTGTGTGGCAGTTCTGAGAAACGCGAGACCATGCAGCCCATTGTCTCTCTGTTTCTTTCTCCAGCTCCAGCAGCAACAGTCTCGACTAATGAAAATCAACCATGACCTGCGCCATAAAATCTCTGTGGTAGAAGCTCAAGGGAAAGCTCTCATTGAACAGAAGGTTGAGCTGGAGGCCAGTGCTCAGGCTCGGGGACAGGAAGTTGCTGCTCTTCGACAGGAAGCGGCACGCTTAAGGGAACGGCTTCAAGGAGAGCTGCCTGCTCAGAACCCGGACGAGCCCCCACCTCAGCCTCCTTCACCCGCAGAGGTAACAGCACAGGGAAAACTGAGCATAACTTTTTCTTTTCACGTTTTAGTTTTTTGTACAGATAACATTGCTTACTTTAATGTGGACCTATTACACAAGCTCTATATTTCTTAATTTTTGGACTCTCTGTATGTTATATAGTTAAATAATCCTTCTCTATCTTATGCTGGGCCTTGGTGAAGCCCTTCAGGTCATTCTCTGTGTGAAACAAGATGTTTTTGCTAAATTCCCCCAAATTCTTCTTCACTGCCCTTTGCAAACAAAACACAGAAGTTTTGTACTAGCAAGTAGGTGGGGCCAATGTGAGATGACCATATTAGGAATATCCACTGTCATAATGTCATACAGAGCCAAACACAGAAAAAATACTTTAGTTAGGGTAGTCTGAAGCCTGAGGTATTGGAATATTTGTACATACATTGGAACAGAAAATGATGGTGAAAAATAATAAAAGAAACATTATTGGAAGTTTCACCCAGCTTCCATCTTTGTGTGAAGCTAACCTTTTAGTTTGATCTTCTCTTGACTTGTTGTGAGAAATGAGCAAACAAACTAGCATGTTATGCAAATCGTTTGCATTGTATAACAGATTTGATCATTTTCACATGCAGTTGTTCAAACCACCATCTTTTATTTGAACTGTAGATTGTGCACCACAAATCCTCGGAGCAACTCAATAGTTTATTTATATGTCTCACAAACTGTCTTTTGCCTCACCAGTGTGGTAAAATTGCTACAGTGTTGGTGGGGGCTGAGGGCTCCTCAGAGCTGACACCCGGGGGGGTTGATGGTGTATCGTGGCCTCTGTGTGGTTCCCTCAGCCCAGAGACACACGAGGATGCTGAGGACGATGCAGTGTTGCTTTGGGTAATGCAAATGTGCTGATTGGAACTAGAGTGATGTGATTGTCCTGACTCTAACTCCAAACCTGCACTCCTCCCCATGGAACATTAGCCTTGTGGGTATAAACAAAGGAAGATAGTAGACTAACATTTCTGTGACATGTGGACTGTGCTGAAACAACTCTGCATGGGTGTCAGAAAGCTAACAGAGTATCAGTAGGATTTCCTCTCCACAGCTAAGTGACTTTCTGGACAAGTGCACTCATGACCCCTCTAAATATAGAATACTGCAAGAGCCCAGCCTTCAACGACACTTGAATCTGTCCTTTCATGCACCCTGAGATTGAAACACAGACAGCAGGAAAAGCTACAATTAAGTGTTTCTTTTTTATTTCTCTGCTGTAATAGTGGTAAGAAAGAATAAAAAAACAAGAGTACTACAATGGTTTTTTTTTTTAAATGTAGCTACATTTAAGACTTTTATATTAACTACAATTGATGTTATGTTTCGAAACACATTAAAACACATTCAGAAAAATTTCATAAATGATAAATGAATGACAGCTCTAACTAGCCAGTTAGTGCAGCTAATGACATGAAAGCTCATGGTTGAGGTTTTTTTAGCCGCTCAACAGTATTCACCACACTGATGGAAACATCTGACGTGCTAAACAAAGGTGGAGACATGCCGATAAATCTGTTCTCACGGTGACACTGAACCTGGACTGAATCTGAGCCAAATAAACACACTAGACGGCTGCGGTGGAAGATGTACATGCACCATTGTCTTTACTACTGTGTGCTCTCAGTGAGTCAAACAGGTCTGTGTGTTCTGGCTCTTTGATCCCTGATAAATGAGAAAATAAGCCACAGACCACAGCTGACTCACATCTGGTCCTTTTCACTTCATCAGCCTCCAAAACGACTGTTTTATGTCCGAGATCAGCCTTCAGGAGGTGGCCCAACTCTATTGAGATGCCTATCTGTTCACCTTGGTGTACAATCAGTGGTTACAAGTTATCCAAGTTATGCAAACATTTCCTGCTGTTGCTGCTTGACATTAACCAGCAAGATGCAAAGTTTGACGAAACATGTGATTCCAGTTGGACTTTGAGATTGTGTACAGAATCCTGAAAAGCGTGAGAATTTTAGACATTTTAGAGTAGAATTTTGCATGAGTGCCTCGTGTCCGCAGCATGTGTTTCAGGTGTTTTCCTTTAACACTCAAGTGAATTTCTCTTTGCTGAGTTAAAAAAGCTAACAGCATTTTAGCTCACAGACTGGGGTGAAGTCTGAACTAAACCAATGCATTGGACCAAAAAGGCCCTGTGTCTGACTTGTAGTTAAACATTTGCCACCAGGAGGCGATGTGCGATGAAGATATGCCTGCTGTGTTCCAATATTTCACTAAGGTATCCTTACTCCCCGCCACTGCCTCTTCCCTTCTGTTCTCTGGTTTAGTTTACTCTGTGTAATGTATTTTTCTCTCGGCAGGAGGCGCTGTGTGAGGAGGAGTCAGGGGGCCTGGATCCAAAGGACCCCAACAGGCCCAGATTCACTCTGCAGGAGCTGAGGGATGTCCTGCATGAGCGGAATGAGCTAAAGGCCAAAGTGTTCCTGCTGCAGGAGGAGCTGGCCTACTATAAAAGGTACATATAGGTGTTAAACATGTTAATATTGACAATTACCCACCTCCTGTGGAGAGAGATATTTATGAGCTGCACAAAACTGTGTTTATCGTGTGCTTAAAGCATCAACAGGATTTAGAAGTTTAGTTTTCTCAGTCAGACCACATAGGGCCAGCTTCTTGCTGAGTGCTTTAAGTTGCTGTTTCCTCATTAATATATGTTAAAATTGCACTTATTTGTAGTTGTTTTCAGTTTAATTATTATATTCTTTCATGTTTATGCTCTGTTACTTAGCACAGTTATATTTTAGCCTCGTGTTTCTTGTACTGTTATCTCTGCTTTTACTTCAACTTTCAGACTTTTGTTTATGTGCTTGTGAAGCCTTTTCGGCCGTAAGATTATTATGATACTTTGGCAAATTATGTTATTGGTGTCCACCTATATCATAAGTATGGGTGGAGGGACTGAGTAAAGAAATATTCAGTCCCTCCACAAGGGATAGACATTTACTATGACTTGTTGTGGGATGATGAAGAGAAAAAAAAGACATGCATGAAGAAGCCATAAAGAAACCATATGCATTTCCCAATTAAGATGTATTGCTTGATGTATTCTTAGTTTTAGACATTGTTTAATATTTTTCTTGGAGGGTTGCTCACAACCAACACAAGTTGCCACAGAGCTTTAAAATCTGACTAACAACCCATTTAAATTCTCTAAAGCATATTTTTTGTTCCCTTTTTTCCGCACATCTTTTGGTCATCCCTCTGCCAGCACATTAAGTTAAAAATGTATTTACTCCAAAAAAATCCCACTTTTTACATCTAATTCTTTTTGTCCATCTGTGAAAAAGCCTGATATGTTGTGCTTCATAGACAAAGTAATCCTGATCTCTGTAATTCTGGTTGTCTCTGTGTTTGTAGTGATGAGGCAGACGAGGAGATTGGAACTCCATCTTCTTCTCCCTCCCCTGAACTAAGGACTCGCTCCCGCTCTTCTGCCCAGCCAGAATCGGGAATCAAACGCCTGTATGTGGAGCTCACACTCACACAAATACTCTCACTCATGTAACATCTGCTAATGAAAACACTTGCCTGTGAAAACCTTGCTTCCTGTGATTAATGGGAACTTTGCATGCTGTGAGTAGCGGTTGATTATTTGGTCTCTACATGCTCAGTCATTTGCATATTACATGCTTGTTCTTGTCTCTTCAGCAGCAGTGCAAGACGCTGTTTCAGGCTGGCAGCTTTAGCTTTAGACTTCGCTTCCCTCGTGTGATACCATATACTATATATACTTTACTTTACAGAGGTAGCTGGGCTACTAACAAGTAAACATACATTTATCCTGTGTTTGTCAGCCATGTACAAACTGGAGTCTGTGGTTGTTTCCAATTAGCTGTCACATTGTGACAAGGACTCAAGACTAAAAGCAGCTCCAAGTATTCTAATTGTAGGACACTTTACTATTTTATTAACGTAATATTTAATTGAATGTCTTTTTTTTAGTGTTGAGAATTTTTTAATGAAATTGTTTACCTGTTAATCTGTGTCTCTGTATAGCTCTCTGATACAGAGTACATATCATTCCTGTAAGTCCTGTGACTGTATGAGGGTAAATATTTTCATGAATGTAAAACTAAAAGTATTCAAAATATAAAACAATTGTTTTCCAAAAAAAATAAACAGACATTAGAAGATTAGGGTGATATCAATAAATGGTCATTTTTACAATATTTTTTAGTATTTAAAAACATGTTCTTTGTATTTTACCATGCATTACATTATTTATACGAGGTGGCTGTGCCTCAGGAGGAAGAAATGATTCAATCCCAGGCTGCTCCAGTGTGTGTGGCAGACTATTACAAGCTTTCTGGTTAAGTTTTTTTAAATTAATTCTATGGCAGCTCTGTCAGTGTGCACAGTAGCAAGTGTAAGTACAAGATTTGGGACATTAATTAAATGTATCAGAAGGTGTCGCTATACCAATATGGTGGCAACATTAGCAGCAGTTTGCATGTTTATACAGTTTATCTGTGCAAACTAAGTTGCATTCACTGTGTTTTGGTTTTTAACATGCTGTGAGTTGTTCTTGGATTTTGTTGTATTTTTTAATTCAATATCATAATTTTATTTTCCTCTCTGGTTTAAAATAAACTCAGCTTGACATCTTTTGAGCTTTAATGAGGTTTGGTTCAGACAGAGGTCAACGGTTGATGTGGTCCTTGTCCTCCCCCATCCCCTATGTATGTGTGTTTTCGTGTCTTTACCTCTGTGTAACAGGATCTTCACCGCTATAATGCCGATGGTAGCGGCTGGTTTGATCCCAGATGACCCCACTTTACAGCCAATCAGACGCCTCATGTCACTTGTATGACTCTATATTTGGTTGGCTTTGCAATCCATCACTGTCTCAGCTAACAGGCTTCACCCCCTTTGCATGTCCACGGGGTTGCTTTCTTTTCGCACCTTTGTAGTATTCTGATTGGCTGATTGTGGGGCTGTCTTATTGTGTTCGTCGAATGAGACGACCAAGGATCGTGCAAAAAATAAATCAGCCAGTCAGAATAGTGTGTAGTCTAATGTCTCAACTTTTGCCCTCACTGACCATCCTGACTGACCATGCGCACTAAAAATGATTGTGTGGAATTTACAATATAAATTGATCTAAAGTGCTTTTAGATCATAGCTAGGGATTAATTTAATTTTTAATGCTTTAATATTTTATCATCTGCCCGGATCAATTTACAGAAAATGACGAAATAATTTCTGCTACAATTTATGAATTTTTACAATAGTGTATTAGGGCAGGTGAAGAGGAAAAAGCGGCTGGGTAAGAGGGGGTAAAATGACAGAGAACTTTAGAGATGAAAGTAATAGGTTCATGAGGGAAAAATCGCTGAAAAATAGTGTCTGTGTTTTGTAGTGATGAATGCAGCACATCACCTCACTTGACAAGGTTAAATTGGAAAGAAAATTACATATTGGAATTAAGGGGACGTTTAAATGAGCAGAAATTTACTTCAATTCCTATATAGTTATTTCACCTTAAGTGGTTTGTAGAGTTTTGTGTTAATTTGAATCAGGGTTACAACAGAACTTGACATATGACAAAAGGAAAACAATCCTGTTGACATTAGAAGTGTTCAGATTAAGAGAAACCAGTTTTAAGTGTCAGGAGCAGATATCCAAACAAAACGACTGGTGTAACATAGAGGCATTTGTTTACACTAATTTTACAGGAGGTGTCGTAATTAAAAACTAAAATAATTCACTTGTGATGCATTCTGTTAAATTTGCCATTACTCTAACACTGCTTTACATGTAGCTCATACTCAGTGTTAGCCCTACACATGGAGTTGTAACCCACCGCCTGTTTCTTCTCTCCGTTCTCTCGTCTCAGGTTTAGTTTCTTCTCACGTGACAAGCAGCGGAGCTCGCAGCGCAGTGCACATTTCGATGTCGGCTTCGGCTCGTGGGCAGGCAAAGACGACGTGTACACCGAACAAGCCCAGGAGGCGTTGCAGCACATGTAGACACCGTATGGGACTTAAAACTCTTAACACTCCCATCATTCAACTGCACACCAAACCAACACTAGCAACTCACACTGCAGCTGAAATGCCATGTACATGAGGTGAGAAGATGGCAAGAAACAAGAAGAATCTAATGTCCTTGGAAAAAATACTGTGTATACTTCAAATTCTGCCATTTAAAAAAAAAAAAAAATCCCTGAAAGTGTTTTACAGGATTGACGTGCAGGCGAGAGGGTAAACTCAGGTTGACTGTGGAAAGTGGAATTTTTTGGCAGGTGGTAAATGATAAGGAGCCTGAGGTCCGGAGTAAACAAGGGGGGAAATGACTGCACACCTGAGTGTCACTAGTTTTTTTAATGAGAGCAACATTTTAATATCCCATTTAGTTATTTCAAATTTCTGTCAAGTAGGCAGCTAATCAGTCCATCACCAGCGTTTTGCAAGTTGAGTATGCAGCTCTATGAAATCTAATTGAGGCCTCTGTTTAAATGTTGCATGCAGTCACAATTTAAAGCTGTGTGAAGGTGTGAAGATATTTTGTTCTCATATTTAATGCAGCAGTTTCTGTGACTAAAAAGAATGAATGCATAAACACTTGGGTATGAGAATTTAAAGTACTCGTGTAAAGTGAAAGTTAGATTTTGGCCATCATAATCCCAATTTGTCTTTGCATTTTTACCCATTCATAATAGTTTTTACTATCCTATTACAGGATGGTTTAAGCATTTTAGCATTTCATGACATCTCCTATAATGTTGGCTACATGTTGTATGTAGCCAAATAAGCAACATTGTGGCTTTAATGTTGAATTAGTGAGTCATTAATTCACATATTTGTACTTTTTAAGTCAATGTTTGCAATATTCCATCATTTCATGGTAATATAAAAGCTTTGACATGGTGAATTAGTTCATTATAAAACTTTTCCAGTTTTATTTAAGTCAACTACTACTGATGAATTATTTTACATTTTTTACTCACTCATCATGGTTTAGTATAAATTTAACACCTGACTTAATAATTTCTTGTTTTTATGATCTGAAAACCGTAAATGAATGTAATGCATTTGACTAAACAAATTACAAATTAAATTGTAAGATTTAGCAAGCCCGTTTTATTTATTAGATCTTTATAATACTAGTGATCTTTTTATAGATTAAAAGTTGTAAACCATAGCTTGAGCTTTTTGTTCATTGCTGCAATTTTTTATTTTCTTTTAGTCAATCTAATTCTAATTTATTAACTTAATAATGATGTATTGTCTCATAATTTTGACATAGTAAGCTCTTCACCCACTATAGTTTTGACTTAGTATCTCTTTATTTTGTTCGAGAAATTTGTATATATTTATGTTTGTGATGCTTTTTTCTTTTTATGTGCCCCTTTTCTCTAACAATTAACACAGATTTCTCTTTTGTGAAACACAGAATAGCTGTGCCATGGGAATTCCTCTAATATTTTACATACAAACTTACATTTGTCATAAAGTCTGATTTCATGCTTTCAGTGACAAACGTGACGCTCCACACTGTGCTCATGCAAACCTGCAGTTTTGTAACACCAGCCAAACCATAGCAGGCAATAATAAATTACATCTATATGATTCTGTTTAATTTCTATAATCAAACATAGGCCCGAAGAGACAGTGTAATATTGTATTTGAATCACTTATAACAAAAACATACAGCAGCTTTCACTTCAAATAAAAGCAAAATAAATTAAAATGTATTTTAATTAATACATATTATGTCATCAGTAAGAGCCTAAATCTTACATTACATTTGCACTTTTTCCCTAGATAAAATATTCATATTCAGCATAAGCAGCAATAATAACCCCGAATATCATCACACATGTGCAAAATAGAAGTCAGTGCGTTTGTGTTTATATGCATCATTTATACAAGGCCTCAAATTTAAACATGAATCAAGGCTCTGTTTAGAAACAGTGTAAGTCATGAAGGATTAATTATTTCTCAGATTGTGCATGGTTTAAAATAATGGTAATTAAGCTGAAGAGTGTGTTTACATTTATTTTTAAAAAAGACTATTTTGCGGATGGTGCTTGTGCTTTAACAGCTGATGCCTTCATGGAAACGTTAACAGTAGTGGCACTTTATCTTCATTTATACTCACCCAGGAAGGTGGAATAAATGAATGGCAAATGAAAAGATTTAGAAATGAGGCTAAAGACGTGTGTCAAAGCAGCTTCCCCCCTTTTATTAAATCACAGATATGTTAAAGAGAAACTATATTTTACATGTTATTTGGAAGTCAAAGGGATCTGCTCAATTTATTCATGAAGGAATTAAACAGTGAAATATTTTAAGGGAAATGAACTGCTACCCGAGTGCTTACTCCAATCTTAATTTTTTTCCTTTGAGTCTCCTATGAAGCCCATTAAAGTGGAGATTTAAGAGATATATTGAATGGATCAGTGCTTTATGAAATTCAAACATGTCACACCAGTAATAAAAATCTGTAATATTTGACATTTTTGCACGTGTTTTTTTTTGTTGTTGTTGTTTTTCCTAACTTGCATAACAGATCGCAGTCACGTTCAAGTGTTTGATTTGTTCATAATTGTAAAAGGAAATGGGCAAGGGAACATACATTTGTAAACAAAGAACATCCAGTGTGGTAAAATAACTGGTGTGGGGGAAAAGTTTAACTACATTAATTTTCCTCTGTCTCAATTTAAACATAAGGCACAAAGCAGTGTATTTGGTTGAAATTCCATTGTACAGAATATATCACCTTTTGCACTTATGTAACAATTTAGAAATCAGGTCTATATGAAGAAGACTAAATATGAAACATAACAGAAAGCACAGCAGTAGTCGTCCAATTCACCAAAAAAAGGATGATTTTATTTATTTATTTAAGATGCTGGGTTAGTGTGGAGAGTTGTGACAAGAAGAAATATGATTTATCTCAATTAGATGATGATAGCATGGTGGTACAGGGGTTAATACCGTCGCCTCACAGTGAGAAAGTCCTGGTCTCGTTTTGATTCCAACCTGGGGTTTTGCTGTGTGGAATTTGTGATTCTAAATTGACCTTGGCAACCTGTCAAGGGTGTACTATAACTCTCGCCCTGTGACACCTGAGATAGGATCCAGCCCCAACCCTAAATGGACAGATGGCGTGGTGCAGAGTGCCCTCTGGTGAACAAACTATACAACAACCCTCATGGTAGAAAAGAGTTCTTCCCATCTTTTTTTTTGAATTCTCATTTATTCAAAACAGTTTTAAGCATTAACGTACTTCTTTCTTTTAATGGAAGAACAAATCAGATGCCCAAGACGTTTAATTTGCATATTACATCTTTATTAAACAATGCCTAAAACCCCAGCATCAAGATTTAATCAGCGCTACAACAGCAAAGCTCTATCATGCCCTAAAAAACAGCCAACAGGTTTGTTTTGCCCCTCAACTATTATTGCATTAGTTCCACATAGACAAGGGAATAATCCAGAGTGGAATATCTCTGTCAAGAAAGGCTCATATGAAAACATTTCATACACAATGCTACTGGTAGAGGGAGTAGAGGAAGGTGTATCCTTATGTATTAAACACAGTGCATCACTTAAGATGTACTTCGTCGGATACACGTGACTGGGCTATTTATTATTAACACTGGGTTGTTTTTGTTTTTTCCTTTTGCATTTAAATAATATTAACAAGAACAGAAATCCAAACATTAAATATACTGAATATTTTAAGAATAACTTAGAGAGCTGGATTTGTTGTTGTCTTTTGGAAATCTCCATAACCTCGACAGCTGTACAGACAATAAGAACGTAGAGAAATTGGTGCAAAAGGTACAATATACTGTTTAGCTGGGTCATTTTTAAACAAAGCTGCTACAATCAGGTAAGAAATTAAAAAAATAAAATAAAAGGCTTAAAGAAATAGTTCAACATTTTAGGAAATTGTGTTTCATTTGGATTTTTGCTGAGAAAAATCAATACAAGTCATATCTGTACAGTTAACATGAATTTGTCAGGAACTGCTTAGTTTAGCATAGCAGAAAGGCTGGAAACAAGGGAAACAGTAGCCTGGCTATAAAAATAAATTTTAAAAAAAAATATACCACAAAGATATTTTAGAGTGTAATTTTGGGGAAATGAGCAAACAAAACAAAACAAAAAAATCACAATAACTATGAAACAGAAAAGAAACAACATGTACCTAGTTAGTTAGTTACAGCTAAGTAGAGATTTTATAAGAGAAATATGGCACCATGCCAAACACCCAAAAACAAAACAAGATAGCAGACTTGATTCTAGAAGAACTTTTAGTTTGTTTTGTGCAAGTTTTAAGCTTCAGTAATGTGTACAGGACACAGGACAACTTACAAGGGGAATGAATTCATCCTTCTAAAAGCTAGGAGGCTAAAATTGCTAGTCAAGCTTGGCTGTGGTGCCTGTCTCTATAATGGATTTCATGGTTTCATGAGTACAAGCTACCTCATATATCACATACTTTAATGTATTTAAATAGTTTATGAGTTTATTAGGCTTGGTAAAATTGGTGAAGAAAAGTAATGAATAATTTTTTTTTAATGTCTTAAAAAAAAAAAAAAAAGAGCTAGCTAAGCTTAGCCACTCACTGAATTGAATTAAATGAGCTTTAGTCTAAATTAAATGACAGCATTTCAGTTTATTTAATTCATGATTAACTTGTTACGGTTGAAAAAGCTGAATTAGACCACATGTTATTTAGGTACAAATGTTTGCAAGGTTGAGTCAACACAATATATAACATGCCAGTCTGTGGGCTTGACCTTTGGAAGCAGCCACAGGTCATACATGGTTTCTCTCACTTTCAGTCTTTGCATGAAACTAGGCTAGTCTTCTTGAACTCTCAACTAGACAATAAGTAAGAGCTAGGGTGACCAGATGCCCTCTGCATGTGGGACTGCACTGCAATTTCATTCCTTGTCCTCCTGTCCCACATCTTGAGACAATGCCCCACATTTTGACTGGTTCACACTTTTCTAAAGTATGGCTTTGATCAAGCACACGTTTATTATAGTCAACTGAAGCTTAGCCCATCAGTTCAAGTTACCAAAACATAACAAGCTTTGCAGCAGTATATTTTGAGTAATTGACATGTCTTTTTTTAAATTTATTTTTCAGTTTCACACAGGAGAAAATATGGTGTGAGGTGGCACAGTATGCATTTGTGTATCCCAACTGTCTTAAATTTGCGCTAGTAAGAAGGGCAGCTACCGTTTCCTTTTATTCTTCTTGTATTTACAAGAGAGCAAGAAAGCCAGAAAAGTTGCTTTCAGATATCTTGGACTGCCTCCCTGCATTATCCTGTCCTACTTTGTCCCACATAAACACTGTTTGTCACACTTTTTTTTCTGAGATCTGGTAACACTGTGTCTTTAAACACAGGCCCCGATGGATCCCCCCGACTAAAACCATAATTAAAACTACACAAAATAAAAATAAATGAAAACCAAATAAAGTATAAGTCTGAACTACTACTACAAACGATGGGTAAGCAGATCATGTGTACACCATTTTAAAACCACTGCATCAGTGCGATGAAAAGCATCAGTGGCAGCTTGAGTACGTTTAAACTCATCCAACTGGAACTGAACTCTATCATCATTTTCACACACTTGCAGAATAACCCACAACAAACAACGAACTATGCTGTTAATTAACTACTTGTATTTGTACCACAGAGTTCTGTTGTTACTGATAAACTGCTCAAGAACATAAGTGCGTCAGACTGTGGGACTGGGTGACATGTTTGTTCATTACCATAAACACAAATGCATGATCTAATCCTGTGCTGTCCTCACTAGAACACCAAATGTGGATCAAGCTGCCAATTAACAGTGTGTAACCAAGCCTGATTGTGTTTCTGTTGTTTAACTTGTTGAGCTTTACCCATTTATAACACACTACACTGTTAGGAAGGGGTCAGCTGTTATCGAGTTGGCTTTTTGTTGTCCACTGATTTGTATAAGCACTGTTCATTATGGATATATATGCAACAACAGCAAATCTGTTGGCAATTGAGCTAATAAATTTGGAACATCTAAGAAGAAAAGCCATGCAGTTGTTGTGAGACTGTTTTATATGTGTACGTAAATAGAAACTAATGGAGTTCACAGTCAAAAACTGCTTGTGTGTATTTTTTAAAATACATTCATTTTCCCATTTTACTGTGGGTTCAATAAGACTATGATGTCTGTATGTTGAAACAGGAATCTACTGATACTGGAACTGAATCACAGTTTATATTTACCAAAAATCGTGAAGATTTGGCACATAAACAAACTCTTTCATTGGTACCTGTACTGCACCTTGTTCATTACAAGAGCACACACCCTTCTGGCTGGTTTTCAACTTTAGTTTCACCAGTAAAGCAAATTTAAACTATTCTCCATCCAGATGTGTGTTTAAGCGATCATTCAGAAGCAAATACTCTAATAATGCTAACAGTGGTGTTATATTACAGTAATAAGCAGATTTGACCTCCCCTGGCCCCTGGGCTCTTCAAACCATGACACAACTTCTCTATAATTGACAGTAATGACAGATTTGATAGTCCAAAAATTCAAAATGATATTTCAGCTAGGAGTTTAATTTTAAGGCAACGGGTGTAATCTGTCTGATAAAACCTTTATGAATAAAACTGAGAATTTGCATTTTAGCCTAACCATCAACATTTTCTCTCCCCTCTTAAATTAATGCAACTGCAAGTATAATGCATTGGATTTAAGCTCAGGTGTCCGCTCTCAAAAAAGGTGATCAGATTGACATTTTGCATAGACAGGAGAGTTTGATCAATCTTCCCATTAAGTCTCAGCAAAAACTAAAAAAAAAATACAACATAATTCCCAAAATGTCACAGTATTTCTTTTGAAACAATATTTGGATTTGTAACAGCAAGCAAATAAATATATTTACAAAGTGCAGCACCACAGACAGTGTCGTCATCAGTGGGAGAAGTTATAATTAAGTGAAACTAAACAGATGAGATAATCGTGTGTGCCAAATGAGGTTAGAGAGAGACACCGAAACTATTACTTGCATGAGCGAATCATCTCTTCGAGTCACACAGAATATTCTGTAGGTTTTCCCAGATACTTTTCGTTTTAATTTTTAAAATTTACCACATACTAACTCTTTGTATATGGCATGTTTAATATTATAAAATACAATCTATGCTAAAAAATAAACATTCATAACAGTAATTTCCATATTCTAATGTAATCTTTTCCATGATCAACACAAAGTATTTCATCCAGTGTCAAAACATGTGATCTTTTTTGGTAACCAAAACCCTGAAATGCCAAATAAACCGTGAATGTGATAAACTATTCTACCCCACTGAACAATGAGTGTGAGGTCCGATTGCTGAAAATAGATGCCCCTTGAATAGAATACATATCTAAAAAGAGTTTGTAATTTGCATCTCATAGTTTCTGCTGATTCAAAAAGGGGAGCAAATACAAGTATTGCCAAGTATCTACGTACTAATTAAAAAAGCTGTATAAAAATGCAGAGCATCAACTACTACCTGCATGCTGTAGAAGCACTACTCTATAGGTAATACAAAATGTACAAAACAAATGTGCTGCAAAACAAAAGAATGTTTCTGAAACACGCATAAATAAAAAGTACAGATAACATCTGACAAGGCAGATGGACCTTAGTTGAAATGTGATATGAACCCAATCAGCCCCCATGACCTGGACCCATAAATGTCTACTAAACCCTCACACACCCCAGCTTCCTCATTATTGAAACAAACAAAAAAATAGTACACATTCTGTTTCTAAGGCCTTTTGTACACTAGCTAATGAAAAAACAAGTCTTACTGTACGTTTCCCTTTACTTTTTCTCTGGACCTCTTAATCAATATTTAAGCCAGGGGTGAGCAGCGATGGAAGCTTTGCTGCGGTCTCCATAGTCATAAAGCAGCTCCTCGCCATCGTCAATATTTCGAGAGGCGATGAGAATGAGGTGAGGGACACCGTTGATGTCGTGGAGTTTGGTTTGGCAGTTCCCATTTTTACTGTGATTTATCAACCTACCCATTCGACCAGTCTCTTTTGTAGCATCCACACTGTTGGCAGAAACACATACATTTACATTGGTGTTCGTATTAGAGGTTGTTTAATATACATGGTAAATGGCCTGTATTTATATAGCGCTTTACTAGTCCCTAAGGACCCCAAAGCGCTTTACATATCCAGTCATCCACCCATTCACACACACACTGGTGATGGCAGCTACATTGTAGCCACAGCCACAGCGCACTGACAGAGGCGAGGCTGCCGGACACTGGTGCCACCGGGCCCTCTGACCACCCCCAGTAGGCAACGGGTGAAGTGTCTTGCCCAAGGACACAACGACCGAGACTGTCCAAGCCGGGGCTCGAACCGGCAACCTTCCGATTACAAGGCGAACTCCCAACTCTTGAGCCACAATCGTCCCACATACACAATATGTTCGCAAGACAGCATTTACATTTTCACATTAAATACTGAATTGTTTTCAGTGACCATATTAACTGCTATGCTAATGTTTCATTTTCATTAAAAGAATAAAACAAAAAAATTGAAATTAATAATTTGTCCTATCAAACTGGTGGCTTTGGTTTCATAACTTAATATAACACAAATTCCAAAATGTCCAATGAGTGTTCATAGAATCCCAGAGAAGTCTTTTCTTCCTACCAGTATGTTTTGCAGAGGTACTGGAAGTAGTACATGTAGCAGCCGGTTGCTGGATTTTGAGCATATTCGGCTTCTCTCTTTTTAGCATCGGTGATCTGTAGCAGGTCTCCGTGATATTCCACCACATAATCGCCTTTCTGGAAACACCGAGTGGCAAACACCGCTCTCCCTTTTCCTTCTATGTATTGCACCTACAAAAACAGTACAAGAGGCTTTCTGTGATGACACAGCTTGGCAAAGTAAAGGTTCTTCAGTAAACATATGAACAATGTACAATTTGAATTTGGTCACTCTGAGCCTTTTTGCGGGCTTCATATTCAAATTAATTCTTAAAATAAGACATTTTTGTATGAGAACATGACTGAGTAAAATGTAAGGATTTTTTAAAGGTCTACAGTAAATCCTCATTTACAATGACAATAAGATTTTTCCTTCAGATGAAGAAAGAAGAAACAAAGAAAATTCAACGTACCTCCATTCCTTCCTCTATTCCACTTGTAATGAGATCGTCTATGAGCTTCTTTTCTTCGCACTGGTAACAAAATGGAACATGAAACAGGCCAGACCAGATTTCTCTTCATACACAGAGTCATGCAGCGGGGGTAATAGTTATTTAACCCCCAGATCTCTCGCAGTGCTTGCGAACAAGGGTTTCTCTATCAAGTGCCAACTCATCTTTTGCTTGGGGATCAAATACTTTCATTCCATAACAAATCAACGGAAATCAATTTTTTTTTTTTATGTTTTTGATAAATATTAAGTCTCTCTCCATTAAAACAAAACCACCATAAAAATTAGAAACTGTTCATTTTGTAGGTGAGCAAACTTATAATTTAAGCAGGGCTCAGATAACTATTACCCCCACGGTACATCCACATTATTAATAAAAAGTATATTTCCCTCAAACACAGTCAGAGCACCACACAAGTGCAAACATAAAGACAATGTTTTTGGCAATACTAAACATGCTATGAGAGTATATGTTAGGACAAAGCTTTTGTCATGAGCATTCTTAAAGATACAGCTAAGGTCAAAACTCCACCTTTGAACTTTATCTACTCTTAGAAAATCTGCACTTGTGGAAACTGTCCACCAGAATTTTCCATTCGAGAAAATTTTTACTTAGCAGTGACACTTTCATCAGTCTGAGAACCAATCAGTTAAGGTCTTCTGACTCCAACTTCCTGTTCTGCTTGACAGTTATTGTTCACAAATTTTGATCAACCGAAAAAACAAGAACTAACAAACACACACAAAAAGGCTATATCATCATAATGTATCCAGCCATAGCCTACAAATACAGGTACACTATAAACTAAAAGCAGATTCTGGTATGTTGCATCTTACCTACAGGTACTAAACACTCATATTCAGATATGCTTTTGTAGAGAATATCTTCTAATGGTGATTTGTATACATTTAAAAACATTTTTTATATCAGCTATTTTCAGCCCTTACTCTGATATTCAGTGACACCACAAACAATTCAGACCTGCTCTTGTGTCAAAGTGTGGAGTGGGGGTGGGAGTTGCACATAATTGTCACAAAGACAAAACAGGTTTTGGCTGAGGGAAAACACTTTAATAAGACCCATACTTTTCCCACTTCTCCAAATAAAACCACTTCAATATCGAATAATATGAACACCTATGCCTAACTACCTATAACATATGTTGTAGTACATTATGAAATAGACTTTTTTCTTACCTTGAGCTCCGTTTTACTTTTTCTTGAACTTCGTCTTACTGGATAGAAGTCAGTAACTTTCCGGTTTTGGGAATTTTCCCCTCCTGCCCTATAGTAAATAAACACATTGCAACATCAACAACTATTATACCCATTCAGCCTAATGATAGGCTATTACAGCACTGCACCATTTATTACCAAGAGGCATTTGAACTCCTTCATGGATAGGTGCCATATTCATTCAGGCCAAAAAGGGAAAAAAGTTTTCTTTGGATTTAGAGGACCAAGGATCAAACTACTGACCTTCCAACTGAAAAGCCTTCCCCTAACCACATTTAGACACTCGGTGGTGATGGTTTAACTTGTTATTATATAATATAATATTATAGTATAATATTATACTATTAAACACTAGTCTATTAATCAAGATTAGCCAGAAGAAAGTCTGTTTAATCAAATTAAGCCCATCTAGCCAAACAGAAATTTGGCTGTCAGTGAAAAACTACAGTCAACAGACATTCAGTTTATTAATGGATCACTTGGCTTTTGAGATCAAATCTGACCTTGAGCCAACATTCTTCTAACTAAGGTTAGCCAAGTCCTTGTAGGCTCTTCAACTGTAATGTCTAGGATTTTCTGTAGCAAAATTTCCCTTGAGTGGATAAGACTGGCTCGTTCATCCAAGCTACCAGGGCTGATTTAGTAATTTAACTGTCAATTTTTACATTTCTTCATCAACCAACATTACCAGACTAAAACTTACCACATATATTCTAAGTAACTAAGTCACAGCTAGTTGGCTTACCACTAGTCAAGAAAGCACTGGAAGATTTAGACCAAATATTTTAAAAGTCTAACATTATGTCCAAGTTAGTCACCAAAAACACATATAATACATTATGCAAAAGAGTTCAGACTATAACTATATTCCTTATATAGTGTCCATGTGTGTAGCTCTTGTGTGTTAACGTGTTTACAAGAAAATGTAGTAATTAAGATATAAATTCACTTACAAAGGTGCTCCAAAACCTAATCAGACCACCTTATCCATACATGGTATCTGGGGTATGAACATGACATTTATACTATGTATGGTTCCTGTATACAAAAGGCAGCATGAGGGCACACTCTTCTGCATGTACCATGAGGAAAGGTCGTAAAAATGCACCAGTAATCAACACATACATTCTTCGAGTGGATTTCTTTCCTATGACCTTGACCCGGGCTCCCCTCCTCTGGAGGCCATGGAGAGCGCCGCCATTATTGGCATGTAGGGGAGTATGAGTTAAGCCATTGCTGAGGGGAAGGGAGAGTTCAGGATGAGAACAAAGGTAGGCTTCGGTGCAGTGGAGCTGCAGAGGTGATGGCTGTTCATCAGACCAGCAGGGTGAACACTGGCTGTAGCTGTTCTCCATCTCTGTGAAAGCTGCCTTTGGGTCTTTCGTTGGAGTGCTGATGGTATTCATTGTCTTTCCTGAGAGTGAATGGAGAGAAACATCATCCTTAAGATTCAGACAAATCTTGTGCTTCTAGTTTCTCTCACTGGAAATTCTTACATGATATATATATTAACAGGGATTCAGTTACTGTCCCATGGACTGTTCAACCAGCTCTCCTCTGCTAGCGATCAAACTGAAGAACTGGAGTAAACATACTCACCTTCTCCTGGCTTCTGGACATCATTCTGCAAGGACAAAACTGGAGAGCACTTTCCTTCCTGTGTCAACCTGATGGTGGGCTTTTCATCTTGAACTGATGATATGGAGTTGGTGCAGCTTAAGAGGGCGAATGAATGGCTGTTGCATACAGTGTCCTGTGAAAGGAGAGAAAGCTTGATCACTCTCTAGATAATTTGTTGATAAGATGTAGCTTGTTTTCTTCTGTAGGAATGAAGCTGAAATGATGCAATCAACAGGAAGGGATAAGATCAACAGCCGCTTTTACTTTGTCACGGTGAAAACAGTCAGATTGGGGTGTGTTTTGTGGTAATTCTATTAAACTACTTCACTTGAAAATCTAGAGCTTGATTTGCATATTAAATGTAAATGAAATGTCTAAACACTAGAATACACACAGGAAAGACAATATTATAATCATTATAATAAAATATCAAGATGGGTGCCAAATGATAGATAGTTTTCTAAAAGAAATGTATTCATTTAATATTTAGAGAGAACTCTCATAGGTCTGACCCAAATCACAAACAGGTATTCGATTAACTTGGGATCTGAAGACTGTGAAACCCAAAAGATATGACCCACATGACTTTCATCCTAAATAAACCCTTCAGTGAACCTTGTACCCTCAGGACAGAAGCATTGTCATCCTGGAAATTAGCATTCTTATCAGGGCAGAATGTTTCAACATAGGACGAAGGTGATCACTCACAGTAACTTTGTGCTCATTTAGAGCAGGGGTCTCAAACTTAAATGAGCTGTGGGTCACTGCTGGTACTGTCATCTCATTCGAGGGCCACATTAGTGTTCAGAGTAGTACAAAAACAAACAAACAAGAAAACACCCACAAATATTTCCGAAAATTTAGTGTTTTGTTAGTTTTTTAAAGAAATTTCCAATATTGTATAACAAGACAAAACTGCAGAAGTCAACGCATTTTTTCATTACTCTTAACTGAAGCCTTTCATTGAACTACCAAATAAACAAATTGGTGCTCTCTTTCTGGTGAGACACTTGAGTGATCTTATCCTCTGTCGAGAAGAAGTGTAGCTAAACAAATCCATCATAAATGGCCCCAAAGCATGACACGCGCAGCGGATCGCCTCGTTGTAGAGGTAGGAGGTTCAGCTTTTCCTTTAATTTGTCACACACATTTATTTACATATGCGTGTAATTATTTTTCTATATTCATTGATTCCTTAATAGCTCTCCTCAATCTTATCATTTCATTCAGTACAAAACAGTCGCTACTTTCCACCAGTGTTGTGGGTGGGGCCTGGAAAAGGGGACCACGCTGGATCCACACCCACCTACACTCCCCAGTCAGCCCCTTTAAATCCAGAGTCAAGGCACAGATAGGCCTCCTGACTCATTATCTCCCGATCACATCCATTCAAACCAAACCACGGAACTGATTTTAATCTATAAACCCCGCTCAAAAATAGAAATACAAATGCACGTATTTCGATCTCTTCTAACATCAGAAAATGCTGCCGTGTCCTCGGCTGCCTGACACATGCATGTAGCTTTCAGTAGCCAAAACAAGCACTCCCCAACAAAACAGCACCTCTGTAGCGAGTCTAACGACACTAACTTACAGAAAAAAATGCTACCCAACTGGGCTACAAGTATTAACTAAACACATTTCCACCGACAAGCACCTTAGTCTCAAGAGTTATCCCACTTTAGCTAGCTCTCTGTATTTAACCACAGTTAGGCTCGACGGCGATGACCAAACAAGCAAACTTACCCCGTTCATGTCCGACTTGTTTTCGTTGCTCCTCGCTCGGCACTCTCCTCTCGATTAGAGAAAAACACGAACAGAAAATCCAGTAAAAGGCTAACCTCGCCCTGCTCCTACAAGGGAAAGATGTCCCTTCACGTCGGCCGCTTCCACGGTGACTGCGTGCCCTTCTGTTGCATTTAAACCTACAGCAGCTCAGCCAATACAGCCTCCACAGCTCCGCTCCGCCATCTTCCTGTCTGCTTGTAAATGAAGGAGAGGTGTGGAGGAGCTCCGGCGCCCCCTGCAGGTCCACAGCGACAGTACAATTATTGTGTGTTTTGTCTTTACGTTTTCTCTGGTTTTATTAGCCAAAATTTCGATACCTTTAGTGTCTGCCGCGCAAAACAAACCAACACTTCCAGGCTTCCATGTTGTCTTATTTTTTAAAATTAACTGGTATTTTAACGCAGTAAGCCTGTGTAGGTACTGTATTATCAACACTCAGAGGGCACCAGTGCAGACTGTAAGTTTGTAAATGGATTTGTGTTTCAATAGTGGCCTTCTACCCAGTTGAACACTCAAAGCACTTTCTACTGTAGGGTAATTTATCTATGCCTAATTGCTTTCTAACATTCACACATACACACACTCTGATGGTTGAGTACCTTGCCCAAGTATGGCTCAGTCTGGGGACTGGAGGCCTCTGCCCTTTTAATTGGTAGACTACCACTCTACCTTTTGAGCAAGTCTTCCATAAACAAAGCTAAAGCTATATTAAAGAGGACCTCTTAGTTAATTAATTAATAAGTTCTTGGTTATAAATTATGTCTGTTATTATTAATCTCTGGTTACCCCCCCCCCCCCTCATCTTTTGTCCCGTTTCCCTCCACTACACAATATAATGAACCTTAAGGCAACTGTTGTTGTGATTTGGTGGTATATAAAACTGAACTGAACTGAATTAGATTCAATATTCATAACACATATCATAACTGTTACAGTAGCAGATGGTCATACTAAACATGGGCAAAGTTTCAGATTCTCAGATCAGTATGTGTACAGCTATTGTAATCCAAAGACAGTTTTTCTTTTCAGATTTATTTTCTGTTCTTTAATTTTTATTATGCCAAATTATGATATCCATAATATGGTGAGTTCACTGTTGAGGCAAAGGAGCCACACCCACTTGCTTTTCAGAGCATCTGTTTGAGAGTGGGAGAAGAAAATTGGCTTAAAATTTAGAAAACTCAAATGTCCCGTTTATACCAGATAATGAACTGAGGTGTATCACAAAGGCCCAGTATAAGAAAAATACAGATTATTTGTAACTGTGAATCAAAGCAACAGTAGAGTCTAAGAGTAAAGCTATAGAGTTAGAAATAGGCAAGATTTAATTTCTGCTTCAAAATCTTTCATGTACAGCTTAGTACAAAGTACCAAAAGTAAATGTCAGTCATCATGTGCGCATATATCAATTAATAAGAAAAATAATAATAATAAAATGTACATTCACTGTACATTTTAATATCATTTATTTCTTTATTGAGTATCTGTGTTTACTAAAATCAGTTTAGGTCTACTTGCTAAACATTAAAAAAAATTACAGGACAAGGGGCAAAAGATTGAAATTAAAACTATGTGCTATTTCTTAGCTTAGCGGAAATCTCACTTAACTGTCACATTTTTAAAATACTCACACTTACAATTGCCTCTGTGCAAAGGGTTTTATAATACAATTCAGTACAATACATAAAGCCACTGTTTTTTCATAACTGAATAACACTACATGGCTTCTGTGTTGATATCTGTCATAAGGTATGTGGATACCAGTAGAGTGAAAAATCCCCAAAATATTGCCAAAGCTGTAACATATCATAATGATTGTATAGACACCAAATCTGACTCTTTACACTGATATAATGAAGATAAAAACAGTAGCTTTATAAACAACAGCACTCAGAGAGTGCAGGGCCCCCTGATGGACAAGGGCTATGCTAAAGCTTTGATGTTTTATGCTGTTTGTATTACTGCTGACGCCAGCCTGCTTTTGCTACAATATGATTACATCAGACTGTTATGGCGTCATTGTGATGTTGTAAGCTGTCACAGTGAAAAAAATAAAAACTGTGTTGTACAGCTCTCTCCATGACCATTCATAAAATATATTACTCAAAATTGTTTCTTCAGACAAACAGACAGCCGTACAGTACTCTCTCCCAGAACCATCTTGCTTTGAGGTTACAGTATCAACCATTGCAGCACCATGCTGTAATGACTCAAAGAGTTGAATCTGGTTCATAATTTATGATAGGAAAGGGAATCTGTTGTTTACTCACTCTATATGTTTACATTAACTAAAGAAACCAGAAAATTTAGTTGTTTATAGAGAAAACATGAGTGCATTGCATGCTTCCTCAAGCTCGGGTCCTCTGCCAGAGGCCTGGGAGTTTGAAGGTATTGCACAGCATCTTAGGTGTTCCTAGGACTTCACTCTTCTGAGCAGAGGCCTCTGATGTTGTGCCTGGAATCTACTGGAGCCACTCTTGAAGATTTGGGTTTATATTGTTTCCTCTGTATCAGTGTAGGGTCTTTACCTTACAATAAAAAGCGCCTTGAGGTAACTGTTTTTGTGATTTGGCGCTTTTCATGCTCCTGTTACCACTGGGGAGACTTTGGACTTAATCTTTCACATCTGCTCCACTTGTTTCTTCAGGCCTCGGTTCCTCTTTTCTTCTATTTTCTTGTGCTCCTACATTTTATGTTGATGTCCACTGAGATTGCCACTCTATCACAACAGTCTTCTGCTCTGTACAGTTCTCAAAAACCCTTAGCTGTGTGTTCCCACTTGTGTCTAGTGTATGTTGTCCAAGCTAGCATCTTACATCCTGGTACTATGTGCTGGACTGTTTCTTGGGGACCTTTGATTATAGTCTGCAACTTGGGTCCTGTTGGCTGTGATAGACTCCTGCCTCTGTGGATCTGGTGCTTAAGGCCTGTTCTGGTGCTGCTATTATCAGAGCCTCTGTGTTGCTCTTTAGGCCACAGCCTTTTTTGTATTTTCTTCCACTGGTAATATTTCCTAATGTCAGCCACTTCCTCTGTTTGTGAATGGTACAATGATATGTCTTCCATGATAGTTCCTCCATCTCATCCAGCTACCTAAGACATTTTTGTAATAGCTCATCTCTGGGTCCATATTCCTGATGTATTTGTGGATGCTCCATAATTCTCAAGGCAGTTGGCTGTAGCTGACCTTTAATTTTCATCATGATTCCCAATTGCCTGTAGGATACCCTGGTATTTGTAGCTGGTACCATTAGTGTGTATTCTGGCAATTCTTATCTAGTCCAAGTGACATCCTGATGTCCACAATAGAGATCCTGGTGAAGTGGATCAGTGAGTCGATGTCTTGCTTGCTTCTTGTGTACATCTTCAAATCATCCATGTACAGGAGGTAACTAGTAGTCACTCCACTCTTAAATCTATCAAATCCACACTTACTAAAGAGCTGGCTTCGGGGGTTGAAGCGTATTCAGAACAACGGCAGGGACAGGGCATCACCTTGTTATATTCTGCACTTGATGACAACTTGTGCAACTGCCCTGGAGTTGCCCTTAACCCTTTCATGCATGAAGTATGACAACCTCAATCAGGATTTTTTTCTTAAGAATTTGTATTCATCTTTAGGGATGTAAAGATGAATAAAATACTTTAAAAACAAAATCCTGATTGATTGTCATAATTCATGCATGACAGGGTTAAATAACAATAATTACAATGAAACACGTCATACATCTATAGTAACATTAAACGACCAGTGGGTGGCAGGGTATGGAGTGAGACATCAGTGTCCAATATAGTGGTTTATGTGCAAGTATACCATCAACACTGACGGAAATACAAGAAAACAGCCTTTGAATAGCTGTCCATTTGTTTGAATAGCTGTCCATTTGTTTGAATAACTGTCCATTTGTTGAACAACATAATTATATCCACTGTTGCCCAAATTTTTAAAGCTGCTTTGTTCCACTATAAGGTGTAATACCACCTGCTATGTCTACTTTGCTAATTCTGTTTATTCCAGCTTCTTTTATACTCAAAGTACTGAACTATAGAACATTTTCTTTCATGGTGCTCATGAAACATATGGCTGTTCATCTGTTCCAGTTAGTATTTCATTTAGTCCTAAATCCATATTTCCTGTTTTATGTTTCAGCCTGTAATATGTACTCTCGCTGATTTTGGATTGATGTCTTTTTCTTTTTTTTTAATGGCACATTCATCATATTCTAGCTTTGTTACTAAATGAAAACCTTGTGGTTACTAAGATTATTAGAGCCTCTAGAAATGACTATTTGATTTTGGATTATGAAATGACTGTGGACTGCTGATTTTTATAGGTGAAAGAATGACGAATAACCATAAATTCATTATATCACTATTCTGTGTTTATGTGTTCAACTTTCATAAATCAACTTTGCCAACAAAAAACACTTCTTTAGTGTTTTGGACAGCTAATGTGAGCATTATTTCTTCTTACTTGAACAAGAAGTCTGTAAAAACCTCGTGTCCCAAAAATTCATTTACCTTTATTTAATTTTGTATTTGTATTTGTTTATTACTTATATTGATTAACTTCATGCAGTTGTAAAGTATACACCCCTCTGTTTCCATCTATTCACTCCCACTTATACGATTCAGGGTCGAGGGGTGCTGGAAGATATTCATAACAGTCATATCCTTTTGAAATATCCCGTCGTTCCAAATTTTACCCACTGGGTTCACATCTTATTTCATAGTAAAATAAAAAAATAGAACAATGAAAAAACGATGAAAATATTTTTTTAAAAAACGAACGATATCGATACTTTGCCTCTATATTTGAGGCATGCGCATATTTCTGTTTAATAAAAGAGAACCAAGAAGAGGTGTGAAAGGAACAAGAAGACGAAGAAGAAACAATTTTCATCGTCACTTCCTATCCAGACCTGGTCGGGTCACGTGATGTGGTATTAGCTCGATGACTCTGCTATGTTTATCGTTTGCGGAAACGTTGAAGAAATGTTGATTTTCACGCTTTTATCAGTTTACTGTCATCGGGGGATGCCGCGCGGCTGCTCAGAGACTCGTTTTTGTCGGCGCTGCCCGAAGAGTTTGACTTCGAAAACGGACGCTGTAGGCCTACACGTCACGTGACCAGCATGCGGCGGAGCGTTTGATAAAAAGATGGCGTGAGCGCGACGGAGCGGATAGGACAACAAGCCCCGAACTGCTGAGCGCTGCCGATCGCGAGCCGCAGCGGCCGTTCAACCACCAGGTGAGCATATCGGCGTGGGAACGCTTCGTTTTAACGCTAGCTCAACTTCTTCGCGAGGAAAATGTAAAAATTACGGTGTTGCGCTGATTGTTGAAGAATAAATTCCAAGTTCTCGATTTGAAGATAGCGGGTAGCTGGTCTGAACGCTCCTTGTTGCTAATGTTAGCTAGCAAAAGCCGCGACACAGTGGGGGAGAGTACAGTGAGTATCAAAACAATGTGAGGGGTCGATAGCATGTTTATTTTTTTTCGTTAGCTGTGGTGCAGGAGAGTAGGAGGGGTAGCCTGCTGGAAATAGTCGAAGTTGGTATTTTTTTTAAAACTCACTTAGTGCTGAAAAAACTTGCTAACGTCATTTATCAGCAACTCGTTATCAACTTCAAGGAGCGCCGACGTAACAAGCTAGCTAGAGGTCTCTAATACGGTGTAGTGGAATCAAAGTATCCGTGATAGTTAGACCAGTGAGAGATAAAGTAAACCTGGAGAAAACAAACATTTCCAGGAGCGAGAATCTACAGTAGGATAAATGGACTGACATATGGACGTAAGCAAGTATCTGTGGTTACCATTAATAACATTGAGCCATAACGGCTGTAAGCTTTCTTTCTGAATTTTGTACGTGGTTGAACTTGGCATTAGGTTAGCCTCTGTCAGTTTGAGAGTATTTCACCTTTCTGACTTGTCACTGAAATACTGAATATGAAACTGGTTTTCAGTTTCAGCAGCTTAGCTTTCGGTTAGTGAGCAAGCTAGCGTAGCTTAGCTGTGTCACCCTGATCTAAGCAGGCCAGTTTAGCTTGTACAACATTCTGAAAAACCACGCAGTGGCTGTTGCAGACTGGTGTTTATCTTATATATGTATTCTTTGAGCTTATATAATATTTTAGCATATACGATATTATTGTCTGCATAAATAATAAGGCTATGAACCACCCGAGCTAACGAGGAAGGAGAACCTCTGATGAGAGCAGGAAGTTATAAGAGGGCATTGCAAACACGTGTCTTGTTTTGGGTCACTTTGGAACAAGTCTTTGTATCACACGGGTGTGTAGAAGTTGCTATAGTACTCGACTAGCTTTAATTCTCGTGTTGTTAATCCTACCAACGACTGAATTAAAGTATATCGAGTCAGAGTTTACAAGAATTGTTCATCATTAATTTGCTTGTTTCGATCCTGCAAGAGTTGAGGAGAGTTTAAACATCCAAACAGCTTATATTTGATTGAAACAGTATTTGCGGATTTAAGTTTAGCATCAAAAGTTTGTTGTTTCATGCTGAGTGTGAAATATTTATTTTTCATTGGAAAGCGTAGCTTTGAATTTTGTTTTACACTGATTGTTTTGTACCCCACGTGTGCTTTACATGTGGGTCTTGATATTTGTGGTTTACATTACTCTTTTGGGTTTCCTTTGTAAGCTGTCCCCATTGTATGTCTATGTCTGGTTACTGTAAATGACATGTAAGAATGAGGATTGATTATTACTGGTCTGCTTTTGATGGCAACGTTTGATTGTATTTGTTTAAGCAGAGCTCAGTTTTTCTAATTCATCTGAATCTGAACTAGAGACTAAAATGAGCTTTAAATGGGTAAAAGATGTAACCTTATGAGGCTACACATGTTGCTTGACGTGGAAAGTTTTCATTTGGCTGAAAATAGCATTCACTTTTAAATTCACAGTTGAGTTTCATGGTTGCACAGAGTGAATAGTTTCTTTTGCATCCCAGGGAAGGGTGTCTCTCTGTGTTGGAGAATTTTTAGGGCTGCGGATGAAGACAAGTTATACTAACAATTAGTCTTTGTTTGTATTGGCTGATTACACACTGTAAAAAATGCAGATGACACGTACCTAACACATGACAAAAAGGTCTTCGGATTACTTGTTTTTAGAGGGATTCGTATTAGGCTGGGAATGTTCGCACTTGAGAGGCTGGAAACATTTTTTTGTTGATTTCCCCTTTGGTTCATTATAACACAATTAACAAAATGGCTGCTGATGTTCTATCCACTCCGTGTTAACTTCTGAGTGTGATTTCCATCATACCATCATTATTGGACCTGTAGATAATCAACACTCTAAATGGAAGATGTTTCCATAAGGTTATATTAACGTTTGTCTTGCAGATGGATCCCGGACAGGATTTACTTCTCGCCGCTCTCAGTGAGAGTGGAATTTGCCCAAATGATATTGGCTTATTTGATGTTGATTCTCAGGATGTTGCACAGCCCTCTACAACCCAGCAAGTAAGATGATCCTTAGTTTTTGTTCTTATGGAGAAATTACTGTTTATACATCTGTATATATGTTAATGTTATCATTTGCTTTCCTACAGTCTATCTCCATCAGTGCCCTGGATGTTGGTGTTGGTGTGGGGACAGAGTCAGTAGAAGTTGTTCGACCTGAACATCCTGCTGCAGTCCCCATTGTTACCATCAGGGTGAGATTACAGAACAATATGTTCCTCTTGTTTTAGTTAACTCTGGTATTTTGCAGTTTATGTTTTGCGGTGTGAATTCAAATGTACTATCTTTATTTTTTTACCAGCACAAACCTCAGCCATCAACCACCACGTTTGTCTTAAATCAGCTGAATCAGTTGCCTCCACTGGGAGCTGTTGTGACCAAACAGCCTGCTATTAACCCTGTCAAGCATACCATAACTGTCACCAAGGTGGTTCATGTGGCGAATTCAACCCTGCGAAGTTCACTAGCCCCCTCTTCCACAAGTATTCCCCCTTCAGCATCCACAGTAGTGCCTTCTAACAGAGATCAGGTGAGTTTATGCAGCTCATATTTTCAGTGGGTAAATAGTTTAGTCAGTGGAAAAGCATTTTACTTGGTTATGGTAATCATTCTAATCTCAGCAGATTCAGTTGAAAGACCTCCTTCGGCCCAACAGTGTGAAGAGCACTGGTCTAAAGGGCAACAGTCTGATAGAGCTCATGAAGCTCAAGCCTCCACCTGATATTGCTCCACCAGTAGCAACGGCCACAGGCCCAGGTGAGTTATCATGTGTTCTTGTAAATATGTATTGTAAACATTTCGACTAATACTTAACACAGCAGGCCGCATAAATAAATCATTTCAGGTTCTTCAAATCATGTCATAGATGGTAATGGTCTATTTCTTACAGTGTTACTGAATGTGGTTGTAGCAAAAACTTATTAAGCACTTGTTCATAAGTAACTTATATCAAAGGCATTATCAGAGAAAGACATGGTACCCAAATGGTCCTGAATAGAAATAGAATCGTCCCATTCCTGTTTCCATGCGAACAGCCAAAAAGACTAACACATTAGACAGTCATGTTGTTCTGCTGACGTGTGCGTACATTAGAGGATTATGACAGTTAAAAGTGTGTGGTGGCAAGCATGTCTTTTCATTGTCATTATTAATGCAATGGGGAAAAAGTCAATTTTATGGTTGGCCTAATTTATCAATAACACGAATTAGCATGGCTTTTTTTCAGTGCTCTGGTGGGAGGAACCAGAGATGCTCGTTGTGTTGCCAGTCTGGAGTTTCTTAGTTGAGTTAAAGCTGTTGTGTTGTAGAAATGCTGCTTTAAAAAAAAAAAAAGAAGTAAAAAAACAATTTATTTTTTTTTTAAACTTAGTTTGACTAGGAAATCTATGCATGCATTTTGATGTCCCCTGACCACTGAAATTGAATATATGTTTCTCTTCCAGTATATTTAGATAGGGATTTCCAACAGTAAGCATGTCTTTGGACTGTGGGAGGAAGCGGATTTACCTACCTAATGACTTTTTTATATTATCCTAAATGACTCCTAGTAGGGCTGCTGTTAACATTATTTACCAGCATTGTCATCACTTTATTGGTAGGTTAATAAAACATAGGAAAGGGGGAGGGGCAAATAATAACTTTAGAGCCTGAGTTTACGTCATAGTTAAAAGTTTTAGTCTATGAATTGAAATGACTAAAATATGAGAAAAACACATTCTGCATTTAAGAAGTTGAAAACTGATATTATATTTGAATACATGTGTTCATATAAATATAAGAACTTTATATTTGAAGTTTTTGCTGATTAACATTCAGTCTGCCGGTAGTTTTCTGACCTATTATTTTTGCTATTGTTATACTATTGAAAAGTATTAATAAACATAGGTAAGTGGTGATGGGGTTTTGATCTAGTTTTCATTCATCATTCATATTTCGGATGGGTTTATCATGAGTCTGTATTAAGTCTTAAGTTTAATTTTCCAACTCCATGCCACAGCTGTGACGTTTTAATCATTCTGTTGATAAGAATCATTAAGCTCACCTCAATCCCAGAGAGCTAAAATGATCTTTAAAGTTGTAGTTGGTTGAAGCGGTTGTAACTGGTTTAAATCCTGGCTGAGCTCATCCAGAGCTGAACATTTTCTTTTTGCATCTCATGAGACAGAGATGTTTACCTGGAAAATAAAACAATATGCTAACAATATGCTGTTTATTTGTTGTGCTAACTATTATAGTTTAGCAGAGACATCTTTCTGATTCTTAAGCATTGCCTCAAAAATGACAAGTCATCCATGGGGCATTGACCATATCAGTAACAGTTTAATGGCGTGTTGGTGTTTTAGGTGACTTGAACAATGGAATCAAGAGAGAAGTTTTGGGTAAAGATGCTGCCAGGATCTGGATTCATGATGACATTAAACTACAAACTTTTCCACATTCTCTGGTAAGTGTTATAATATTAAAGGTGGACAGTTATGGTTTTTTCATGTTTTTAATTTTTCTTTATAGAGTAGATATAAGTGATTCTAAATAGTTCTTTTTGGTCTTGCTTGGCCTTGGCGTACAATTTTAAAAGCAGAATATTGCTTACACATGACTCTATACAGAAACCTCCAGTGGTGAAGGAAGAGGATGAGCCTGAGGAGGAAGAGGAGGATGAGCTGGGTCATGCTGAGACTTATGCAGAGTACATGCCACAGAAATGTAAGTACTACTGTTTTAAATCAAAGAATCAGAGTTTCATCAATAATGAGGCATTTTGTCACAAAGCAAGGAGCTCAAGGCCAATGAACTAGACTGTGGAGTAACAGCAGTGTCAGCATCACCCTTAATCAATACTGCTCCATCAAATCAAACAAGAAGCAGCCGCCTGCTGCTGCTGCTGCTTCCTTCTTCCTCTGACCACTTGGTTTTGTCACTGCAGTAAAGGTTGGCCTGAGGCACCCAGATCCTGTTGTAGAGACCAGTTCTCTGTCCAGTGTGAGCCCTCCTGATGTGTGGTACAGACTGACCATCCCAGAGGAAGTCATTGATAGGGGCTGCCTCTCTGCGTTGCAGCTGGAAGCTATTACATATGCAGCTCAGGTAATCACTGGAAACTGACTGACTATACAGTAACTTTCTTTCTTTTATTCATAATAAAAAAAAATAAGACTTAAAAAATGCATCTCTGGTTGGTTGTTCCACTTTAACTCTTCTGTTGTTGTTTCACCAAAACTTGCTATTTGAAAACGGCGTATAATATTTAATGTGATGATCTTCTGTTCTTCTGCGATTGTTGTTTAGGTATTTTTGTTTTTGCGGTGTTCTTTGCTATTCCCTATCTTGAAAAATAAAATTTCTTATCTCACTGTACCACAGCAACATGAGACATTCCTCCCAAATGGTGATCGAGCGGCTTATTTGATTGGCGATGGAGCTGGTGTGGGGAAAGGCAGGACGATTGCAGGGATCATCTATGAGAATTACCTCCTGGGCAGGAAGAGGTCACTATGGTAAGTTCTAATATTCGCCACAGTCGTTGACAGATGATTGACTGACCGTAAAATAAAACCTAAACATGTCCTCTGTATAATATTTTGTGTTTTATTGTCTTCTCTTAAGGTTTAGTGTCTCAAATGATTTGAAGTATGACGCTGAAAGGGATTTAAGAGACATTGGAGCCAAGAACATCCAGGTTCATTCCCTCAACAAGGTAAAACACTTTTATGATGTACACAATAATGTCAAGTGTTTACTCACTCGTATGACATTACACTTTTCTGTTTTTCAGTTCAAATATGGCAAAATCTCTTCAAAGCACAATGGAAGTGTGAAGAAAGGTGTCATCTTTGCCACCTACTCCTCTTTGATAGGAGAGAGTCAGTCAGGAGGGAAATATAAGACCAGATTTGAGCAGCTTCTCCACTGGTGTGGCGAAGACTTTGATGGAGTCGTATCCTTTCAGAAGTGTTTCTTTTTTTCTTTTTTTTTAAATGCATACAAAAGGTTGATTAGACCATTTTTGTTTTCATGTAACCACGAGTATGATTAGTTATATGTAAAATGATATAAATAAGATAAATATAAGGGGTTTCCTTAACAAAGTGTCCTTTAGATCGTCTATGATGAGTGTCATAAAGCCAAAAACGTTTGTCCAATTGGCTCCTCCAAGCCTACAAAAACTGGGCTTGCAGTGTTGGAGCTGCAGAACAAGCTCCCAAAGGCTCGGGTTGTGTATGCAAGTGCTACAGGTTTGTTAACAACACAAACATAATTTGATCCATGAATAAATTGGCAGTCTTAAATCCTACTATTATGCATCTTTGTAAACATTAAATATTGTAACAAAAAAAATTCCTATGTAGGTGCCTCTGAACCACGAAACATGGCCTACATGAACCGGTTGGGCATATGGGGACACAAAACACCCTTCAGAGAATTTGGGGACTTTATCCAAGCTGTTGAGCGCAGGTAAGCCTTTCAAGTTGCAGAAGAAGCCATAGACTTGAAAGACAAAGTTCCCAAAAGTCATTAAGAAGTCTGATATTGGAATCAAGGTCATGAGGGGTCTCTCTGAAAAATTTGCTAAATGATTAATGAGGGCTGTGCGGTATGATGAAATATATCGGATGGCGAAAGTAAAACATCTATTGTTTCATATTAGACGCTATCGTTTGTTTCGTGGTGTCGCAAAATACATTGTTTACTGCAGTATTTTATTTTTTTATTTTTTTCTTCATCGTTTGGATGGTCACCACGTGGATGCAGACACGAAGAATACCAACATGGCGAGTGAAGTTGAGGCAGAACCAGGTTGCTCCAAACAGAAGGACCTGTCAAAGCAAATCAAGGGCCATATTCCTAAATGAGGGGCTTATGAAAAGTCTGACACGGACCAGAAAACTGTACTATGCAAATTATGCTGCAAACTGGTCCCCACCACAGACAAAATGCACTCATTTGCAAAGCATGTGTTAAAGCTATTGCTGGAAAAAGGTAGCAGCACCACGAATTTATTTCACCAGCTGAAAAGTCATTCACTGGGAAACCAAGACTGTTTTCAACTTGGCATGTCATTGTCTCCCTGCACACCAAAGAAAACGTTAAATAAATCGGTTGTGATACCTGTGACTGTTCTTGGTCAGTTTTTATAGTCACTGTCTACACTGTTATTTCTGTAATTTGAGGTTGTCACATTATTTTTTTTTAATATATACGTTATAAGCACAAAGGAGGACATTTTTAATTTCCGCTGTTTTATTTTGTGTCCTGAATTCTATGGCACTATATGGTTGAAAATAACATTTGTATATCATGTATCGTGATATAGCCGAAAAATGTCGCCATATTAGATTTTCCTCATATCGCCCAGCCCTGTGATTAATTTTGTATGTGTGGGGGTTTTTTTTTTTTTCCACTAAGTGCTTGCTTTGATACAAGGAGGGAAAAAAATTAAGGATAAAGTTACATGAGCTAACATTCGAAAAAGGGTGCTAGCTAATAGCTTTTCTACTTTTCCACTGGCTGCTTCATACTTCATAGAAGCCTCTTGTAGGTCATAACATGCACGTCATTTTTGCATACATTTTCCTCTCAATTCCAGAGGTGTTGGTGCCATGGAGATTGTAGCTATGGACATGAAGCTGAGAGGGATGTACATTGCAAGACAGCTGAGTTTTACAGGTGTGACTTTCAAGATCGACGAGGTTCCCCTGACTCAGAAATATATCAATATGTACAACAAATCTGTTAGACTGGTGAGCATCTACCTCTTCATCACTTTAATTCTTCCGTTTGTGCTTGCACTATTTTATTTCAACTTTGTCTCCTGCTTCTTCCAGTGGGTGAGGGCACGGGAAAGGTTCCAGCAGGCTGCAAACCTCATGGATGCAGAGCAACGCATGAAGAAGTCCATGTGGGGTCAGTTTTGGTCTGCCCACCAAAGGTTCTTTAAGTATCTCTGCATTGCCTCCAAAGTCCACCGAGTAGTTCAGCTGGCCAGAGAAGAGGTTCAGAATGGAAAGGTAAAACAGTTTTTGAAGTGTGATTAACAGTGATGTTGTTGCCCTCACTAACTGGTTAAACAAATTCATATATCAATATATTTGATATGTAGGGTGTGTCAGCTGAAGCAAGTTTCTGCAGGGGCGTGGACTTTAACCTGCAAGGAAATAAGGCTGCATGTGATAGCTAAAGTCGGGCACACTTGGCAAATTAATCTGACGTGCGAGTGTGTGCATGTTTGCATGCGTTGCTGTGTATGCCACAAAGTGCTACACATAGCGGAATTTAAAACTCCCACACAATCTGAATTTGGGTAGTTGTGTTTGTGTGGCTGTTGAGATCTGTTGAAACAAATAGTGACTTGAAGCAGTAACTGTCAATTGTAGGTTTACTCCACAATAAAAGCACAGCTGTGCATCCTGTGATTGTCATTGACAATATGAAAGACACCTGAATGAATAGATGATTGAGCCAGCTCCTGCTCTTAAAGGACCCATCAGTAGCCAAATGGGAGAACATGACCGAATCTCCAATTCAGTTGTTAAGTGATGAAGCGATGAACCATACCAGTTGACAGGGAAAACTTTTATCCTAAAAAAAAAAATCCGCTTGAGGCCCTTGACATAGCAAAATGTAATACTTATAACTAGCTAAAGGCGTTTTGGTAACACTCTTAGTTATTACAAGGTAATTATTATTATTACCTATTATTACAAGGTAGTTATTGCAAACAGAACTCACAAATTTGTTTGGTCATATTGGATCTTATCGAGCTGCTTACTATTCTGTTTTGTTTTAGCCGTACCAAAGGAATTTCCCATCTTTGGGATAAATAAAGTATTATCTTATCCTTAAGCATACATTGTTTTGCTATACACGTAGACATACTGAGGATGTTTTTATCATGCGTTTAGTTTTTTACTTTCACAGCTTATAAAATGTAGCTGTGGATTATTTCCCTTGTTGTTAGTGCATCCCACCAGACTGCAACTTTTTAAGTGTTTTCAGTTTTTGCCAGGGGATGGAATTGAATTGTTTTCCCCTCTGCTGTGGGGTACTAAAATGCACTATGTCTTTATGGCAGCTAAACAGAGAAGTGAATAGAGTTGGGTGTAATTGGAATTGGGAATAACATTAGGGACCAAAGCCCTGGCCACAAACTTTAATAGTGATTTGAAATATAAAGTTGTGCAATTCTGATCATTTGTCTCCTAAATAAGAGAACAAATAAGCTAACCAGTTTTTACCTTTACAGTGTGTGGTGATTGGCCTTCAGTCCACTGGTGAAGCAAGAACACTGGAGGCCTTGGAGGAAGGAGGGGGAGAACTCAATGACTTTGTTTCAACTGCAAAGTACGGACTGACTTAAAATCACAGTTTTGTGACAGTGTGAACATAGTTTTGTGTCTTTATCATGACAATAATGGGATTTAAATGTTTCTGTTGTAGAGGTGTGCTACAGTCCTTGATTGAAAAGCACTTCCCAGCTCCAGACAGACAGAAGCTTTACAGCCTGCTGGGTATCGACCTCTCAGCAAAGAAGACCCCCTCTCCCAGTGACACAGCAGTAGAACAAGAACAGAAGGGCAAGAAGAGGAAAGGTTAAAAAAAAAAAAAAATCATAAAAACATTAATGATCCCCTTAAACTCAGCTCAGCAAAAAGATGGCTCGTGTAAATCAAATTGTGCTTTTACATCATTCTTATTTCGTTCTGCTTCTCCAGGTTCAGAGGTTAAAAAGCAGCAGAAAAAGCGTCCCCGGAAGCATGGGGGTCTGTCGGGTACGAGTTCAGATGAGAGCCAGTCAGAGGAGTCGGACAGAGACTGTGACAGTGATGACAGCTTCAAATCAGTCAGCTCAGCAGACGAAGATGATGATTTCAACCCATTCAGAGAAGAGTCTGACGATGACGATGGTGAGGATACTAGGGGAGCCTGGATGTAAATTAAAGCATTTCAAAGTGAATTTGAGCAAATCAGTATTTTTTATTTTTTTTTTTCCTCCTTCTAGATCCATGGCTTAACAGGAAGGAACCAAAGAAAGGGAAGGAGAAGAAGAAGAAAAAGAGGAGAAAGAGTATTGATCCAGACTCGATTCAAAGTGCCTTGTTGGCCTCGGGGCTGTGCTCCACTAGGCCTACTTTCACTGCCTCAGTTAATCCCCCCAGCACGCCTGCCACAGGTAAGCATGTTCCAGCATGGCAAGATAAACTTATATTACCCTGACTGAGCTTTTTGGAGGTTAATGAATACTGTGTCTTTCCTTGTTCATCAGTCAAGTCAGACAGTCAGGAAAGCTGCCTAACAAGTCAGGACTCAGTGGAACTTGCCCAGAAAATGAAGAAAGAGCTGCTTGAAAAACTGGAGGATCTGGCAGAGGATCTGCCTCCCAACACTCTGGATGAGCTCATAGATGATTTGGGAGGACCTGAAAATGTAGCTGAGGTAAAAATAATTGTTGTATGTAGGCTGGACTTCCACTTCCCCTGTTCACCCACCCCACCAGTTTTTAAGTTTGATTGTCCTGTATGAATTTTAACTTTGCGGATTCTTTAATTGTGCTTCAGATGACTGGCCGTAAAGGTCGCGTGGTCAGCAACGATGATGGGACCATCACTTATGAATCTCGCTCTGAGCTGGACGTCCCTGTGGAAATACTCAATCTCACTGAGAAGCAGAGGTTCATGGATGGAGAGAAGGTAAAGTAAAAATTTTTTTTTTTGTATATGTGTGTATGTGTATGTGTGTGGATAGATAGATAGATAGATAAAATTTAGTTTTAATCCTTTGGGTTTGTTTGCTTTCACCACCTTCCTAGCATATAACCAATTTCAATATGCAGTTAAACTGTACTGCTGTAGGCCTGCTGTAGAATTGAACCAACAGGGTTCAAAGCTGTGGCTTGTAGTTGACTGACATGTGTCTATAAATACAGACGTCACAGCTGCTAATTGCACTTTTGTGTCTGGAGTGTAACGTTCACTCATCTGTTCCTTCAACCAGAACATAGCCATCATTTCAGAAGCAGCAAGCTCGGGTATATCCCTGCAGGCTGACCGTCGAGTGAAGAACCAGCGGCGGAGAGTCCACATGACACTAGAGCTGCCGTGGAGCGCAGACAGGGCTATACAGCAGTTTGGTCAGTAGATGTTACTCCTCTGTACTCTCAGTACATGATTTTTCTTTGGCTTCCTTCTCCTGTGTTAGACTGCACCCTGTTAATAAAAAAAGAATAATAAAAAGGTATGTAACAAAATTGATGTTCTATTCTCAAACACAGGGAGAACCCACAGATCAAACCAGGTCACAGCTCCAGAATATGTCTTCCTCATATCGGAGCTTGCAGGAGAGCAAAGATTTGCATCCATTGTTGCCAAAAGACTAGAAAGCCTGGTGAGGATGCTTATTTCTTATTTCTCTTAAGTCTTGTAGAGACTTTTCTCTTCATATGTGGACTTCATTTGTGTTCATTCTTTGTAACAGGGTGCTCTCACTCATGGTGACAGAAGAGCAACAGAAACTCGGGATCTGAGCAGATTCAATTTTGACAACAAAGTAAGAACATCAAGCACTTCTGAGAGGATGTCTTATGGTTTTTAGGGCAGTGACTCACTCATACTCTCCCACAGTATGGCAGAAACGCTCTGGAAATTGTGATGAAGTCAATCGTAAAGCTTGATACTCCATTAGTGTCTCCACCCTCGGACTTTAAAGGGGATTTCTTCAAAGGTATGACTCACACACTGTTAACCACGGACAGGAGTTATTTCCTGCATTTCTGCAGGCTTGTTGTGTTTGCTGCGCATGTAGTTCATACTGTAGATGTTGCTATGTTTGTTGTATACCTTTCTGTTTTTTTGTTTTTTTTTTTAATCAATTACTTGCACATATGGTTATTGTCTTTTTTTTTTTTTTTTTCTTCTCTTTTCTACAGAAATTCAAATTGGATTAGTAGGTGTTGGCCTCATAAATGTGGAGGACAGATCTGGCACACTATCACTAGACAAAGGTGACTAGAAACTGGGGAATTTCAAGGAGAATCTCTTGTTTTTACTTCTTGGGAACCTTTAAATAACCACGTGCCTTGTTACTGTTGCAGACTACAACAACATGGGGAAGTTCCTGAATCGTATTTTGGGCATGGAGGTCCATCAGCAGAATGCTTTGTTTCAGTACTTTTCTGACACGCTTGCAGCGGTGATTCAGGAAGCAAAGAAGAATGGCAAATATGACATGGGCATTCTCGGTAAGATTTTTCAACTGCTTTTACAAACACATAAGCAAGGCTGGGCCAAAGGATGGCCTTTGTAATAAATTATTAAGTGTTTTATTCTTTCTTGGAGATTGAATGTTACTGTTGTTTCATTTTAATCATTCAATGCATTTATTTCTGTCCTCTGTTGTTAGATCTGGGCTCGGGTGATGAAAAAGTAAAGAAGGTGGACTGCAGGAAATTTCTAACACCTGGCTACACTACATCAGGGCATGTTGAACTCTACACTGTAAGTTCATATATGCATATGCTCTAGTCAGAGATTTGCATGATTAGTTGGTTCAGCTATAGACTATGTATGAGGACGAGACGTGGTACTGAATAAGTCCTTTTTTTTTTTTTTTTTTTTTTTAAATCTTACTTTGGGGCAAAGTTGGTGAACCTTTTAACTGGTAATTCTATACATTGAGTTTTGATATTCCAGTGGGGGGGGGAAGGGAGGGATATTTAACCTCCCCCCCCTTTTTTTTTTTTTTTTTTTTTTTTTTTTTTTTTTGTGTGTGTGTGTGTGAGATACGCTCAGTCTTGACTTTTTTTTTTTTTTAAAGTGTTTTCTTACTTTTAGACTTGTTATTTTGTATGCCATTTATAATGTTGTGTCATAGCAAATATGCCCCTAACTTTATGTGTCTTCATTCACAGGTAAGTGTTGAAAGGGGAATGTCCTGGGAAGAAGCCACACACGCTTGGGCAGACCAGAATGGAGCCGATGATGGTTTCTATGTGCAGGTATGGAAGTGCTAACTCTTGTGTGTCTGAATTGGGGGGTTCATTCCTTATTGATCACATTTCATTCCTTATTGATTTTTTTTTTTTTTTTTTTTTTTTGCTCAAATAGCTGAACCTCTTTCTGTGAGTTAGCCTCTAGATTGTAATAAAGTGTAGTTAACTCTTACATGTGTGTGTGAATGCAGAGCAGTGACATATGACGTACATGTCTGTGGTTGATTTTCAGATGAGGAACAACAAAAAAACGGCCATCCTTGTCAAAGAGGTGAACACTAAGAAGAGGCTGTTCTTGGTGTACAGGCCCAACACCGGCCGGCAGGTCAAACTGGAGACGTACGCAGACCTCAAGAAGAAATTTAAAAAGGTTAGATGACACTCTTTCATTTAAACTGTGACAAGAAGAAGACAGAATATTTTTTTGTGAATCATATGTGTTTTGCCCTCCCTGTATTAGGTCTTGTCAGAAGATGCCAAGCAGCACTGGACTGACCAGTACAAGTCTTCAGAAAAAATCTGCTCACACGCATATTGGTATGTGCACTTCAGATTTGCATGGTGCTTACTTTGCTTACTGTATTCCAATCCCACATTTGTTGATGACAGAAACTACTTCTCAGAGCACCAAATGCAGATTAATTTGGCAATGAAAATGGTGCCAGTACTTAATGAGAGGACATAAGCAGCTTCAACCTTTGATGCTTCCATTGCTCTGTGGTCTTTTTTTTTTTTTTTTTTTGTAAACCTGTTTGTGTTTTTCTGTTGTCAGGCGCGGTAACTGCAAGAAGGCGTCAGTGGGTCTACAGTGTGAAGTTGGTCTTCGGTGCAGGAGGTACTACGTTTTGTGTGGATCAGTGCTCAGTGTTTGGAATGAGCTGGAGGAAGTGCTCACCCCGGTCAGTGGAACCAATGTAAAGGTGCAGATTGTCCGGCTGAGAACCGAAGATGGGCAGAGGATAGTCGGTAAGTTAAGTGACTGCTGTACTAAAGGAGAAGTTCATATTTTGGAAACTAGTCTCATTTCTTGGTAGAGCTGGCGTCTCAGCGAAACTCCTGGTTTTATGTTTTGTGCCTTATTATTTAACAGACAAACATGTAACATGGTGTCTACAGATGTGTAGACACCGGGCTTATGCTCAGACCTTTTTTAAAATTTCTGTGTTGTTTTTAATGCAGGACTGATCATTCCGGCGAACTGTGTGTCTCCGTTAATTAACAAGCTCTCAACATCGGACCAGTGTCAGCAGCTGGCTGTGCAGGAGCAGCAGAAACGGCAGCAGCTTCACCCTCAGAGTCTGAGCCACACACACCACACATAGTTTAGGGGCTTTAATCCCCATCTCTACCCCTTAAGTTCACATCCCTCCCTGAAGGGATCTCTCTACACTGCAGGCTCCAGGACCTTCTGCACAACCCTCATTGTTCCTGAGGGTCAGAGGTGTGGTACCAAGCTGTGGTGACACTCGGATGTAAAGCAGTGGTTGTATAGAGAAATTTTCTTTTTTCTTCTCCCCCCCCCCCCCCCCCCAACCCCCAAAATTTGTAATCTCCAGAGACTCTTCCTTTCACCTGGAGATATTTGACAGGTGATGTATTTTCCTCTGACATTCAGAGTGAGAAGATTTGTGACTTTAAGAGAGCATGTTGATCTGAGTTATCCACTCCTCACTGATACTTTACCCTGTTTGACCCCAGAACCACCTCAGTATGAAACAAAGACTTTTTGTGGGTCTGGACCAAAAGTAGATGAAGCAAAATCTGTTTTTTCAGAGTCAGAGGAAAGTCACAGATGGGCATATAGTGCTTAACTACAATCACATATTAATGTATGCTAGAGACTCATTATATTAGATATTACCCAGCACTACTTGCAGCGTAAGAGTTCTTGTTTTTTTCTGAAGTAGAAAAAGTGATGCAGTTTACTGCAGGAAACCTTTTGCTTTTTGGGGGGGGGGGGCTTCTGATGCACTGTATCTGGCATATTTGCTCATGAGACGGTAAAAACCAAATATTCTTATTGTCAGGTTCCACTTCCTTCTAAAATCAGGCCAATTTCTGTTTTTGCTCATGTTTTTCACACAGGTCTCAGATTCCTTAAAGTTTCTTTGTTTGTTTTAATGTTTAACTTGAACATTTTGTTCCTCTTTGTCCATGTTGGAACTTGATCAGCCAGTTGTTTGTGAACGTGCATTTGCCTGAGTACTTGGAGCTACAGCAGTTGGTCACCTTCACAAAGAAATGATTTGGTTATTTTTGCATCAGCTATCCTCTGAGTTCTATATACATAGGGTGTTAAAATGTTAGAGATGATGAATATTAAGCAAACTGGGGAACTAGGTACAATAAATACAATTTAGTGCTTATTAAAGTATTGAAACATTTAATAAATGGTTTATGGCCTTTATTGTAGCTACAAACAGATGGTGTTAAGAGTTTATCTCCTCATGTGAGGGCCTTTAACATTACTATACAGTGTTTCCCTTTACTATCAGAGGATTTAAGGGGCAGGTGGTGATAAAATGCAGAGACCATAAATTACTGCAAAGTGCAGTATAGACTCACACTGCACTGAAATGAAACAAAGCACATCAATTAGGCAACTGTAATGATTGTTTCAGTGTCGTCATTTGTTCAGACGTGGCAGCATTTGAATGCTCACAAGAAGAAATATCATAGACAAAAGTGCTAAATAATTAAAGCTACATTACAGTGCTGTGAATCAGTTGTTAAATGTTTACTTGATGCTTAAAAAAATTTTTGGCAATAGAAAAAATTTAGGTCATAGTTTGGGGTCGAGGGAAAACTATTTAATATTGTACTCCTTTCCAATCCATTACAACAGTTTTATTTCTTGACTTGGTCTTTAGCTGGCTGCTATTAAAACAGAGAAAATGGCAAAAAAATGATTAGTTTTTAAAAAGATAAAGGGTTCCTGAAAAATTGTGAAATGCATGTTGTTGACAACAGCCTTTTTCATGTGTGCGTATGTTCAAGGTTTCACAGCAGTCTGCATCACTGTCCTTCTCAGTGTTTTTTTTTTTTTTTTTTTTTTCTTCTATTACTTTGATTTTTTTTTTTTTTTTTTTTTTTTGGTAAATGTAAATCTGCTCAGGGGTTAAACTCATACGAAGACCCAAACACAAGAGTTTTACAGTGTATTGCAAATGCATGATTAGAACTCAGTGGTCCTTGGACATCTTTGCTCAGTACAGTTGCTCTGTGTGTGTTTAGCTGTATTTACAGCTCGTATGTGTCAAACATCCAAACATGGTTCTCCAGTTTCTCTGCTTTCTTGTAATTAAGGTCTGTTTGTTGTACAGTCCACTTTTTCTGTTGAGCCTGTACCACCTCAGTCATATGTTGTGTGATGCTTGACCTGCCCTGGAAGGGTCAGAGCAAAGTCTGGATACGTGAGCTGTCCCAGTGGTGATAATTAAACAGAGGATGTGTTTGATTCCTAAACCTGTGGAGTGGTTACTGTTAGGTGGAACAAGAACAAATCTTTGTATCATTTGTACAGTTTGTAAAATGAGTCAAACTGAAATTGTTCATGCATCCTTTTTTTAAATTTTTTTTTTTTTTTTTTTTTTTTTTTTTTTTTTTATGGTGGAGGGAGAACTTATTCGTTAGAGCTTGCTCTCTAATTGGAAGTCTCATTTTAACTTGAATGTGCACCATGTACAGACCAACAACTCATGTTATTTTATCTTTTGGGCTGGTGGCTGACTTGGAAACATTGTTTTGTTTTTGTTTTTTTCCTGTTTTTGTTTTGTTTTTTAAAATGCTGTCAAAATGTCACGGCAGATTTAGCTCATCTGAAGTTGAAACACTTGAAGGACTTAAATGTTTTTTCCTTTCATTATTGCACGAGTTGCACTACTGACAAGAGTTGTACAAAAGTTCAAAATTACCTGTATATGACTGAGTGCAATGCTCAATAAAGCTTGGTATACTTCTACATTGTTGTGTGTTGTAATACTGAAAAGCTACTGCATTACATTATAGAATTCTCCAGATATGCAGACTACAGTTACAGATGACTGGACTTGAGTTCTTCCAGAAACATCAGTTAATCGTTTATCAAAAAACAGCAACTAGCAATATGAGATGACAAGTGTGGTATGCTTGTTTTTTGTTTTTAATGTAGGCACTCTATTTTATTATTAAAGGCAGTAATGCAACTCTTAAAAATATTCCTATGAAAAGTAAAAACACTGCATGTGAGAATGCTGCGAGGTGCTTACTCTGTATTTATTTATTTAGGTACTTTAACTACACTGAGAGCTGTACTTTATAAGTGCAGAAAAATCATTATGCATGCATATTAAACGTGTAAGGTGTATATGAGCATTTATAGCTCTATTACTTTAGGTGTTGCTAATAAACTGGCAACTAAGTATATAATGCCATTACATATAATTCCCACACACATAAGTTAATACAAAGTGCATTAAACACGAAAGCATGGTGAAATACTCTCAGAAAGGCCGTTACGGTGTTTTTTATGGAGCAATTCTCCAGCTCCTTAAAATGTCAGACTAATTATTTTTTTGTAAAATAATAATTTAAAAAAATCCATAAAAACTGCTGTCTTCTAAACCTCAAGCTTTATATGGTGGTTTTATTGATGAGCTCCCGCTGCTTGCATTGCGCCAAGATTGCAATTACCAAAATTAGGAACGTTTATTTTGAAATGATTTAACGCTAAACAGTTCATTTTTCACCCTGTTATGTGCGCCTTCGTTTTTTGGGGGGAGTGGGGGGGCAGAGTGGGCAGGGGTCCGGGTCATGACCCTGAGAGCCACGATTGGACCACACTTTTGCCTTTGTGTGTCCAACCATGTGGCCAAGAGTACTGATGGGACATGAAGAACTGAAATGACTCCTGAGCACATTTTTGAAAAACTGAAGATAACCAAGTCTCCGAAATAAGAGCGCCTGCTTCCAACTCCAGTTACTTTTCTTTTTAGGTAAAAGCAGACTGCTATCAGTAGTAATGGATACGACCCCTCAGACAAAGACAGGTACGCTGGTTTTCTTTCATACTTTATCTTAAAAAAAAAAAAGAAAAAAATATATATATTAAAAAAAATGAGTGAGTATAAAGTTTAACCTCAAATACATGTATCCACGTCTGGTTGCCTATTCTACTTTAAAAGTCTAGTTTCTCCTTCATAATGTTGTGTAAAAAATTACGTTTAAAACATCTAAACACATATCACGTTTAAACACTTTTTGTTAAAAAAAAAGTATTTTAAAAGTGTCGTTAAAGTAAACTCGGGATAAAGGTTGGCAAATGTGCTTAAAATGCGTGTTAAAGCGTGCGCGAATTTGGTCGCTTTGTGGTGAAATGTGCTTCTTTTAACCGTTTTCTTGATAATCCGCAGTGGATAGTAGCAATGTTAAAAAGCACAGTGGGTGTCAATATAAAGTGACGGCCATATTTGCCGGTGCCGCTGTTGTAAACAAAAAGTGAGAGACAGACGCTTCACTGAATTTCGGGTCATTTTTATTTCTTTAATTTACAATGTCTTTGGGAATGTCTTACAAACCCAATGTCCATCAGCACATTCCGGGAACTTCTGGGAACCAGGGTAAGGAAAAAACGGCGGAGAAAATCAAAGTATCCGTCTGTTAAATCGAGTGTTAAATTCGGGGTCTCGGAGAATACCTGGAGAAAGACCGTGTCTGTAGTTTTTGTCCAGTTATATATATAGGGTCAGATCCTGGGAGCTAGGCTAATTCATATCCGCCATTATTACTAATGTAAAAGAGCGCCATCCGCGATACAAGTCGGCGGAGAAACACGGTGGGGATGTGAAAGGAGTCGGCGGCGGTTCCTACAGTGTCGATATCCGTCGTCCGGGGTCGCGGTCCCGCCGGGTGGGTGCCGTTACACGGTGACAAAAATGTATCACTTATGTCTTCTTGAGCCAGCCTTGTTCCGTTTCCTCCATGATGCTCCTCGGTCGGAGCTGCCGATTGATCTGCCTCGAATTTTTTTTATGTCTCTTCGAGGACATCTCGTGTTGGAGGTTGAATATTACAAGCGAACAAAGCGACAGGGGAGCGGTGATTATGGAGGTGCATGTGCGTGGATGGAAGTGTTCAGATCCCCCAGTTTCTTTATGTTACCAGCCAAAACGTAAAACAATACAAAAAATCAATCTGCTCAAAGTAAAGGTATGTGTTATATAGAGAAATGTATGGAAGAGTAGTGGGAAGAGTTAAGAATTAAAAGAAAGAAGGAGAAGGAAAAAATAACAATAGGAATTGTCGTTCCAATTCAAGCTAATGGTTGTGTACAGATTGCTATGTGGGTATTTGGTAAAATTGTAATTCAAAAATTCTATTAGTAACAAGTGAAATAATTTCTATTTTTAGCACATGAATAAAGTGCAAAAAAATGATTTTTTCCCCCCCTAACAGACATTCTCTTATGAGATTGTTAATATTGATATTTCAGTGCTTTTGCAACATTTTACCCATTTTACTTCTACTTGCTGTACTTTAGTCCAGAGGTAATGAGTCCAGATAAAGGTTGCCAGATACATCTAAAGGTCAATCCTCCTAAATTTCATCACCTCTCCATTTTCATAAGACTCTTGGCATACCAAAGATGATATCACCTATGTCCAACAACAATTTTTAAGTAGTTTTTATGGCTTCATAAGCTGCTGATTAGCTTTATCTTTAATAGGACTGACAATTTTTTTAGTAGGTTTATATTAATCTACTGTACTGTAGTCTTAAACCACCCCTCATTTCTTTATATTTTGCTAGGGAAATGGGAAATGGATGTAGAGATTTATTGAATCATGTGCAAACATACATGGGAATACAGTATATAATGCAAAAAGAGAGTTTATATAATTCCAACAATCTCGAAAGTTGAAGCTTTGTTCTTCAACACAGCCTTAACTCTCATAGGAACTAGGAACATAGGAACACTGCTTCAGAGTAAGGGGAGGTCAGACTGACTGTGTTCCAGTAAATGTTTTTGTATCCAGGTATGCTAGAGCATACCTGGATACAAAAACATTTCCCAAACATACTTACTCCAGTATGTTTGGGAACATTATCATGGTGAAAAATGAAATGCTTGCATAGTGGATCAAAATCTGATTGTACTTTTCTCCGTTCACAATCCATTAATTTTGACAAGAGCCCCAACATCACTGGCTAAAGTGCATCCCCAAACCATGACAGAGCTTTCATCCTGTTTTATAGATGGCTGTAGTGCTCTCCTGACCTTCTCGGTACACAAACTAAAAATTTGAACGCCCTGTTGCTGGTGATTTTCAGCCCAGTTCTTGTGTAACTTGGCATACTTGAGCCTTTTTCCCCAGTTTTCCTTCCTTAAGAACAGCTTCTTGACAGCTACGCTTCAGCTGAGCCTGTTTCTGATGAGGCTTTGGTGAATAGTAGGTGGATCACCTGAAGGGCCAGATGCATCTCTCCTGTGACAGATTTTTTTTCTCCTTTTTCTTAAACATATGACATTCAGATAAGATAACCCAGGCCTAAAGATAGCTCTTTAGGCCTTTGCTCCTCTTTTGTCCTCCAAGTTCTCCATATTGGTGTAAATATACTCTATTATACCTGACAAACTGTGTTATTGTTGGCATTTTTCATAGTCATCTAAAGATGTTTACTTCTGCAGCAGGCTGCTGGTAAAAAAGCGCCTCAAGACAGAATTTAAATTGGTTCTTTGCTAAGTCCTCTGTCATGTAGTAACAAAACTCCTTGATAATCTAAGTTTTGTGCCTTTTTTCAAGCTTGAGTGATTCATAGATCAGTGTTAGGTGGCTTTACAAAGAAAAAGAACATTCCTTTGAAGGTGATCAGGTACAAGGACTGGACTGAACTTTAAACAACCTTCATTGTTCAAGATGACTTTCAAAAATGATAAAGTCTGTCTTCTTGGAAGAAAAGTATAAAGATTCACTGGTATACTCATCTCTTTTCTTCATGTCTGAGGTCACTAAATGGGTGGTTTGATAAAGGTTTTGAGTGTGATGACAGTAACAAGCACTGCTGCTGCTGAAACTAGAAAATCACTTCACCCCGCCTGGGCTCACTTTCTTGCGGCGTTGTACTTTTAATGTTTTCTGTGTATGTGTGTTTGTGTGTTTGTGTGTGTGTGTGTGTCAGAGAGGAGATACTACACCTGTGAGAAGAATAATTGCTGCTTGTGGTGAATGCTGTAGTATATTTAATTCGCACACATGTTCCTAAAAACCTTTTACAGTATATGCATCTTTTCTTTAACTGTAATGTGAAACATATGCACTGTCAAGCCCTGCACCATCAGCATCACCTCCCTGCTGTTTCCCACACCACAAACACTGAAGAGCTTCCTTTGTGAAACTGCTGACTATAAGAAAAAAAAAGCCTGCTTTACTGCTCTGATAATACAATTTCCATTTAAAAAAATATCTTTAATGGCAAACAGTTTCTATTTGTAGTGCCTTTTAACCTTACAGGTTCTCTAAAGTGCTTTAAAAGTTGAGCAGTTGGTTGGTTTCGAATATATTTGATTTGTCTGTCTATTTTGATTTTGACAGGAGTTGTTTTTGAATTGTCCACAGTTGCAAACCTTCAGTCTCCCTCAGCAGCTAACCTGGCCACGCTGCAGTCCTACAGGCCCCTTCTGAGTGACTACGGACCTCCTTCTCTGGGATTTTCACAGGTAACTACTAAACTCACTGCATACCCCAGCTCGTAAAGGCAAAACCAAACAAACATACTTTTCCAGTTTTTACATTTCCTTCATTGCCATGGAAGATACAAGATTGTTGTTTGTTGAGTTTTATTTGTGCAAAACTGGAGAACATTGGCCTAATTACTTCATATTCATATCAACTTTACAGTCCAGGTTTCAACATAAGTCATATTTGTATATTAAAATTGCATTTACAGTCCGTCAAACCACCCATATGATGAAAAGCAGTGTTTTTACCTGTTTATATCCAGTGGTGGTCTTTTACACAGCAGCAGCACAACTGAATCAAGAAGTGGTGATTCCTTAGAGATTTTAAGCAGGGCTGCTTATGTCACTCTTATAGTGACATGAAATACCTCTGTGTCTGCTGTAGTGTTGGGACATTATGAAGGTCAATTTTAGACACTACTCTCCACCCCGGACTCCACAGGTCCTAATTTTTGGTATCAAACTGTACCAAGTATCAAACTGTACTGTGTTGATAAGGCTCCATTTTGCATATCAGAAACCAGTTTAAATGTATTGAACCTGACTGATTTTTGCTTTAACTTCAGGGCTCTACTGGCAGCCAAGTGCCTCAGAACAAATATGCAGAGCTGCTGGCCATCATTGAAGAGCTCGGAAAGGAGATCAGACCCACATACGCTGGAAGTAAGAGTGCAATGGAGCGACTGAAAAGAGGTAACCTTGATATGCAGAGCAATACAAAAGCAGCATGCAAGCATTAACATTTCTCAGACTAAATGTGTATTTGTTTTTCTTCAAAGGAATAATCCATGCCAGGGGGCTGGTGCGTGAATGCTTGGCTGAGACTGAGAGGAATGCAAGGTCCTAGCTAAAAACGCCCATTCCTCCCTGCAAGAACTACCTTTCATGAGGAGAAAAAATAACTTGCATGGCGTTTCCTTTGCAAGGAGGAAGTAAATGAACAAAGGATGGAACAGCAAGCTCCTCAAGAGAGAGAGAGAAAAAAAAAGAAATACAGTAATGCAATTTGTGACTCCTGAGAGCTCTGGAGGATAATTTCAATCATGTGTGGGTTACTGGAACTAAAATGAGAGATATCATGTGTTTGGTTTTTTTTTTTTTTTTTTTTTTTTGTTTTGTTTTTTTTTATGCCCCATTTTTTTGGATCATAGTTTTGACTTCATATTTAAAGCATTGGTTTATGCATGCAAATGGGCCCATAGGTTAATTGTAGACACTGCATGGAGTATACAGGTGTAGATGGGGAGGACTTTTTCTTTGAATTTTTTTTAAACTTTGGGTTTTTTTGGTAGTGGTTGGTCTGATTTTCAGACCCCTTTAACACCTAGCTAAGTAAGGGAGGGACAGAGACGTGCCAAATGCATCAGTTGATTCGTGTTGAGGTTGGTTTTGGTATTAAAGGGAGGGAAAAAAAGGAAAATGCTGTTAACTTGCATCTTTGTATGTATTTATTACTCAGTGTAATAAATTGTATTTTCAATATAGTTGTCAACATGATTCATTGTACGTATTCAAAGTACATTACTTTTTCCCATGTACACATGGTTCAAGAGACTACTGGTATATTGTACTATCCATCCATCCATCCATTCGCTTCCGCTTGTCCTTTTCAGGGTCGCGGGGGGTGCTGGAGCCTATCCCAGCTGTCACAGGGCGAGAGGCGGGGTACACCCTGGACAGGTCGCCAGTCTGTCGCAGGGCTAACACATAGAGACAGACAACCATTCACTCCCACATTCACACCTATGGGCAATTTAGATTGATCAATTAACCTATCCCCACTATTGTACTATCCATCCATCCATCCATTCGCTTCCGCTTATCCTTTTCAGGGTCGCGGGGGGCGCTGGAGCCTATCCCAGCTAACTATTGTACTAGTTATAGCTAATTATAGAAGGCAATGATTGTCTGTCAATTAATTAAATTTGACCTACTAATAAATCAGCACCTACCTATAATGACACATCTCTTTGGATGAATGGATGATGGATCAGTAAACCATTTTGGTCCAGGTTGAAATATATCAACAGTTGGTTAGTTTGCCATGATGATGGACATAACCATCATGATATAACACATTGTAATACTATTAAAAGCTAGATGAAAGTAGGCTGAATCAGAAAGTCAACTGCACCGAGTGCTCATGTGGTGGTGACCTGCCAATCACAAGGTAGGTCGTACGCCTGCCTGAGTTCTATAGACTTATCCATGCCAAAAGGGAGAAAATATTTCTCTCAAACATTTAACAGTTATTAACAATTAATCTGCTATTCACTGAGCATTAATTGACAAATATTTTGATGACAAAGTGCTTCTGAGACCTGATGAGTTACTTCTGTATGACAATAAATCAGCCCCCGCTAACATATCCCAGCTTTATCTTTAAGCAGTATTTTTCATATTCTCTAAGGCCTCTAATATATAAAATGGATTCTTGTGTGACATATTTTGTGTTCACAGATATTGTGAAATACCCATAATTAAGAAACCTGCAAATTAATGCCAAGCCAAATGGGAGATGCAAGATCTGAAATCAAAATAAAACATCTGACTCGTTGTGACAGTGGACATGGGGTTCCTCCACATGTTTGAATAATCAAAATGCAACCAAACAAACAAATAAGTACAAAATTTCAAATACATTTCAAAAATGAGAATGTGATGAATGGATTCATATACTTTTTGAAACTTTTTACTCTGGTTGTTCCACAAACACACAATATGGTTTGGTGTACAGGTCTGACTGTCTTGAAACCAAATTATATTATATGCAATTGTATATACTGTAGTCACTGTTTTACATTCAAAAGTACTTTAAAAAGGAGCCACTCTCCTGAGTAAAATGTGTTTTGTTTGACTACTATATAAGTTGCTAGTATCCTTGAAACAATACTAACAAAACTATATTTAAAAAACGATACAATCAAAGATGCAGTTTAGCAACGATGGAAATCATGCATCGTTGCTAAACTATTTTATTTTACACCACAAATGAGAAATGTCTAATATGAAACCCATCACACACTAGTTCAAGAATCGAGCAAACTGACGTTAAAACACAACAAGGCGTATAAAATCAGAAACTCTTCATGACTTTAGTTATCTGGCTTAAAAGCCACACTTTAAGTCAAATAAACATTTGTCTTTATCCCGTTATTGATAATTTACAATCCTCATGCTTTTGGTTTATCTACGGTCCTAACAGATGCGTACGCCTCTGTCCCCCACATAACCAATAGAAACACTGAGTGAAAGTAACGACCAATCACAGCTCTGTATTTCAGATAATATTTTGACCAATAGCAATGTGGGCTGTGAACGCTACAGCAGCCAACGACCACTGCAGTGCAGTAGCCAACCAGCAACCAGCTAGCCAGCTTGACTACTCACAGAGAAATATGGATGAAATAATGATACAAGTTAACGGGTAGGTTAAATGTTTATTATATGTAGCCAATCAGCGCGACACAGTTTTCTGTTTTATATCATTTATTATATACCCGCGTGCGCTATCGTTTCACCCGCGCTCTCCTGCGTGCCTACGCTGTGCTTACAAACCTGTCATAAACCAACTTAGCCAAACTGAGCTAGCTAGCTAACCATTTTGAACTGCTAGTCAGAGGTAGTTACTGTGCTAGCTTGGTAACTTAGCCTGACTGACCCAGGCTCCCGTGGAGTTTATAGGCAACTTCAACTGTCTGCAGCATCCGTTGCGCTGGCCGACACCATAGAACAGCTAATGTAGCTTCTTACTAAATGAACCAGCCCACCGCTTGTGGAGCTCTATCTCTGTTGATTTTCTTGTTGTTGGCTAAGTTAATTAGGTGTCCAATCAAAGCTGCCCATGTTGGACGAGCTCTCACATACAGCAAACACAGGTCATGACAGACAGACTGACAGAAGAGGCTAAAGCAAGAACAATTACATATTATCTTAAAAATCTGCGTATTGTGCACGGCTTTTGTTTATGTCTTATTTATGTTGCTTATATTTATGTCAGTTACTGAATGTTGATAGTAGATCTAAGATCAAAACTAAGAGTTGATTTGGTGTCTTTTCTTGGCTTTTACATGTATTATACATTAACGTATTAATGCATTGTCGTGTTCACAGTTCAGCAGCACTTCCTGTTGTTGAAGCTGGAAATACAAGAAGTGTGATTAACAGAACTCTGAACTTTTCTCCTTTGGTCCCTAGCTGTCAGAGTGACTTCCTCTGCATGGGCCCATAAAAATGTCCACAGATGACAGTATCTCAGAGGATGTGTCCAGCTCAGGGGCTTTGAGCCATTGCCATGTCAGTGCTGATGGGGATGTGGGCAAGGAGAGCGAAAACTCGCTGGTGTCTTCTGAGGGGACATCAGCCTCAGGACTGGCTGTCTCTGAGGGGAGACGCACAACCTCCCAAACAACAGGAGGCACTGTGGAGTGCAGGCCCATGGACATCACACCAGCATGCAACAAGATCAGGTACCGTAACTCTTAAGTTCCTTACTGTATGAGGAAGTGTCTGCATAAAAAAAAGAAACACTTGCCCCTTTTAAAATATTAAATATTTGAATAGTTTTTTTCCTAATGCAGGTGTGTTGTTGCAGTTTTTTTAAATTTAAATGCTTAAAAGGAAATTGATTTACATCTACTACCTATTTATGCAGAATAGTTTCTCCATTATTGTGACAGCTCTCTTTAAATGCTTGTGGAAATTTGAACATATGTAGGAGTGTTGAATATGAAGATGCATTGACTGCAATTTTCTGTGTCAATTTTGATTTATGGTCTTTTAAAACTCCTGTTCTTTCTAAGAACTACAATTGACTGCATACATGATTATTTCTCAGATTTCAATGGAATGGAAAATTGAATAGGTGCTGATATTACTCTGTTGTGTTCAGTGGCCTTTTTTGTGTTGTGTTTGGAAAACCTCTGAACAGATTGAGTTTAGACATGTACAGACAAAGCTATCTTTAAGCAGTATTCTATCAAAAGTAGTAGAGCACGTGGATTACTGGATCATTCAAGTAGATACTATACATACAGTATACATATTGGGTGGTATTTATTTATAGTTACACATATAGAGTGTTAAACTGGAAGAGGAAGTATAGGGCTATTTTGTTAATTTCCACCAAAACATTTCAAAGACTAAAGATAACTTCCAGTGCTTGACACTGCCTGCTGCTCAGCTGTGACGTTACTCTGCTGCATGTACTGCAGACAAATGTGTCAGAGCTATTCTTCAAGATAAACACTGTTTTTAAATATACAGATGGATATTCTTCTGCCTTATGTTGCATAAAAATATTTTTAATATTGGCGCATGTTGAACAAAATATCAGACACTGAAAAGTCTGTGATAGGCCAATATCTGCTGCAGATATTGGCTGAACTAAGAAGTAGAGATCTTTTTTGACTTTTATTTTATTTAGTTGTCTCTAAAATACTGCTCAGCTATAATAATAATAATAATAATAATAATAATAATAATAATAATAATAATGCCAGACAGTATAAAATAATACTGCCTGGAGAAACATATCTAATATATTCTAATCTAATATTTTAATATTTGATACAATATTTTAACAATATCCAATTTGTTTTACAGGAGCCTATGTCTGAGCACAGATGAAGCCTTTGAACAAGGGAAGACCCTACCATTCATCAATCCAAGCTCCCTGGAGACCCTTAGGGCCCTGGTCCAGGAGATCCAGAGCAGTGGGGAGACAGACCCTGAGATCTGGAAGGACTGCGAGGTAGGAAAATACCCATTGAGACTGGAAGACAATAGGTCTTGTAGAAAGGCTGATGATGAAGTGTTTGCTGCTGTAGCAGTTTGTTCTTGTGCACTGTATTTGGCTGCTGGTAGCCTCAGTTCAGACTTGTCACATGTATTTTTTGATCAAATCACACCTGACAGTAAGATAGATGCACACATACACATTTACAGACCCCAACACCCACACAGCTGATCTTTTCAGACACAGGATGTGATTTGCAGAGAAAGGACAACTGTGATGCTCTACAATGTGAAGGCACTTTATGGCACAGTTCATCAAGCTTGAAGGCTTTCAGTTTGTACACCTGGGTATAACACACTCTGTTCTCAATCTTTAATTACTGTATGGGTAGGTCACAGGAAAATTAAATTCTTCCTATGTCTTCTTTCTCTCTAATGGAAGTTTGTACCATAATTGTTGTACACAGCTGGGTTCTCTGGCACCTTCATAAATACACATAGTATTGCAGTCCTTTAGTGTACATGGAACTATTTTCTTTTGTGTTCTCAACTCTACTCAATTCAGATTTATTTATAAAGAGCATTGTTTGTCTCTGTGTAAGTTAACCCGCCCTCATGCGTTTCATGCTGCTCTGGATTCATTTTGCCTTTGTGGATATTATATTCTTTGGACTGCTTAAACAACTCTATTAAAAATGTATTTTGAGTTTAATCCTTGGCTGTTTTGGTGTTCTGCATTTGGGTCAGTATTCTGCGATTCATGGGAGTGGGACCTGGAAAGGGAGCAGGTTTGTAGGAGGTTGGTGATGTAAGAAGGGGTCAAACCATGAAGGGCTCTATTGACAAAGAGAAGGATCTTGAAATCAATGAAATCAATTCAAAATTTTTCAGGAAATCAAGAAACTAAAACGGGTATAATATGATGTCTTTTTTGAGTCCGTGTGAGGATCCTAGCAACAGCATTTTCGATAAACTGAAGGTGGGACAGAGAGGACTGAGACAATTGTAAAGTGAATTGCAGTAGTTGAGTGGGAAGAAATGAGGGCATGAGTAACAATCTCCAGATCTTTCACATACAGAAAAGGCTTAATTTTTGATATGGAACAGAGATTAAAAAACCAAAACAAAGACGTTTTTAACCACTGAGGTAATTTGCTTGTCAAACTTAATCAGAAAGTGGGCTTCTCATTGGGGTTGAGGCAGAGGTGCAGCTGAATAGTGTCAGTATGAGAATGAATAGAGATTGTGTTTACTCATGATTTGTCCCAGAGTAAGCAAAACTGGGAGACCAGAATAAGCCCTAAAATGGAATCCTGAGATACCCTACAATAAGGTGCAGCTGATGTAGAAGAATTGTTTTCATTTTATACTTTTTAAAGATGTTGTTTTTCTGTATGCAAGGAATAAGTTGCTGAAGAATTTTGGTAGTGGTTGTTTGTAGAGGTTGGTAATTATTAGGTAATTTGGAGTCTAAGTTGTACTTTCTCAGCAAGGGCTAGATTACCTGCTTCAAGAGAGATGGAACGGTACCAGTAGATTTAGAAGTGTTGATAATGGAGAGGGTGCTTGGATCAAATACATCTTTCAGAAGAGTGAAAGGCACAGTAACTAGAGAGCAAGTTGTAGATTTCAATGAGAAATCTCTGTCTTTGTAAGAGCGGGTAGTGTAATCTGTTTAAAACAGTCTATTTGAGAGAGTCAGTTAAAATGTGAAAGGGGTGGGAATGCTATTAGTCTCAACTTTACTAGTAAAGAATTGTCGAAATTATTCACATTTTAAGAGTTGATGGGAGAAAACATACATTGAGCAATCATCAATCATTGAGCCAGGACAACTGTTTAAGTCCAGACTTTCTCAATTTATACAGAGCAGCAGTATCCATAATTGAGGAACAAGTGCTTTTGAATAAGTTAGTAAAATCTTCATGGCTGAGATAGAGCAGGGAAGCTGCTATGGACCAAGCATCTGTTGCAGCTTTGAAGGACTCAACAAAATAGTTAGCAGTGGAAGAATTGATATAATGTGATTGGTGAAAAGGTAGATGCTGTGTGGCAGGGGGAAGAAGGAGCAGCATATCAAAAAGGATAATATAGAATTCTAATGAAAAAGCATCAGTTATATCCAGATTACAAATTGAAATGCCAAAAGACAAATCTAGGTCTAATATATGGTCCGGTCTCGGAGTGGGTGCAGTAGTGAGCCAAGTGAGATTAAAAGAATGAAGGAGGTGTATATTAAAATGTATAGTTTCATGCATCGGTTTAAACACTCGACTCCAGCTACATGACGCGCAGCTGGAAACACTTCCCGCAAGACGAGCTGCCCGAGATTCACAGAATTTACAGAAAATGTTACATTTTTGTGATTTATATCGTTGTCAGGACGATAGAATTCTTATATCAGGATATGACATTTTGGTCATATCGCACAGCCCTACATGGAAGCATCTGTTTGAAAAGACATATTTAAGGAGAGGGAATTTATGTTTCATATGGGTTTTCTTTGTTTTAAATAAAAAATTAAAACTTGAAAAAGTTAACTTATACATTTTCTTTCATGGAGAAATCTAAAATTAATTAATTAATAAAATCTCAGAAATAACTGATGGACTGTGGTTTCAGTGCCCATATCTAATTGTGTACGTTGTATACTAAACAACTGTTGACTCCTAAACTCCTAAATAAAAATTCCACAGTGGTGGGGAGGGAAACAAAGAGAAACCGGCTTCTTTTTTCCACCATAACAAGCCGTGTTTACAGGCCGTTCCAGTGTTTATCTGTCTTACACACGCGACCAAACAACAAATACAAAATTAAACAAAAAGTACGTTAAAAATAAAAATGTCTCTTCCAGCGAGCATTTAAAAAAACAAACAACCAAACTTCGATGTAATGTTAAGTCTTTTGTGCGATTTGGCGCATCTCAAATAAATAAATGAATAATACAAAAAGTAGCTATATTAAAACTGAAACAAACAAGAAAAGAAAGTAAAATATTCCCTCTAAACAAAACTATAAATAATAAAACAGGAAAAAATCAAAGGAGTGAAAGGGTTAGACTCATACGAGCATACAGAGTGGACTAAAGACATTAGCTTGCTGCCCAACTTTCATCACACTCATATTTATAATTATATGGTCCTAAGTGTGAGTCCATACACTCATGAAGTGTTTAGTAACTTCAGGTCCCTTAACAAGCCCAGTTCCAGTTTACTGACGGATGGGTACAGGACCTTGAGATGTTCCGAGTAGCCAGATATGTAGGTGGACACCAGGTTTTATTCTAAGTGAAGGGCAACCCTTCAAAAAACGGACAGAGCAGTGGAGTAGCCAAGGCAATAGAACAATACAAAACTTTGTACTAAAATATAATGTATTTCACAAAAAAGATTTAAAACAGTTAAAAACATCCCTGGCCACGGGGAACACACAGTAAAAACATAAAAACAACACTAAAAGTCCAGTGGCGTCAGCCACAGCATTAAAATCCACTAAAATCGGAGCGGGGCAAAGAAATCCCGACAGCGACCCCAGCCGTCCTGTCTGTCTCTTCGCTCCGGAGTACTGCAACAGTCACTGTTCTTTCCAGTGAAAGGGATTTCTTGTAGCACAGTGTGTCTCGGGACTTACCCTGAAATCCAGGGGATCTGTCGCCTCTTCGTGACTTTGGAAAGATGACTTGAACAATTTTTCTTCCACGAAGGAATCTGATAAAAAATGATCTCTTTACCCGTCGGCTTCCTGTGGCTGTCATGCAACTGGCTATGGCAGTTAGTAATACAACAGCTTCTTGCCATTCTTTGTGTCTCTGTTTATCTCTGTGTGACTGTTGTCTTGTAATAGCCCGCGCTTTTATTCAAAGTAAGACAAGTAACGATGTTTGTTTTTCTGCTACAGGGTCGATGGCTGCATCTGTTTCAGCTGGTTGAGAAGCAATACCAAGAGCAAATACTTGCTCAGCAAGAACAATACCAGTGCCAAATACAGGTAAGCCTGGATTTAACATCATGTCCTGTTTTATGAAATTGGACCACCTCAAAAAAGAGATGGTGGATTACAAGGGGACTATCTTAATGAGTATATTGAAAGCAATTTCTTACAGTAAAATAATTCCTCTTTTTCAGTTGATTCAGGATGAAATTAAGGCCCTTGTTCAGCTCCAAAACCGCCAGGCTAGTGTCCAGCCACATGGGGAGTTCTCCCCAACTCCTGTGAGCAAAAGTACCACAAACATGAAGGACTATATTTTTCCCCCTGTCTCCAGTGAATGTACTGTTCCCAAAACTGTGTCCAGTGACAATGACAGTCTGGCAGCTCCCGTCCATACCCCTTTTAGCTCCCCATCGCCTCCACTCCCTAGGTCTGAGGCCACAAATCAGCGGGATGAGCGTGCAACCACAGTGCTCAGCAGTGGATATGGGACTCTTTCTACTTGGGAGTCGAGTCTGGAACCTGCAGGTTCACCGGGAGAAGATGAGGTTGTTGGTCAAAGAAGCGAGAAGCATCACTGGTCCATTAACTTCCAGAAAGACACAGAGACAAGTATGCTTGGTTGCCAGCAAGATTTCTCCAATGAGAGGATGCTCGGAGTGAATGAATCACTAGTTTATCAGCAGAAAATCTCTGGGTATGTAAGGTCAAACACATCCATGCTAAACTGAGTTTGTAAGGATGTACTGTGGTGTTTTCTCAGCTTTTTCAGACATAAACGTCTATCTGTTAACCCAAGAGCATCTGAAAATGGCTATAGACAAAGTCTGACACTAGTCCATAAACATTACAGACACGGTAAAAGGCACGGTTTACACATGTTCAGCTGGCCAACAGTTTATTTTATATGTTGAGTGTTTAAAATAATGGAAAAGTCTTCAATGTGATAAAGACAGAGTCTGTGACAGGTCAAATTAATAAGATTTAGTCGGGAGCCAAAGTTATTTGTTGCCTGCAGCTGCCTGTAGAAGTCTTGCCTCTGAGTTTCCAACACCTGCAGCATCAATCATTAAGCAAGAGAGCTGAGCAGATTTATGAATGTGACACAACAATAGTAGCTTCATTAATTACTTAAAATAAATGGTGCCCAACATATAGACACCATTGATTAGGATCAAGCAGCTAGTGACTGTGTACTTCACTTCAGATCTGTCACGCAGTCAGTTTATACCCAGTTTATACCCTACAGTGAGGAACATGAATGTAAACATGACCTAAAAGAAATACACTGATGAAGCCATCAATGTTAAGAGTTCTGTGTTTGAAACTGGTTTTATAAATACATTTAATATCAAATTTAATTGCCTGTAGATGTTTTCTAAAACATTTTTTGAAACTAAATGGCCACCCAACATGACATTTAGCATATCCTGCCAAGTATCTAGATCATCATATGTAGATCATCCCCCTATCACACTAGCTACTTTAGTAATACTGTTAGGAATTAGTAACTTAATCTGGAAAGTACTAACACAGTATTACAATATAAATGCACTTGGTAAATGGCTCTAGAATAGTGGTTTTCTTAAGTTTTGATAAATGAAAACAAAATTAAAAATGTAATTAAGGACAAACACATGTGTATGTGTGCTTACCCAATTATTTTGGACATGTTTGCGAGTGCGAGTCTTTATTAAGCTTTATTGGAATATATCATTGTGCTAGTGTTTCCTTTCCCTGTCTCACTTGTGTGGATTGGCAGCAGTATGCTTGTTGTAACAATACTCATTCAACCCTTTAGATACCCTGCAAGAATCCTGTTGAGGTTTAGGCAGCATTTGTCTGAGAAATTATAATTTTACTTACCCTAAGCAATTCTGTTGACAGCACCAGTCAACAGTTGACCTCCTGGGCCCAGAGGCAGAAACTGAGGCCCAAGAAGAGCAAAGCAGGACAAGCGTCATCCCAAATACCAGAGTACCAGGAGCAGCCTCGCAGCCCCAGAGAATCCCACAGTCAAAACACTGTGGAGAGCACAGAGTCCCAGGACCAGGTATAACCCAGGAAGTGGTGACAGCCTCTTCTCCAGGATTATTTGTCCAAGATTTTGCATAGATAAAATAAAATAAAACAAACAAACCCGCAACATTGCATAGTGTTTATTTGTAGTATTTTTTCTTTTTGCTGTATTTTTCTGTTTTGATTACTTTCCTGCTGCTGAATCTAATCCACTCATTTCTATTGGTTTTCAGCATCAACCAGCTGGGCCATCTTCCAGCTCTTTTCCACTGAGGAGGAGTGATAGTTTAGCATCTGAAGCCTCAGGTAAGAATTCAGTGACTTGAATTCAGACACACAGTGACTGGATTTGGCCACTGTAAAGTATATTGAAATAAATCAAGTACAAAACATGAAATAAAATAAAAAAAAATACAGGATATTACACTTTTTCTTTTAGAAGATGAAGCCCCTGGTCATATCAGAAATTGAAAACATACATCTCTACACATACCTGGAGAGCTAATTTCTGTGTTTCTTGCAGTTAAACATATAGTAGAGTTACAATAGAGTTGCATTTTTCTCAGCCAGTCAAACATTTTTTAAACAGCTGTTCACTCCAAGGTTTTTTTGTTTTTGTTTTGTTTGTTTGTTTGTTTTTTTGGGGGGGGGGGGGGGGGGGGTGTTACTCCAACACTATGGTGCAATTAAGTGTTTATAATAATATGTAGATTACACTAAGGCTCAGTGGAACAACAATAAGATATTTTATATAGACATACACACATATTTTTCAACTAAATTCTTTCTTTAGGTGTAATTTTGGTACTTTTAATAGCTTTGCTAGTAACAAGGAAGATATAAAATATATGTCAGCTGAATATTGGTATTGGAATTGATCCATGTTGGCTATATCCCATCCATATTGATAATGGGATATTAACAATCTTTGGTACAGAAACAAATAAAAAATGAATAGTATCAGCACTGGCTATCAGCCAAATTGTTATTGTAAACATTGCCAGTGGTGTCAATTAACTAAATATCAGACTCCTTGTTTATATTAAAAACATATATTTTTAGGATGGCCAGCGCTGCCAGAAATATGTGATAAAATTGTAGTTTCAAACAATGTTTCCAAATTATTGCATATAGCAATTAAAGTAAGCCTTTTTTTTTTTTAGGCCTCACGTATTGGCGTCTGAATGAGTGTGATCTCTATCACCCACTACCTGAAAGCTTTGACAGCGGTGCCTATCTACTTCTGCAAGAGGCATCCATGAGTCTGGTGAGTTACGTTATGGTTTACTGTGGCTTCTGAGACTGATATAAAATACATGGTTTGCTTATAATGCTGAGGTTTGATGCCTAATTTGGTCTTCTTTAGACTCCGGGAAGCCAGGAACCTCAGCTGTCTCTCAGAGAGATCTATCAGAACAAGCAAAGAGCAGATTGTAGGCGTTCAGATTGGGAAGGCTCAGCTACTTCTTTTCCGTTGTCACCGCAGGTATGTCACATGACTCAAACTCTGCAATCCCAAGATTGTAGAAGTGATTTACAGAAGATAGATAATGACACGATAAAACATTAATTATTAAAAAATATAATATTTTTAAAAATACAACTGACTGGTGACGTGTTAATCTTGTAATCTTGTAATAAATTTCACATCCACAAGTTCACATTTTCTTACAATTTGTATTTTTGTGCTTCAGATGTTGACACTGGATCCAGCAGCTAACATGCGGCAGTCAGATCGCACCTCTGGCTTCACTTCACCCTCTCATTTCAGCAGCCCATCATTCGCCAATCAGCCCCACCGCTACCCTAGAGTTGGGACCCCCATAACCCCTGACAGCATGGTGGATTGCAGCCCCAACCCTGGAGATACAGACTATATCTCTGATACCTCCAGTGTCTCTGCCCCATCTAAAGTGCAAAGCCCATGGGGAAATACAACCCAATTCCTGTCTACCTCCCAAGATAAGGCTCAGCCCTCCCAAACAGACAGCCATCAGCGCAGAGCCAGTGCTCCCTTAGCCAGCGAAGAGGAGGGTAGTCACACCCACACCAGCACCCTGAAGCCTTGTTCAGCCTCTGGTGCTTCTCTGCGTCATGGAGTCAGTCCACACATGGAAAGAGCATCATCACTAGAGGATCCTGTTGTCCTCTCTCTGTACGTACATATGTTATAATTTATAATGTTCTGCTCAACCATTTGCCTATATCTTTCCAAAAAAATGCACTGATATTAACTTTAACTTGTTTGAGCCTTTTCTATCACTTGGTTTTGATATGTTATTCTCAAACAATCCACTGAGTGTCAATCTGTCTTTGAGTGGTAGATCTTTTCAGTTTCCCTACAGAAAGTTAGCAACGCCACAGGAAAACTAGAAATGCTCTGTATGGTGACATTTTTTTAAAGTTGGGTGGGGTTTTTTTTTTTTTGGGGGGGGGGGGCATGACATAACGTTAGAGACTTGATTGAACAGAATTAAATAACATGAAAATTTAAAAAAGTTTTACATGTGTCAAATAATTAAAAAAAAAAAAATAATAATTTCTAGGAACATCTACTCTAATGCTTGATTTGGCTTGATGTTGACCTGAAGCTAAAGAACTGAAAATGTCTGTTTATAAAGTATAAACGATTAGTATTTGAACAATATGAATCTCTAAAGACATCAAATAAATCCAAAATACTGCCAAACACTATTAGCACTTTAGCTACACCTAATGTTTTCTGTTAAGAGGACCTGAAATAAGGACATGGAACGTCATGTGTTTCATAGGACCCAGAACCAGTGAACAGAAATCTCATGTTTAATAGCTTCATTTCATAACAAGATTGATTATGTTAGCACATATTTAAAACTTTTTACCCTTGAGGTTGGTTATAGTTCCCCTTTTATTCCTTTATTTACAGGTGAGTATAATCGTTTCTGGCACTGTCCAAGAGGCTTTAGCCAGCCCCAAAAAGAAAGCTGCTCTCATTCCAATTTATTGCTTCTTTTTTCCCCCATTATCTCTTTGTACTTGTAAAAGTGGAGGTATGTATTTGTGATTATCAGAAAGTCAGAAGTAATGGATAAATAAGGTAACAGATGAATTCGCTTCACTTTGCATCGTGATCACATTGCCATGCCCAGTCACCTCCCAGAGAACCAAAAACTACTTCAAGTGCTGTGAATAAAGTAACATTACACATGACCAATCTTCTTTAAAAAAGTTTTGTTTTTCTTCTCCTGTTTTTCAGACTAAGGCAGAACCTGAGAGAGAAGCATTCTCGGCATGTGGCTGACCTGAAAGCATATTATGAGTCTGAGATCCAAATCCTGCGAGACAAACTCAAGCTCAGAGATCTGCCCCAGGATTTAGAGAAGAGCAACCATGCGCTCACAGAAAGGTTTGCATTTATGGACTATAGTTTCAGTTAAAATATTATTGTTTATTATATTGAGTTGGAGTAAAAAATTAGTTTTATATGTACAAGAAAAATAAGCAGGGATGATACAGTTAAATGTAGAACCAAATCACAGTCCCCCTCAGCGGGTTAACAGTCACTTTTGGTTAGAAATAGCCAATAAGTGAACTGTTGTTTTTGATGTCAAGGGGTTCAAAAGTTTAACACATTTCTACATCTGTCAGTGCATTAACAATAGGGGACATTAAAATAGGTACTCCATTTAGGATGATGCAAAGTTGTGGTTAAGATGCTGAAATTAAAGGGGAAAAGGTGTCAAATCAAACTTGAATGATATTGAATTCATATTCTGAATTACCAAGACGCATAAAATCCCGTAGTATTGCTTTTTAGATTATTTTTATGCTTTCATTGTTTATTGCTATTTATTTACAGGTGCAGGCATCTAGAACAGGCTTTGGCTGAGGCCACCACCCGTATTCAAGAACTAGAGGCAACAAACAGCTCACTGGAAAAAAAGCTGGTATGCTTTGCTATTTATTTTATATCATTTTTACCCCTTAGCCGTAAAAAGCTGATGTGGTATTGTCATCACCCAGCAGGGGACATGGACACCCAAGTTGTGAATGCGATAACTCGTTAACCAAGCAACATACAAGTTTCAAATTGATACCATAGGTACACTACTAGAATTCTCAACAAGTTTGGTCATAGGTCAAATTTTTTGAAAATCTTGTGAATGCGAAAATCCATGTTTACGTGTTCATTTATATTTATTGGGTTTTAATTAGAATGTCTTTTTAATTTGTCACTTCATCAAGGATGTTTTCTAAAAATATGTCAATGGCTATGAAAGTAATCTTTATTCCATATCTTCATTTTGATGTCCTTTTTTTGTCATTAGGCAGAATGGCCGGAGCGCTATGCTGTAGCAGGTGCCACTGTGAAATCTTTGCAACAGCGACTGGAAGAAAGCAAACATTCGGCCAAAGAAAAGGACGCCCTGGTGGCGCGTTTGAAGAACCGTGTACGGCAGCTGGAGGAGGCAGCGCAGAAAGCCTGCAGAGAAGCAGATGAGAAGGAGGCCAGGAGGGAGAGAGAGTACAAGATGCTGCAGGATGTAAGTGTGAGAGAACAGAATGACATGAAGACATGATAACGGTCAGAAAACTGTCACATAAACATAAACATCCTCTTATTCACTGGATGCTGGTAGCATCAGTACTGAGGTATTTCCTTTAATCAGGCAAGTGCACTGTTGTTAATGGACTTGATAATTTATGATAGTTTACTTTATCTGCAGTCAGCTAGCTCTAGGTGTTGAGGAATTAGTTTGCAGCTGAGGATGTATGTAAGAGTTTTTTCTATGTTAAGAGTGTTTTTTTTCAAGGATGCACCAGTCAGGTTCATCTGATTACTATCTGCTCCAGTATTGATTCTTTTAACCTCATGTTGGCTACAGCCAGATGTTCTCCAAAGCAGGGGAGTACAAGCAAATGTCTTTCACTTTATAGTCTACATATAATTTTTGTGTAATACAGTTTCTGCCACTTTCATGACTGGTCTTTTGAAACACTGGACAGTGTAGTATCGGTGGATTTTAAAAAAACAAACATAATTCTGAAAGTACTATTAAAAAATATTAAGTCTGTCACACAACACAGTTAGAGAACTATTTACACTCACATTCACACAATTTAGAATCACCAATGAACCTAACCCCACTAGGTGCATGCCTCTGGGCTGTGGGAGGAAACCAGAGTACCCAAGTGTAGAACATGCAAACTCCACACAGAAAAGCCCTGGCTAGATGGTGGATTCGAACCCTCATATTTCTGCTGTGAAGCAACAGTACTAAAAACCATGTCACCATGCTGATCTAAAACAAAAAGCAATTGTATTTTTTGCATTCATTATCAAATTATAACATGTTATAAATCAAGCTCATTATTTTTTACAGAGGTGCACTTTTTGCACTAAAAACTAAACTCCCGATAAACCAACAGACTATGGCTAGATAACTTATGCGTAATCTATCTAACGGAACAAATTACATACTCCTTTAGATTTCAGAAAGATGTATAAATTTAGTATTTAAACAATGAAGAGGCAGTGTTATACATTGGTGGGGTTTTTTGTTTTGTTTGTTTGATTTTTTTTTTATATTATTTTAAAAAAGGACATTTGCCAGTGCTATAGTATGTATAGAGTGTTTAAAAATTCAGTTTAAAAAAACCAAACTATTAAATGACCCCATGTTAGCCACCACATCCACCTCATTTTTCATTGATTTTAATATTGGTTTTTCTTTCGTCTGAAGTATTGTCAGTACTACTGTCACATTTTCAGAATTTTGTATTAAGAGCAAAAAAGTAAATCACTCTTTGTCAGCACTGCAGTAATGCTGGCGTCCAAGGTTAAGATGTCTGTGGTTTTGTTTCCTCAGCTGCTTGGAGAATATGATTCTCTGATAAAAGACCATGAAGGATTGAAGGTAATGATTCTCTCACTGAAATTTACATTAAAACCTTACTGTGATTATTTGATTTGTTTGGCTTCATGGAGTTTCCCCATTTATTTATCTACAGAACAACCTGGTGTCAGCAGAGAATAAGCTTGTTGATTCCAATGATCAGATATCTGAATTAAAGAGGTGAGTGAAGAGAGTGACGGTAGGTGAGCTGGATCTAAAGGTTAAAAAGTCAAGACTACCAGCTTGTTTAAAGGTCACTTTAGGTCAAGGTCAAAATGTTACAGTGTTATTGTTCTCCGGCCTGTCAGTGTTTCATTGTCACTTGCTGGTTTGAGCATTTTTGTGAAAGGGCTGCAGTGGTGGGTGGTATTCAGCAGGGAGACGGAGAAAAGAATATTAATCGATAAAGCCTAACGATGATCCTGTTAAAAATAGATAATAGTGCTGGCCTCTGATGCTAGGCAGCATTGTCTCCTTGCAGTTTCCCCTTTGCCTGCTAATTGATGCCTATAGAGGGAGCACATTGATAAAGTGTGCCAAGTCAACAATAAGAACAGATGGTAGTTATAAATTGGAGTACTTTAGCTTATCTGTTTTTGAGTTAATAACCTAAAGGGTAAGGCCTACATCAGCATCCACTGAAATAACATATGACCTTGTGTGTAAAGAGACTTTGGGGAACCTAAGAAATGTTTTATTTTTTGAATACACACAAGACTTTAAAAATAGAAAATGTGTAAGCTGCTCTAAGCGTCAAGGACTAATGGAGTCACAGTGCAAATGTTAATTACTATGATCTGTAAAACAGAGGAGCAAATTACAGCCAGGCCTTGATGGTTGAGAGAATTTTTCTTGCAAAATGTTGACATTAAAGAGGACCTAATATGCTCATTTCCATTTTCATATTTTTATTCTTGCACTGGACTAGAGTAGCGTTGTATGACTCACAGTTCAAAATAATCCTACTTGAGCTTACAGAGATGTTGTACAGCCCCTCTGTCCATCCATTGTCTGAAGTAGCTGTCTGTTCATGTGATTGGTGGACCCTTAATTTCAAATTTAAAAAGCAGATGGGTGAAGCTGCTGTGTGTTTTATAGCCTCACAATAATTAACATTTTATTTGGAATTTATTTACAATCATATATTATCGTTTACACTTATTAACATTGTTTGCTGTTTTCAATCAATCCGTCAGTCATTAAAGTAAACAGCCTTGTGCTGTGTAGTGAAAAAAGAAATAAATGAGCCAGCATAGCTTGTTGTACCTGCCTTTGAAATACTTCTATGACTCTTTGAATCTAAACAGTGTTGGTTTAGTTATTTCATGTGTATGTTTGTGATTAAACCCCTCAGAGTGATCTCTAAGCTGGAGTCTCAGGTGAAGCAGTTGGAGCATGAGAACCAGGCCAGGGCCCGTTATGTTTCCCACAGTAACATACAACCTTCTGGAGCTGGGTAAGCACAAAAAGTACTGAAATCCTTCACAAGGTGTAATCATTAATGTCAGGGACTCCACCTATTAAATAAAATCAGAATCTTTACCTGGTTTAAATTTGTTTGATTTCCTATCAAGGCCATCTTCTCTGATACCTTTGACGAACAGAGGTGGTATTTTTAAAGCATTCCATGGACGTCCTGTTGAATGTGCCACTGTGATACCTTCTGGTCTCTGGACAACTATTTTTAGTGCTGTTATTTTTAGTCCCCTCTGCATATGCCCTACTTATGTCCTGTTGCCACCTGGTTTGGCCACTTTCATTGATTATAATGTTGCAGGATGTGCTCTGCAAACATTTAGATGCTTCAGGACTGTACAGTAGAACTCCAATGTGATATGGAACAGATTTGATATGGGACTCTGTAACTGTTAATAAAACAGCGAGCATTCTCCTTTGTATTGATCACCATCTTGGGTCTTTGACAATGTGAACTCTTCTACTAAAAATTCTTGTTTCAGATGTGGTTTTTGCTTTAAATTGCCAGGGTCACAAAACTTGATGATTTGAGTTTTGAAAATCACAACCAGGAACATAGATTACGTGAATCTTTACTTTTTTTTATAATAAACAAAAGTATGCCATCAGAATAAGAATGATGAACTAATAACTAAAGATTTTCTTTAATGTTTTTAATCATGTCTCTCTTATTATATCTTTCCAATTTAAGTTCAAATATTTTGTAAGTGCAGTGCTTACAAGGGGTGTATAAACTGATGCGTGCCAAATTCTTAACCTTTTAACGTGTCCACAGCCTTTTCCACCATCCGGACCTCCTGCTGTCACCCAGTAAAGGCAAAGCAGAGCCAGATGTCACCCACAGAACGTCTCCTCTTCTATCAGACCAGCTAAAAAGTGTCAGAAGACCTAATCAATCAACAGTCCACAAAAGGGCATCGTATCCATTAAATGATCATTCATCGGGAACAGGAAGCTCCGTGGACACCCCTTCAGCTGCTGGGAGCTGGAGGTGTGTTTCTGATTGTTGAGGATGTTTTTTTGTTTTGTTTAGTACAACTGTAAGTGATTTACAGAGATCTTCTCCAACAGGTGTGCATCTCCTCCAGAGTGTGAACAGTCTGTTCTTCAGATCAGACACCAGGAGCAGAGTTCTGGCCACCAGGAAGCTAGTCACAGAGAAGGATCCTGTGCCCTGACACCCATGATGAGGGCCCTGATAGAGCTGGAGGAGACTAAAGCCACAGATACCCGGGCCCCCTGTAAGAACAGCTCCACCAACCATAGTATGACTCTCACACACACATTTACAAAGGCCACTTTATACTGAGGGACTGTCTGAAATTCTAAGCAGCTAACCATGAAAAAAAATGTTCCTCAGTCCTGTAGCTCAAATCAGAAAGAGTGACTCCTGGAAAACAAGCTAATTGAGAAAAAATGAGAAATTATACAGCTGCTATATAGCCCAACATGTCAAACGAAGATTTGTGGCCAAACAGTTAGGTCAGACCTCAGTGTTGGTTTTACAAAAGCAGCTACAATTAAAAGTGGGTTTCTTACTGTAATCATTCCTCGATTTAGTACACTTTCAGTACATGTGACATTATTTAATTTGTGGTGATTCACATTAAGTTCCAGGATTTTATTCTTTACTTTCAGGTCTTCTGTAGTCACTTGTCATTTCTTGCTTTTCTGTCTGGAGATGGCTCAGCTTATACCTTATTGCACATCCTGTTGTTAAATCTTATACTGGATGCACTTTTTAAGCTGCTCTTGGATTATATTATGTTTTTGTCTCTGTAGGGGTCAGTAGCCAGAGAACCACTGTTGGGTTTGTGGAGAGAAGATACAAAGAGCCAATTCAGGAGCGCGCTGGACTTCTTCACAGAGAGAAGGAGTTGGTTAAACCTCGAGGAGTTGTGGCTGGAGCTGAACATGGAGGATCGAAAAGTCGCAGTGGAGCAGAAAGAGCTGCTGCTCTGCTAAGAGCTCAGAGGAGTCTGTCTCCAGAGGGCCACAGATCCTCCTCACTGCCTCCTCCAGCACACCGAAGCATACCCACAGCTACACCCAGTAAGAGCTTCCAGTCATTCTACCTCCATTTAGGGGTGATGGTGGCTCAGGTTGTAGAGCAGGTTACCTACTAAATGGAAGGTTCAACCCCCGACTACTCCAGTCTGCATGCCAAATAGCCTTGGGCAAGATAAGAACCCCAAGTTGCTCTCCAATTCATCCATTGGAGTATAATTCTGTGTGAATGTTAGATAGAAAGCACTTACATAGAAAAACATATATGAATCAAGCAAGTTGTATTTAACGAGTGCTCAGAGTAGAAAACAGCAAATATAAGAACAGTTACCATTTAAAGAGGAATCAAAAAATGAGTCAAATCAAGTGTCTTGTTTAATTTTTTTTGGTATGACTTAAGATGTATATACTGTGTCTGAAATTTATGGTAGCAATCAGATGGCTTAGTTGCCTTTGTTTTCTGTATTGGCTTCACTACTTGCTGCTATAATTGGTTGACTGGTATTGTGATTACTGTAATAAGTTGTACACTGCTGGAGTCCACTGTTTGTCTGTAATTTGAATTACTTTCATTAATTGGAAACACAAAACACAAAGACATTGTTTTTGGCTCTGTCTCCTGTGACACACTCAGTGTGATAGTGTTAATAGGGCTGTGTGAGCTTTACTTAGTGGTACGCTCTTTTCTTCCATTCAGCAAAGAGGGAAATGTTACTCATGCCTCTGTCTGCGAAGTCCAGCCCTAAACGCAGCCCGACTGAAAATTACTCCACTGCTTTTGGTCACCCAATGCCAAGAGAGGAATACCTTCTCCACAGGTAAGAAACATACATCACATTACCTTGTATTGTTGCGCAAGTTCTCCGTAAGCCGTGTTTGAACAGCATTAACATTACAGGGAGAGGGGGAATTAAGTATTCACTGTGCTTCACAATATTTTAACTTGTGATTCTTTATTTTAAACCATCTAGAAATAACATAATATGAGCTCTCCCATATGGGCACGTTTTTACATGACCTGAACTTTCTTTATGTGCCAAAATTGATGCCACAAAAAGAGCACAACAAAATAATTCAAAAAAGATCTCAATAAATCAAAACCTAAATAAAAACAATAAAATAAGTTATTCTGCATCTGTCCTCATGTCAGTGGAGTTGAAACAGATATTAGGGAAAGTGTTCTGCTGCCTGTGCAGTAAGCTGTACTGAGGGTACACAGTTTATTTTCTATATCCATTCATTATACATTCACTACCCGCCTTTTAAGTCTGATGTCATTAGCTGTTTCTGGGTCCAAACTCCTCTTCAGCTCCCAAACTCAAACAAATACTGTGGTATCACCGAGTTAAAAACTGTCGAAATTCTTTCATCTTTAATAAAATGATCAGTGTGGCAGCTCTACTAGGTGTAACAATCAAGTGTAACATCCAGGCGTCCATGAAAACAGGATTTCTAAAGTTTAAAAGAGTTAGAAGTTAGCAGGGAGTTACCTTGCTAGTTTCTATTTAAAGATGATATACCATATTCTGACTGAAGGATTTCTGTGAGGGTGAGGGTCCCCGATGGTTAGAGACAAATGCAATCACATGGCAGATAAAAGACGCTGAAAATGGGCCAAACTGAGATAATCCATTCACAATATGAAGTTAGTCATGTGAGGCCGACAGTGATCGCTGACTGTTCAGATCAAGCAGAACAAGATACAAAGCATTAAAGCGTTAAAAAGACAACAGCCTTTATAGTCCAAATGTAGTTTGGACCCCGAAGCAGGGTTCATATGTCATCACTTAACAACCGGATAGCCACAGTGATTCTCTGACACTTTCCTCTGGGAAGTAATATGGATGTATTTTACAGCCTGTAGGTCAATATTCAGGCCACAGAAAAGTCCCATTGCAGTAACCTGTCTGGTGTTGCACCATTTTTCTCAAGTAGTGCAGTCCCTGTACATTTCTTTGTGCTACTCGGATTAATATGACTATCATTCAAAATGTTCTGAAGCCAGGTACAGTCATAATGTGGTCTGGGAAGCAAGTGTAAGATCTGTATGAAACACATCAAACTACACTCAATATGTTCCCTTTGAGTCCTAAATTGAGCTCACCAAACCAAATGATAGTTGGAATATTGGAAAGAAATTTTCACTGCTACTACACAGTGGCAGGCTAAAAAAAAAGAAAACAAAAAACCCCCCAAAGCCTAATGCTCGGGTACCTCAGCTCAGATCTTAGTCAGCTTGGAGAGAGATGTGTCAAAGATTTTGGTGTGGGTGAGCTACTGTCGAGAAATATTAGCAGTGGAGCTCTGGCATCTATTAGTGAACATTATTAGTTGCACCATGTCACAGAGGACAGAGTAACCCTTGCGTCATATATTTGTCGTAAACACTGCCTGCTGAGATTTACCACCAGGTGTCATCCCACTGCTCCCTACACACATTAAAACCTTGTAAAGAGTGTCACACAGAACACAGGTTTGTTCAAAGTCAGTTAGAGCATGAAATGAAATATAAACACCTCACTGCTTCATCACATAAGCCCCTGAACAGCAGCTGTCACACTTGTTTTTTGTTGAATTAAAACCTCATTGTGTGCTGTCTACAGGCCTGACGGACAAGTTGACAAGAGACGTCACTCATTCCACAGCAGCAGTCCCAAGAAAAGACTCCAGTTTACGTCAACAGGCAGAGAAGATGGTAACATATTTATATGCACAGATACAGTTTTTTTTAGAAAATTCAGTTAAGTACTGCTTTTTTGTTGTTTGACCAGATTTATTGCATTGTTTTGGTGCTGTACTCCTACCATAAACCAGTTTAAATGATACTGAATAACAGGGTGATTATTTATACTTATCTTTTAATGTAAGAATGGATGGATGATGACTCTTTTAATATGCGATGTAACAATAAAACCTGATACTTGATTGATTTGAATTGATTTTCCGTTGGGCATTATTTATTTTAAGGTTTTGCTTTAGAGTGCGAGAAGGTACATTATAATTAATTTGTTATATTAATTACACTAATCTTCACTACTTCTGTTATTGCTGTAGTAACACTTCAGTAACTTTATTTTTTTCTTTTCTTTTTTTGCACACATAGCAGACAGTAGATCTAAAACAGTGACCAGTGAGTGTATTTACTGGGAGCATATTAATAATGTTTTTTTTTCCTTTCTCTGCCAGAGTCCTCTGGTGGTGAAACCCCACAGGATGAAAACTCCCAGCTGGGTTGGGAGGAGCAGGGAGGCTTTAGTGGACCTGACCCGCAGGACCCCTGTGAAGACTCAGCCTCACTTCACAGAATCCAGTCACTGGCGGAGGCTGAGAAACTGTTTGACGAGTTGACGCAGGAGAAACAGCAGGTGAGAGTTCAAAGGCATGTCACAATATGCTTTTTTATCAAATCAGTGTATGTATGTAAGTGGAACACTGGTGTCTTTTTAAAAATGGTGTAAAACGGTAAACATGCACGTGAAGTTTTCTGATGAGTCTGTAGGTGTGGGGGGGCTAGTGAATGGTATTTCTCAGTGTTAGCCCATTAATGAACTGGTAACAAGTTAAGGGTGTACTTGGTTTTACCCTAAGATAATTTAGTCTCCCTGCCTCTAGATAGATGGTTATTAACAAAAAACAAACAAACACATGAGCGTAGTAACATTCCAAAATTTAGCTTCCCTTATAAGCTGTTGGGACATGGCAAACATTGATATTAACAGCCTTTATCTCGCCACTCTACAACAAAGAGTACATGGGGGAACCCACCCAGCACTGGGAGAACACGAAAACGCCACATAGAAAGTTCCCAGCAAGCCAGTGGATTCAAATCAGGACTTTCTTGCTGTCAAGCAACAGTGCTAACCACTGTGCCACCCTGTTTGCTGTCCAATTAACTAGAACACCTGTCCTTCTGCTTTGGTATTAGGATTTCCTCTTCCTCTCATTTTGGGCAGACTTTGTACTTTATTGATTTGTTATAACAGCTTGTGATACAAGTGCCCTGTTTTTAACCTTTTCTTAATATCTCTTTGATACACTTCCAAGTCATAGTGATTGTTTCATCACATTCTGCTTGTAATTGCGAAAGGAAATTTGCAATTATTTTAAACACCAGAATGTCCAGTGTTTGCAAGGGTGTCAAGAGACCCTTGCATCTCTTGACACATAGGCCAGGATTCATTGTTTTTACAGAGCTGCTAAATGACTTGTATTTTTAGGAGGTTTATACCCTCCCCCTCTCCTCCTGTCTCTACCTTGCTGACATGGGAATATTACTCTGCGTTACACATGAGTCTAGGGCTGCCACGATTTGTCGACTAGTCACGATTACGTCGACTATCAAAATCGTCGACGACTGATTTAATAGTCGACGCGTCGTTTGAAGCTTTGTAAGATCGCAAAAGACGCAGGAATAATAGCAGGATTTAAGAGTGTAATAACGGACTGAAACAGAAGATGGCAGCACAGCATGTACAAGGATGCCAGCTGCCGTTAAACCCCGAAGAAGAAGAAGCAGCTGTGTCCCAGAATTCATAGCGCGGCCCAGCTTAGTTTCCAACAATGGCGGTAGCTAGTTAGTTTTAATGTTACTCTTATTATTCTTTCTGGGTCACAAAATAAACGTTTAACATATTTTCAGGCGAGAATGTAGCTGTGTAAACCTCAAATATCGGCTCAGTTTATCAGGACACCACATATTTTCAAAAGCGCTCCGACGTTTTCGGAGACGTCCGTTACCCACTAGCTCGATAGCTAGCCGGGGGCTAGGTCACTAGCGCCGTGAGAACATCGGACTCCCGGCCAATTGTTTTCAAACTCACCGCCGTCTTTCGCGACTCAGGTTAAATATATATGAGTCACTTAGATAAATTAAAAATGTTGTTGTTTGGCTTTTTTTTTTCTTTTTTTTTTTTGTATTTTATTTGTTCCTGAGTAAATCGGTTTGGCTGAGATTAAAGTTATAGTTTTTACACAGCTGAATAAACGTCAAGCAGACAGCTGATTATCAGAAGTGTGAGATGCTGGAGAATATACTCCGGTGTCCTGTTATATTTTAGATAGCAAGGAGTTTATTAAACTTTACCGAAACAATCTGCAAATTTCATTAAAATTGAATAAACTATCATCTTGTCTTTATTTTTAGTTAGCACCTTAAAAGCTTAAAGCTGTAAGCTAATGATAGTTATATAAGAGCAGATGCTGCTGGTGCAATAAGCTGTAGTTTTACGTCCAGTGGATGATGATCTGATTAGTCGACTAATCGCATAAATAATCGGTGACTAGTCGACTATCAAAATAATCGTTTGTGGCAGCCCTACATGAGTCCATTGAATGTGTTTCATGTGAGAGGTATTTAATTAATATCATTATTTTGGGTCATACATGATTAACCTCTGAATGTGTGATGTACAGATTGAGGCAGCTTTGAGCCGGATGCCTGGTGCAGGCGGCAGAGTGAGCCTACAGACCAGGTTAGATGAGGTAAGGCTCCACGGAAACCATCCAAATATTTATTATTATGTTTCTAGGATTTATTTATGGTGGTTGTTGATATTATTGATACATTTTAGATTTAGCCACCAACTGCTAAATGTTGTTCAATACTTAGTTTTTTTATTTAAAAAAATAAAGACCCCGAAAACATTGCCATCAGTCTGAACTGTGTCGTATGCAGGGCTTTTTAACAAACGTTAACATACTGACACTTTAAATAAAACTGCTAAACCTCAACATGTTAGTATGGTAGTATGCTTTGTTAGCATTTCGCTCAAAGCTTACCACTGTGATTAGGTAGAGACTCTGAGCTGCTGTCAACCTTGTATAGTAGATTCTGCTTTGTGGACCAAACTAAATGCATTAGCTAATAAGTATCATTGATTCTACTGTAGGGCTGTTCGATATAATGATATGTTTCGGATGACAATATGAAAATATCTATCATTTCATATTACACGATCGTTTGTTTTGTGGTGTCACAAACTGTTTATGGCAATATCTTTTCATTGTTTTGATGGTCACTGTAGTGGCTATATTATTTTTTTAAAGTTCTATCTTTCTCTTATATTTAAAATAACCACACTACAGATGGAAAAGCGACGGTTTTTATGCTTTGTTGTTAGCAACCACAATGGTAAAACATTGTGTGGCTCTGCCGTCTGCTTGTTTATTTTCCACATAAACCTTTCACAATAAAGTTGAAGCTCCTGTTGAGGTTTTTTGAAATAAACTGAACATGACCTGACAAAATACATTTATTCTCAAACATCAAATTTTATAAAATGCATCAAACAAATTACCTCAAATAAAAACATGAAGTAACTCTAAATGGCACTTACAGTCACCACATGGATGCAGGCACAGAGAACACCAGCATGGCCAGTCAAGATGAGGCAGAACCAGGTAGCTCCAAACAGAAGGATCAGTCAAAACAAATCGAGGAGCTTAGGTAGCTTCTAAATGAGGGGCTACCTTTGTAGCATGGACATGGTTTGGTTATGAAAAGTCTGACACGGACCAGAAAACTGTACTATGCAAATTATGCAACCAGTCCCCACCTCAGAATCAAACATGGCAACCCTCTTCTATCACCTACGCAAGAAATACGTGAAAGCGTATGGAGAGAGTTTACGGATGAGAAGCAAAATAAAGCCGTCAGGTGCTCAAAATAAACCTTAGAACTTAGAAGAACTTTTACTGTAAGAACGTTTATTGTCAATGTTCAGTTGCTTGCACAATGAAATTAGGAAACAAGACCACAAAGGTGTGAAAGAAAAGAAAACAATATACAAGAAAGAAGAAGAAAAACAATATAAGAACACTATATACACGATGTTTGTGTTACAGGGAGCATTGTGGGGGTGTGCACAAGGCGTTGTAATAAAATATAATAAATAAGGGTGGAAGGGCTATGGTTGTTAAGGGATGGAAATTGCACATCTGCTGAAATATTGCGGAGGAAGAACAGAATATTGCATGGAAACAAAAAGACACACACACACAGCAACACACAGCAACATAATAAATAGCAAGTAGCAGCAACAGAGTGATTGTAAAAAAAACTCTTAATTTGCATTTATTTTTCTGACTGCCCACGGGTAGAAGCTGTCCTTTAGTCTGTTGGTTTTGTACCTGATGGATCTGAACCTTATTCCAATTCAATTCAATTCAATTTTATTTATATAGCGCCAAATCACAACAAAAGTCGCCTCAAGGCGCTTCATAGATACAGAGAAAAACCCAACAATCATATGACCCCCTATGAGCAAGCACTTTGGCGACAGTGGGAAGGAAAAACTCCCTTTTAACAGGAAGAAACCTCCAGCAGAACCAGGCTCAGGGAGGGGCGGCCATCTGCTGCGACCGTTTTCCAGAGGGCAGGATGTTGAATAGATGGTGGTTAGGATGGAGGTGGTCTTTTATAATTGCCCTGGCTCAGGAGAGACATCTAGAGCTGGCAATGAAGACCAGGGTGAAGAGTGGACAGCCGATCACCTTCTTTGCAGTTCTGATGACCCTCTGGAGTCTATTCTTATCGGCTGTTGTGCAGCCAGCGTACCACACAGGGATGGCGTGCACCAGCACACTCTCGATTGTGGCACGGTAGAAGGACACTAGTAGGTCAGTCTGCAGCCTGTTCCATCTCAGAACTCTCGGGAAATGAAGGCGCTGCTGGGCTTTCTTCACCAGGGCTGATGTGGTAGTTGTCCAGGATAGGTCCTCGGAAATGTGGGTACTGAGGAACTTAAAGGAGGACACCCTCTCCACATAGTCACCTGTTATGGAGAGGGGAGGGGGATCAGTTAAAATAGTTTAAAAATTTCTGCTGGGACCTCCCAGACAAGTCAACATCCCTAGAGTTAATACAATTGCTTAAATCAGATACTAATGTATTGAACCTGCTAACTTACTTTTGAAATGGCTGCCACTGAACTTTCTGCTCCACTTCCACCCTCAGGTGGCTTTAGAGAATCGTCTGGAGAGGCTGAACCGTGAGCTGGGATCCATCCGAATGACCCTGAAGAGATTCCACGTCCTCCGTTCCTCGACCAACATATAGCAATGTCTGTCTTCTTACTTTAGTATTGATTCTACAACTTAGTGTCTTGGTTTTATACACAGCACTGATTGTCCTCCCATCTTTTTCTGTGCCATAAGCCCATCTGTACAGTGACTCCACAGCATCTTTTTATACCTCTTACTTATTACTCGGGGATATTTTGTATATGTATGAAAGATATAGCAATTTTTTGGAGTATATTTTTTAGAAAAGCACAGATTTGTACAGTCGTTTACTTTTTTAGCCACAGAAATATCAATATTAATATTCTTTACTTGCCATATTCAGGAGTAGATTTTTAAATCGGCTCATGTTTCAGAGTAAATGTGAACAATCAAAACAAATGTTTCCAGCAAAGTCATTTATCCACTTTGGAACTATCACTGCCTTTTTTTCTTTTTATTTTGTTGTGGCTCTTTTGTTTTTTAAGTTTTGAATGTTTTTCCATTTGACATGTGTTAAGGTAATTTTCTTCAATTTGTTGCTTATTTATCTTTTGCTTTGGGCCAAACTTATTGATCTTGAAGGAAATATTTAATTGAGCCAAATCAGGTTTTTTTGTGTGGCTTTTTTGCTTTATGTCTGTAAATTATTTTACAGTAATGGTCCATTCCGAAATCGAGTGAAACCAGCACACACACATTTCCACAGAGTCAAAACTCGAGTCAGCTGTTTTTCAATGACGCTTGTGCATGGAGGTTCTTGCACTGCTTCCTTGTTGTCCTGGTTTTCCTACAATGATATGAATTCACTGGAAATGTAATATTGTTGAACAATAAATGATGCTTTTTGTTAAAAATAAACCAGTATTTCTCTTTGTTTATGCCTCATCATGTGCATTGCCTAGTGGCTGTTATTCAGTATTATTTACATAGAGCCCGTTTACAAAATTTATCTCAAGGCACTTTACAGTATATTCTCAGGTAAAGAACTTACAATATTAGAGAAAGACTCCCTGTTGATCTCCATTGAGCATGCATTTGTTAATGGTGGGGAAAAAGAACTCACTTCTATGAGGAAGTACTCAGTGTACTGTGGAAAGGCCCCTGGCAACCTAAACCTATAGCAGCATTATACAGCATGACATCATGTGATGCTCAACTGAACTGTAGAACTGTTGGTTCCAATGATTTGTGCCGCTTGTACTGAAAAGTTACATTTTTCAGAGGCAGGAATCAGCCAATCAAATCAGATTTATTTACTCTAGTCAATTGAGGTAAGTGAGGTAATTGCTCTAGAAGTTTAGTGTCAAAGAGGAGATCCTGGCATTGAGGATTCACTCTGTTTTGTATACAATGAATAACAGGCAGTAATTTAAGACTAATGAAAGATCGGTTAGCTTGCCTGATTAGATTGTTGTTGCTAGGATTACTGTATCTACAAAGCACCACCATCCCACAATTAAGCACTGAGGAAATGCCTATATGCCTCCCGAGTTTAACTAGGAGCTTGGTCCACGCCATGGGGGCCTGACAGTCGTATACTCTGTGTGCCATTCATTCTCACATTTGCAGGGTTCCTATGTCCTTTATTTCTGTCCTCCTTTTAATTTTCATCTATTTGCAGCATACTCACAGTGTCTAAACCCTATTCTTACACATCAGCTAAAATTTCATACTGTTAGTGATAAGAAGTGTGGGGACCAAGAAATATGTTGCTTTCCACCTGTGGCACACTTTGTATTTTATCATTTTGTAAAAGTCAAATATAAAATGATGTTCTAATACTGTCTGGATGAGAATACAGGGCTTCATATAAATACCCATATTTTCAAAACTGTGGTGTCCTGGTCCCCTTGTTCTTGGTCGATCTCGTGCCACTCCACTTAAGAAATCCTGTAAACGCCCCTGCTTACTTGAACACTCTTTCAGCAGTAATTTCGCAGCTGGCACAGGTGACCCACTAGAGGACGCCTTTCTCCTCTGTTGCTCTGCAGAAAAATGTCCTGTTCTGTTATTACTATTTACCCGGCATGTTATCAGCAGCCACCGGCAGCACACTGCGCTGCAGCGGAAAGCCCGAACAGGACGGCCGGGTAGTCCGCTGTGGCGTTGACAGCAGCTTTGACAGGCGGAAACACACCGGGAATGAGCGCTGTTTGTGGGGGGAAATCAGCAGAACGAACACCGCTAACACTTCACTGTACAATATATGAAAGATAACGCTGTAAGCCGGCGTGTCTCCTCTGAAAATCCTCTGAAAAGTCCGGAGATGTGCGCGATATGTTGTCTGCAGACAGACCGTGACTGCAGGTGAGCCGCCGATCGCCCTGATGCCGCAGTTGTTGACCGATTGTACGGTGTCACTGCTAATTAACGCTCCTATCTCTCATTAATTCCATGGAGGAATGGAGGCGATGCAACGTTTAATTAATTCCCGCATTATTTGTGGCAGCATTGATTTGGGCTGCAGAGGTCAGGTGGTGTCCGTCATAAGCAGTGCAAAACAGCTAAGCAGCATAGTCTACATATATCATGACTGTGGTGTGAGGGGAATAATGTTAGTCTGTCTACTGTGGCAACTTGCATGACATAAGGGACACCTGTGGAGACACATGTAAAACGTTGTAAGAGCTGCCCCATGGCTGCTGTTGTGTTGTGGGTTGATCTCCTTCCGTCTGCAGTCATTTCGTGCGTCTTTGTGACTATCCTTTTTCTCGATTGCATCTCTTTTTGGTCATTTTGTGTAGGTGCTTTGCATATCATCGTTGTTTAGTGCGTTGTTGTGGTCATTTCCCTCTGTTTTTCTCTGTCTTCTTGTCGTTGTTTTGCAGGTTTTTGTCTTCTTCTTCTTCTCTTATTAAATCCGTGATTGATTTGATGGTTTTGTGTTTTTTGGGCTTTGTTTTATGCGTTCTTGTAGGTGTTTAATCTCTGCAACAGTTTGTCGTTTCTTTGCACACCCTTTACTTCTCATAGCTTTTACCTCTTTGTATTTGTTTTTGGTCTGTGTGTATATATATATAATATATATATATTATCTCTGTGTGTATGTTGTGTCTCTTTTTGCCTCCATGAGGCTTTTTGGAAGCTCTGATTTCTTTGCAGTGTTTTCCTTAGTTATTGTATCTCTACGTGTCTCTTTAACATCTTTTGTTACCTACTTTAATTGCTTTCTGTGTATTTCTCGCTGTTGCATAATTGGGCATTTTTGTCTATTTTCTTGCTAATCAGTGAATTATGATATATCTCTCTTTGGCTGTCCCTCTCTCACTCACATATACACCTTTACATTACACCTGTGAAAATGGAGAAAATGGATAGATTAATGGAGGCCAGAGAATGTTTTTTTGTCCATGGCAGCAGCTTAATGGTTCGAAACGTTTTTGGATTTCCAAAAAAGTTTCAAACTATTATGCTGCTGCCATGGACAAAAAAACCACAAACAAATAACCCATCTGCTTGTTATCACTCCTATCAGCAGATCCAGTGCCAGATGCATACTGGTTATGGATGTGCTTGTCCTATTTCCTCCCATTTTAGGTTCATTTTGAATGATTTGAGTGTGTTTGTTAGTGTGTGTGTGGCAGGGAGTGAAAGAAGATGGAGCCTCACAGGATTTGATTATCTAGCCAAAATGATTAGGTTTGCTTTAATGAATGCTGTTAGGAAGTAGCCACTGCAGAAAGAATGAGTCATATTATTGATTGCCACTTGCTCCTTCTCCTCCTCCCTCTCTCTCCCTGTGTTGTCGTCCATCTATTCACTCTTCCTTCTCTTTTTCTTTATGTCATCTCTAGATATTCACATTATCACTTCCTTTTTTTCTTGTCATTTTCTCCTCCTCTGTTTTAATTTTTCATTTCTTTTAAAGGATATGCCACATTCCCTCCCTGTCCGATGTCTACAAAGATTTAATGTGAAGTGTCATGTAGCCAGAGTGACAGTTGCATACCAGTAAGGAGGGAAGAGAGTGGCTGGGGAGTCTTGGAAGAAGGGGGAGGCTGGATGGGGGTCTTGTCACGAGATGCCACGTCATCACAGTGTGTGAAATCTATTTTTAGCAGCGTAAACAGAGGGATTCCAGCCCACTGATCATGGCTTTGCAGTCAGGGCTTTGAGGTGGGAGACTGCCAGAGCGTGAGATGCTGGATGTGAATGAACAACACCTGTATTAAGCCCTTTTTGTCTGCCTCCACCGTCACTCCCCTCCCATCACCTCGGCCTGTCATAATGAACACTGCACACTGCACTGTTTTGCTTTACATGCATTCACATGCAACATCCTTTATGTTTTTGACTGAAAAATCTGTCTCAGTTTTTTTTCAGCACTGCAATCACACAGTGATGAATCTACCATCACTTGCTTCCATTTTTGTGCACACACACTCAAGCCCAGGGATTATACGAGCACACAGTTGCCAATATCCCTGGCTGTTTTGTAACTAACTATGTTGTCTGGCATGGATTTATCAGTTTCTTTGCCTTGCAGAACCATAAAAGCACAAACATAAAGGAACAATCCAAATGCATTTGATTTTTATTACCAGGAACACAGTAAAGTGTTTTGCCAAACAGCAATAGAGACAAGCTGAGGGACAGAAACCAATGAATAAATTGGACATAAAATAATATAGAACCAGTTGCTACTTTATTAACAAATAAACATGTACCATTACAGAAGCCATTTTAGTTTTGATTTTAGTTTTTTTAGTTTACTAAAGTCATGCTGGTGAAATGTGAGGACTTTTACTCAGAACTATTTCTGTATCCTGGTGTTAGTATTTCCACTGACATAAAAAAAAAAACCCCTATTATTACACAGCTGACACAAACACACATATAGGAAATATTCAAAGTAGCCTGACATTGTTAGGGTTTACAGTGAATTGATGGTTCCCTGAACACATCTGAGACCAAGTTGGCGGGCTAGAGAGGGGGGATTGTTCTGGGAATTGAAAGCACTCAGACTAATTAACAGTCCCCCCAGCTTTGTTCAGATCTAGTGAGGCGTTATGTCCTCGTTAAATATTCACACAGGTTCAGGGGTACGAATGAGACACAGAAAAATCAATAGATTTTCGATACACTCTGCTACTTAGTTAAGAGTAGTCTCTGTGAATCAGTTTTCTCAAAGCATACAATGAACATTCTGTTTTGCATTTGGCATAAATAAGGATTGCAAGACAGAATGTGTACAGGGTGGCTGTAGCTCAGGTGGTAGAGCAGGCCATCTACTGATCGGAAGGTTGGTTGTTTAATTCCTGGCTCCCCCAGTCTGCATGCCTTGGGCAAAATGCTAACCCCCCACTTGCTCTCCAATGCACTGACGAAGCATAGGGTGTGTATTTGTATGGATGAGTGTGGCGTATTGTGTAGAGTGCTTTGAGTACTCCAGGAGAGTAGAAAAGCGCTATATAAGAATCAGTCCATTTACAAATTACAGCTGTTTTGTTATATAGATTGAAATGTATTTTTTACTGTTCTGTCTTATTTTCCTTTGGCCTTTTATCTCCTTAAATCCTCCTGTTGTAATAAATGCCTGTTACTACTTGGATGAGGTTGTTAGACCAACTAAACACCAAGAAAAATAATTCCCTATCCAAGGTGCCTTGGTGCCTTTAGGGTGATCCTGTGGGTTCCATGATTGTGGATACAAAAGAAGGCTTTTACCACCTGGTTGGACTAGATGAAAAGTTGGAAGTAACATCTGGAGCTGAACAAAAGCAAATGCACAACTGGCAAGAACTGCAGTTCCTCTAGCAGCCACTAGAGGCTGACTCGAAAAGGGAGTTGATTGCCATAGACTCCCATTACACAAATGTCCAACTTTACAGTATTAAAACACATGTTTACAGTCTGGTACAAATGCTTTATGGGTAGTTTACTCCTTCATAAAAACTCAGAGTGGGGTGAATTTGCTTTAAAACATAGTTAGGGCATTTATTGCTGACTGTAAATAGTCCCAAAGTCTGCTAGAACAACTGTGCATCACTGAATTGGACACCTTTACTGTAAATGGTTTTGCATTCTGGAGCTGTGTAATGGATTATATGACTAACATTAAGGCTTGCTTGTGGTAGAAGTTTGTGCTTCAGTTTTGGTGATTGATTATTTTATTGGTCTGTTACCTAGCCCTAATCTGCTGATATGTCTGTCTCTGAGTTGCATCTGTACAGCCTATCCATGCAGTTTCCCAACCAAGCTTGCTAGCACAGCAATTTTTTATCCATATGTAGACACTTCTGGTTTGAAAAACAAAAAACAACTTGATGGTGGCTAAAAGACAAATGTTGAGTCTGGTCCTGGTGGCTACGTCCATGTTTTATACAATGAATGCATAAATGTCTGGAGAAAATTTCAAGTTGGGAGTATGACATCGTCCAAAATGTGTTGGTATGCTGAAACATTAACAGACTGCCTGATGGAGAGGCAGGATTCATCAATCCAGAGAGCTAATTTGAAGCCCACATGAAGTCTGGAGGTCTGTAGCGGCTGACTGCAGGAAATTGGTGGCCCCTGCGCACTATGTGCTTCAGTGTCTGCCGACTTCAATTTGTTATTATACCTCTAGCAGACTGTGGAATATGTAGGAGTGAGGAAATTTCATGACTGGACTTCCTATCACAATATCCACGCTGGAATTTACTTCCATGATTAATGAAATAGTCATAGCTCATGGAAGTGATTGGAACACCTGAATACAATGATTTGGATTGGCAATATAGTGTAGGTGTGATCTCTGTCCTACCTGCTACTGCTGCTCCGTGTCACCCCAACTTCAACATATTAGTCAGCCTCTAAAGCTTGGAGGTGGGTCAAATGCTAATGGCCCTGTACCGAGGTATACCATCCTCTTCCCTTAATCTGTAGGCTTTCAAATCTTAACAGCAACCTTGCACTTCTATTTTCTTTTCTTTTTTAGTGATGTCTGTGATCACCCGGCTACCCCCTCCAGAGCCTTTCACTCTCTATCTGCAAGTAAGCCGCAAATCAACTTCTCACTAGTTACTGCTCTCCCTACACTCTCCCACTGTCCTGATGCACATCCGGGAGGGGATAAATGGAAGACTGCATTCAACGCAGCACACCTAAGTCATTTCGAATATCTGGTTATGTTGTCTCACTAATGCCCCCTGTGGTTTTTCAGACACTAGTTAATGATGTATTGAGGGACACCCCTCCTGGAAAATTGGTTATATTTCAAGGTAGAAAAATGTGAGTTCCACTTTCCTTCAGTAACCTTTTCTGGTTATATTCTGGCAGGAGACGGGTGAAGACCGACCCAGCAAAGATTCAAGCAGTGAATGAATGGCCCACTTTCGCTAACTTATACCGTCACTTCATTCGGAATTACAGCTAGGTAGCTGCACCACTCACTCACTCACTCACTCACTCACTCACCATTTCTGGTCTCCTGAAGTTGAAGCAGCCTTCATTGAATTGAAACAAGGGCCACAAGCCAAGCTACAGCATTCTTCTCACGTCGCCTCACTCTAGCCAAGCGAAATTATGATGTGGGCAACTGAGAGCTGTTTGCAGTAAAATTAGCCATTGAGGAATGGTGTCACCTATTAGAAGCAGCCGAACAGCCATTTACCATTTGGACTGATCACAAAAACCTAACTTAACTAAGAACCGCCAAGAGGCTCAATGACAGCCCAGCCCATTAGCTTTTTTTTTTTATTGCATTTTCTCTATTTCTCTACTTCCTATTGCCCAGGCTCCAGAAATGTCAAGCCTGATGCCTTGTCCCGCCAGTTTGCCACCAACAATGACCCACCCGAGACTGCCACCATCCTCCCTGCCACCTTCATGGTGGCTTCATCTCCTGGGACGTCAATCCACCAGGCTCTTCAGGATGAGCCTGACCCAGGTACCAGTCTACCTAATCACTGCTATGTCCCCATTCCAGCCCTTTCAGCAGTCATCCATTGGGTTCACACCACCAAGTAAGTAGGTGTAAGTAGGACTATTTCATTAATCAAGTGTCACCACTTTTGATGGGGAACAGAAAGAGATGTTAAAGACTATGTGGCCGCCTGCTCCATCTATGCATGAAGCAAGAACGGCACTCAAGATTCGATTCAATTCTGTCACCGGCCTGCCTTCTTCCAGGAAGTCCGTAATTCTTTCAATATTTAATAGGTTTTTCAAGTCAGCCCATTTTATTGCTCTGGACAAACTCCCTTCTGCCTCTGAAACTACCAGGCTCCTGGTTGGTCATATTTTGAGTCTCCACAGTATCCTTACAAAAATTCTCCCAGACAGGAGTCCTCAATTCACTTCACAGGTCTGGTAGACCTTCTGCACCGTTCTTGGAGCCAAGGTCAGCCTCAGCTCTGGATATCGCCCACAATCCAACAGCCAGACTGAGATGCTCATCCAGGAATTTGAATTTGCCCTCCACTGTGTCACCACACTAAACCCGGTAACCTGCTCTTTGCATCTTCCTTGGGTAGAGTATGCACATAATTCACTTACCTCATCTACAACTGGTCTCTCAACTTTTGAAGCCTCTCTAGGTTATCATCCACCCCTGTTCCTTCAGAATGAGGTTGATCTCGCTGTTACTTCTGTTCAACACCACTTGCAACTCGGGAGGTGCTACTAAAGGCCGTTGTTTGAAAGCACCATTACGTGGATCGACTAAGAAGACCTGCGCCTAATTTTACTCCAGGAACATTCCCCTCAGGCAATTTTCCAACAAGCTCGCCCCATGCTATTTTGGACCCTATGAAATTGAGTCTGTCATCAGTCCTATGGCAGTTAAACTTAAACTCCCTTCATCCATACGCATAGATCCTATGTTCTACTTTTCCCAAGTCAAGCCGGTGCGCTCCAGTCCTCTGTCATCTGTTCTTCACCAATTTGTCAGCTACCTCATGGTGGTAACCAGGCCTCATTCCATGTTTATGCTATGTGCTTAACTTGATCGCTTTGTGCCTTCAGTAACCTCGTCAAGCCACTGCGTAACTCCTCGGAAGTTAAACAACTCAAATGCCTGCCAGGAGGCTGCCCGTCGTCTTCTCAGGAATATAGGAAAAGCAAGGTCCTAACCACACTCTCCCTCTGTTACTGTGCATCCACGTCTGAGATTCCCCACCACGTACTCACGTCTTGTCATTGCTTATCTCTGTGTTTATAATAAAGCTTTTGAAAACCTTAACGCTGTTCTGTTTGTGCCTGCATTTGGTCCACTCCCACGTACTGGCCTCTGGGACTCCTTGACACCTAGTCTCTTTTTATTACATCTGAAATGTAATGCTGATTTGTAGGCTTGCTTTAACTTTCTATCTTTATATTAGTAGTTTTGTACTAACTGTGTGCATTGTATGTGCTCTGATTTCCATGCTGCGTGAATTTCTCCTTTAAGCATTTCTTTCAAGTGCTTCTGTAGTATTTTATTCATACTGTTGTGTCGTGTTAATCACTAATGTAACACTTGAAGATTTGTGCTTATGTGAGCACAAAAATAAGCAGAAGTTATATTTATAGAATAACTAGAAACAAGGGGAAAACCAAACTGCACACTACCTCATACTGCTACTTTGCTCCATTTCATTTGGAAATACCACCGTTTTTTAATCTATTGTATTTATTGCAGTCTTTTTAACTCTAAATAAATTCCACGCAGAGAATAATAATGACATGAAAAACCAATAACATTATTTTCATTCAGTGGTGTAACTTGATGCATGCTCAATCATCCAGGTAAGTAAATCCCAAAAGGTTGATTCTGTTCATTTGGACATAGTGTTTTCAGTGGGAGAAACGTTTGTTCACTCATCCAAGTGACTTCTTCAGTCTCTGGAGACTGAAGCCTCAGAAATTGCAAGTTAACATCATCTCAGATTGCAGCCCAGATAAATGCCAAACAGACTTCCAGTAGCAGTCACATCAACTGTTCCGAGGAGACAACGCAAATGAGTCTTTATGATCTAATAGCTGCTAAGACACCATTACTAAGCAAAAGCAACAAATAGAAGAGATTTGTTTGGGCCAAGAAACACAAAGACTGGACATTAAACCAGTGGAAAGCTGTGTTTGGCCTGATGAGTCCAAATTTGAGAGCTTTGGTTCCACCTGCTGTGTCTTTGTGCAACATAGACAAGGTGAACGTATGGTCTCTACATGCATGGTTCCCACTGTGAAGTATTGAGGAGGAGGTGTGATGGTGCGGGGGTGCTTTGCTGGTGACAATGATGAAAAAATTGAAGGCACACTGATTCAGCATGGCTACCACAGCATCCTGGTTTGCATTTAGTTGACCCTCATTTATTTTTCAACATGACAATGACCTCCAAACACACCTCCAGGCTGAGTAAGGGCTATTTGACCAAGAATGAGAGTGATGGAGTGCTGCGTCAGATGGCATGGTAAATGGGCTGGTTTTTATATGGCGCTTTTCTACTCTCCTGGAGTACTCAAAGCGCTCTATACAACACACTGCATTCACCCCATACACACAAGCACTATTATCTATACGGTGAGCGCTTTTCTAACTATCATTCATACTCCGATGGATGCATTGGAGAGCAAGTCGGGGTTTGTATCTTGCCCAAGGATATTTGGCATGGAAACTGGGGGAGCCAGGGATTGAACCACCAACCTTCCGATCAGCAGCTCTACCTCCTGAGCTACAGCCACTATGGCCTAGCATCCATAGTCACATGACCTAAACCCAGCTGGTTTGGGATGAGATGGACCGGAGTGAAGGCAAAAAGGCCAACAAGTGCTGAGCATCTCTGGGAACTGAAAGGCTGCGTAAAACAATTTCAGGTGACTACCTCATGAAGCTCATGGAGAGAATGCCAAGAGAGTACAGTAATAAAAGCAAAGGATGGCTATTTTGAAGAATGTAAAATACAAAGCATGTTTTGAATTATTTCACGCATAATTCACATGTGTTCATTCATAGTTTTGATGCCTTCAGTGAGAATCTACAATGTAAATTGTCATGAAAATAAAGAAAAACCATTAAATGAGAAGGTGTTTCCAAACCTTTGACTGGTAGTGTATGTACTGTAGGGCAGTGGTGTCAAACATCTAAAACCTGCAGGACACCGGCCCTCGAGGCCTGGAGTTCAACACCCCTGCTGTAGGGTCAATCCATGAAAAATCACTCTGTGATTTTGAACACAGTGGGCTGAAATTTGTTGGTTTGGTCACCTTTTGTGTCAGCATTTTTTGAACCTTGGTAACTTCTTAACCATAAGTGAGAGCCACATTTAACATTCAGGACTAAAGAAAAATGTATGCAATTTTACATCAACTCCAAGTGTCAATATCTAACGATAAAGATTTAGATTTTAGGTAACCAATTAAAAGAAACTACTTTCTAAACCCTGGTTATGGCCCTGCTTCTGTTGTCCACTGTTGGCAACTCTGTGTGAACTCGAGTTTTCTGTTCTTAGCTGATGGGATTGGCACAGGCGTGGCCTTCTGCTGTAGCTCATCTGCTTCAAGATTTACTATGTTGTAGGTTCAGAGATGCTCTTTTGCATACCCCGATTATAACAACTGGTTATTTCAGTTACTTTATAGTCATTCTCCTCTGACTTGTAGCATCACTATTGTATTTTCACTCAGAAAACTGTTGCTAACTGGTCATTTTGTCTTTTTCAGATCGTTCTCTGTATACTCTAGTGATGATTAGATATTTGTGGTAACAAGCAGTTGAACACGGGTTCCTAACAAAGTAGCTGATGAGTGTATATGTCTCTGTATGTATCCAAAAGGATGTTAACAGTTCAGCTGTTTGTCAGCTGGTTAAATGACACTTTTTATGAGATCTTTCATTTCATGAAGTCGCTACAGTTGAACATGGGGCCGCATCTAAAGTTATTTTTTTATATTCAGTCTGTGGCAGTGATTAATATTCTGCCCAAAGGAAAAAATTTAGCAGTTTTCAACTTGTGTTTGTTTTGTTTGTAGCTGCAGCTCTGTGCCATTGTTTAAGTGCACTAAACAGCATTGCAAAGACTGACACGAACTAAGCAGAGGCTCAGATGAGTGCTGAGAACACTGATTAGCTCCCCTCCCTCCTCAGGCGGTGATGCATTGCCGTCATTTACGAACGCGCAGGAAAGCAGAACAATTTGAGAAATGCCACAACTAACTCCAGCTACAGCAGCGCCATCACTTTGATCCCTGGACCCGCATCACCTCCATTTCCCCCATGCCCCCACCTCCTCCCTCTCCTCTGACACCCTCATCTAAAAATAGCTTCTCCTCTTTCATCAACCCAACCATCACGTCAGGGCTGCATTCACTCTCATTTGCTGCCCATGCCTTGTTTTTTTTTCTCTGCTGTGATATTTTGACAGTGTCAGATGACCACATTAGCTATGGATGAATACATTTGGCGTCAAGGAAAATAAACCTCCAACTAATTGCAGACACCCAAATCATTTTTTAAATAATGTAATATGCAATGCTTTTGCAACTAAGCATTACTCAATACTTTCAATGCTCTGAAACTGGATTGAGGAAGGAAATGGTTTAAAAACAGTCACTTCTCCTCCGTAATGTGATATTTTTGACAGCACTCTCTTTCTTGTGCAATGCTTCTGCATTGTAGGCTCCTTGAAACACACACCTGCTCTCTGAGGTTTATTTCAGCTGTTTCTTATTCACAGGAAGAAGGGTTGAAGCCTCCACTGGGGATGAACTGCAGGTCAGTGACACCATCTTCTATCCGTAGTAGTTCTGCAAACCAAACCATCAACTGATGGAGGAAGAGTGATAAAATATCATTTTTGTTAAGTAAAAGGAAGAACAGAACACCAGCCCTACTTACCGTAACCATTCAGAAAAGTCAAAGTACTCATTCTGCACTATAATGTCCTTTGCATTATGTGTTGTTATTAATGCTGACTCGTCATGTGTAAGCAGCATTATTTTAGTGTTTCCAAGTCCTTTTGTTTTCACTCTTATGATTGGAACCGTAAACAATCTGTGACGCCCTGAGTCTCTCTATGAAACTGATTAACATATTGACAGTAGTAAAGTGATCAACAAACACTGCCTCGACTGGTAGGGGGGTGAGGGGAAGCACGCTGTAGAAGTAATTTGCACTAATAAATAGCTTTTAGCTTTAATTTTGTTTTTAAATTTTTAAAAAGGAAAAACAAATGGACACCTCAGGTAGCGGGTTCTTTGAATGGCTACTTGAGGTCACTCCAGTGTATCAATCCTCATAGATTCTCTAGATTCTCATGTTAAAATCAATTTTTCACCTTCATGATGGCTGTACAGTATAGGGAATTTCTGCACACTTACTCCATCCATCCATTGTCTTCCACTTATCCTTTTCAGGATTGTGAGGGGGCTGGAGCCTATCCCAGCTACCAGAATACAGAGAGACAGAGATATATGCTAACTTATATTTTTAAATTGTATTAAGGCTTAAAGTTATGGAATATTAAGGGTGTGGCCACTTTGAGAGACGGAGAACTGCCTACTAGGTGGGGTCTGTCACATTACCAGCAGCTTCAAGTCACTGAACTACACTACTGAAAACCTATGGATGAGAGGGTGTGCACATTTTGGCAGGCTGTTTCTAGCACTAAGAAAAAATGGATAAAATGTAATGTAAATATAAATAAATAAGTGCCTCACAATTGTAATTATGTAATGCTTTAAAGGATATAGTGTTGAAAATGACTCAGCCGAGATAAATGTGAAATATAAATGCAAACAGTCTACTGGTAATGCAGCCATACACATGCTCAAGTGACGTCCACATAAATGCCGTTAGTTGCATCACAGCAACTGACAGTGAGTAGCCACACAGACCTTTTTTGATGAGTGCAGGATGGGTAGCAGGAGTATCTGGTGAGGAAAGATGTGCTTGACAACATCACAAATTAACAGTCACAATGACAGCAGATGTTCATGTTGGGTTGTGCGTGTGTAAGTGGTGTTTGCGTAGTAGGGGTTGTTTCTGTTAGCGTCTGCTCTGCTGATGCTCGGATAAAGAGTGTGTGTGCAGCGGGCGGAGCACCCATCAACAAGTCATTTCATTCTGAGGATGTGGATCCCTGCAGCTCACAGATAAAATGCGAGGCTGAGAGTAGTGAACCTGCTGCTGGTGTGACTGTACAAGCCTCGAAGCTTGTTTTCAGTTGCCACTGACTGTAAATTAATTTAGGGGTTGGCTTGGCTTTTGAGATCTCCTGTAGTGAAATGTCTCAGGTTGTCTTTCTTCTCCTTCCTCTTGTAAGTTATAGTCTTTGAAATGTCCTTTAAGCCCAAGCAGCAGCTACGTAGTCCCCTATAGATCACTACGAGCTGCAGGTGGAGTATTTTAAACGGAAACCCTCTGAGAAAAGTCATAGATAAATTGGTGTTAACTTGAAGCTCAATGGGAAAAGTGCAAAATAGTTCATAAAATGGAACATTAGTGGATGGAAATGTTTATTCAGGCTGGCCAAAAGCTAAACTCAGCCATGGTCTCTGCAGATCAACTTACTCAATGCCAGCTTAGGCAACATCCTGTTGCAAGTAGGGTTACCACACTGTTTAAGCTTCTTTAACCTGCACATGGTTGCTAGAGCGGCAGAGCCATTGCGTGGTGGTGGTGGGGGAATTAATAAAAAAAAGAAAGAAAGAAGAAGCTTAGACACTGCTAGCATAATGGACAGGTTTTCTACGGGGCTCCCACACAAATGCAAAGCTGAGGATGAGGCATTGCCAAATACTAGAAAATATGGTGAAGCATATCTTCCCTTTGGCTTCACCTGCACAACTGCCACGGTAGGTCTCCCCGACAGAATTGGTTTTCCCTGCGTCGGAAGCACACGCTGGGCTCTCCAAATCACAGACAAACAGTATCCCACATTCTTGATTTTTAGTTGACTAAATACTCCTGACATTTTAGAGATGTTAGCTCTTTATACAGTAAAGTTACTGTGGGATACAAATAATCCTGCCACAATTTGTTCCCCCTGTCCAAATCACAGACAAACAGTATCCCACAGTTGTTTATGTTTTTGAACCCATTTTGCACAGAGAGGCATTTTTTTTGAAAAATGCAATGTTGAATATTATTACACAGGAAAAAAATAACTACACGTAAAATAATTACACCGTGACGCCTCTGCATTTCTAAATGGAGGGACAGTAACTGCGTGTGTAAATGTAAGCATAAAACCTGAAGATAGTCAGATTAACAGTAACAGTATTTTGTCTCTATCCGCGATTGTAGAAATTCATCTCATGTAAACAGTAATGTGGCGCAGAGTGTGAAAAAAGGCACATACCTTTGACCTTGCATGACGAACTCCGTATTCCTAAACTAACCTCAACGCCAGCTGCTCCTTTGGTGCTGCTTAAGTTTGAATTTAATGTCATGTAGATTTTCTACTGATGCCTGCACTGTCTGGACTCTCGCAGCTGCTCTACAGCTGAGCCATATGCCAAATAAGGTGACTATTGACTAAAGTCAATGTTAACCAAGGTCATTCAGGACGTTTATTCAGTTCAGCTTTGTAGCAAATGAACAAATCTTAAATATACCAATCAGGAATAACATTATGACCACCTGTGTTGTGGTCCCCCTTATTGCTGCCAAAACAGCCCTGACCCATCGAGGCATGGATTCCTCTAGACCTCTGATAGTTTGCTGTGGTATCTGGCACCATGATGTCACCAGTAGATCCTTTAAGCCTTGTAAGATGTGAGGTGGGGCCTACATGGATCCGACTTGTTTGTCCAGCACATCCCACAGATGTTTGATTGGACTAACATCTTTGAAATTTAGGCTGAGTCAACACCTCAAACTTGTTGTTATGCTCCTCAAACCATTCCTGAACCACCTTTGCTTTGTTGCAGGGGGCATTATACTACTGAAAGAGGCTACATGACCCATGGTTCACCACTGTTCCTTCCTTGAGCCATTTTTGATAGATACTGTTGATTGCGTGGCCCATGACCCCAATACAGGAAGTCTGTCTCTCGACAATACTAACCACTGCAGAGCCAAAACACCCAAAAATGCTCCAGTTTTGGGGATGCTTTGACCTGCGCTCCCAATCTAAATTTAGCCCATGTCAAACTTACTCAAATCATTATGCTTGCCAATTTTCCCGGCTTCACTGTGTAGTCTGCTTTACTAAAACAAATTCTGCAAAAACTAAACATCCAAAATTGCACCAGGCTCATTAAAAGGAAAAATGGCCCTAATAAGAGAGCTGTCAGTTAAAACAATCGAAAGGATTATAAAGCTTTCTCAAGAAGAAAATCTGACACAGTTCACACAAAAGATGTTGATTTTTTCCACTCAGCTCTGTCTAAAATTTGGAGGAAGTACAAAAAAATGGAAAGGTTATAAAAGGAAAGCATATATGGGTAGATGGAAGACAGAAAACTCAAAGGACAGAATAAGAAATTCAAAGCAGTATACAGGAGTCACTGTTTGTGACAGAACTGTAAGAAATAAAGGGTATGTATAAATTAAAATATACCTTCTATGCACATCAAATTTTGTGTGCATAGAAGGTATATGATGATGATGATTTTTGAATATCTCAGAAGGCTATTTGCAGTGTGGAATTACCTGTATAAATTGTATCATTTTGCTCAACCAAAAGGAAATACCTGTGTTCACAGCACTCAGTTGACTCATTCTGAAGCTGTTCAAAATGCACCTCAGAGGCTGAAGCACAAGCAAAGCACCTCACCAAAGGCAGGACAGTCACGATGCCCTGCAAACAAAGGCATAATCATCAGCGCAACCAACCTGCTGCTCAGAGCTCCCATTAAAACGTGATGCACACACATTTTCTTCACACATTGACTCCTTATCACCTCTGATGTTGTCTTTAAAAGAGATCCCATCATCAAGGATTTGTCGGAATGTGTCAAATGCACAAAAAGAAAAAGAAAAAGGGATTTGCAAAGCCATTCCTATAAAGCTTTATAAAAATGACTGAAAAATGACACTGTCGTTGAAATTATATATTAGAAAATGTGGTTATTTTTGAAGCAACATCTTTTTCCCCTGTTTTTCCCGTTATATATATCAATCCATCCATTCGCTTCCGCTTATCCTTTTCAGGGTCGCGGGGGGCACTGGAGCCTATCCCAGCTGTCATAGGGCGAGAGGCGGGGTACACCCTGGACAGCTCGCCAGTCTGTCGCAGGGCCAACACACAGGGACAGACAACCATTCGCACTCACATTCAAACTTAGTGGCAATTTGGATTATCCAATTAACCTATCCCCTCAAGTTGCATGTCTTTGGACGGTGGGAGGAAGCCGGAGTACCCGGAGTGAACCCACGCAAACACGGGGAGAACATGCAAACTCCACACAGAAAGACCCCGGCCTGATGATGGAATTGAACTCAGGACCTTCTTGCTGTGCGGCAACAGTGCTAACCACCGTGCCCTGTTATATATATTTTATATAAAACATTTGGTTTTCTCTGGTATTAGAAATAGATTAAGAAAACAATCAGCCAATAAGTTGGTATTGAGAATAATACATAAGCAATTAAAAGATGGCGTCTTGGTTGCTATTGGTGAATGCAACTTCAGTCTATGGCAATTTGTTGCGAATGAAAAATTAGACTAAAGTTGCACTGATCTTGTTTCTGAGTTTGTCAAGTCATTTTAAAGTCATTTTTTAAAATACAAATGGAAAATTGCGCTGGTTTTTCCTCTGCTAAAATGGGACTGTTTCACTACAAACTCATCTTTGTTTGTTGTTATGTGATTGATGGCTGAAAAAAAGTTGCTACAATAAGTTATCTGTAAATTGATCAGAAAATTAATTGCATCTTTTTAGCAAATAGATTAATCATGAAAATATTTTTCAAAGCAAAAATGGTTTGCCTCACTTCAAGAAGCCTGAGCTATATTGTGTGGCGTTTGCATGTTCTTCTGGTGTCTGTGTGGGTTCTCTCCAGGTACTCGGCTTCCTGCCACAGTCCAAAGACATGCAGTTAGTGGGGTTAGGTTAATTGGTGATTCTAAATTGCCCATAGGTGGAAATGATTGCCTGTCTCTCTGTGTTAGCCCTATGACAGATACTTCCCCTATTGAGGCTGAGATAGGGTCCATCCCCCTGCGACCCTGAATTGGATAATTCAAAGAAAATAGATGGATGATTTATTTCCATCTTCTGTACTGTGAGCATTTATTGCTTTAATCTGCTTCATATCTGGAAAAAAATCAAAATTCTATTTATTGAAATTTTTCACAATTATTTTCATAATTTGTTTGTGAAAACTAGCTTTCTGCTTGTTCTCCTTTTTTATCCAATAAAATTAATCAATTAATGTAATAGACAAAACGTGCTGAGTTAGTCTTTTATAGATTGCTAAATTCCATTGTAAAGTATGTATTTTAATTGGGAGTTAAATAAATTTGACATTCACAGTCCTCCATACTTTCCACCACGGGCTTTGCTGTGATACACAACCAAGTAATGTAACACTGAAAGTGAATTGTAATCCCCCGCTTTACTGAAAATAAATTCCTATATATCTCCACTTAGTAAGCTTATTCTGGCTCAGTATTACACAACGATTCTGACTGAAAAGGCAATCAATCTAGTGGGCTGCACTGCCGACTTGCTGCATCACAACAAACTCCACCAATCAGGCCACAGCCTCATGCGTCTCCGTGGTAACAAAGCTTCCTCAGTCCCAAAGAGGTGGAGACGGCAGAAAAGGGAGCGCAGAAGAGAAATAGAGGTGGATGGGAGGAGAAAGGAGATAGAGGAGAGACAGAGAATCGATATCTTCTCTGATTTCACTGTGAGAATTTAGAAAGTGAAGCTCCTTACCAGAGCGGGGGTGAACCGGTGAAGATAAGCTGACCAAAGACGGAAGAGGAAGGGAAGCGAGGGTGCGTGCGCTGGGATTCTCTTTAGGATTGGAATCTGCAATGGACCCTAAGCCTGTATTTAGTGGATCAGTTGGGTAGCTTTGAGGTAAACACCCAAATGATTTATTTGATTATACATGATTATTTGCTTGTATACATGAAATACTGCCAAATGGAGCATTCGTTTGTTTTCTCCTCCAAACTGCACTGTTATGAACGTAAATGACATGATGGTAACATAAATGCTGCCTGCTGGACTGTGGTTCACTGTGGTCAAGGCTGACTGGAGTGAGGATCTGCAGGTGGGAAACTAAGGCTGTGAATAAGTAATGGATTCATGTTTGATGTGTGGGCTTTAGCAGTATTCAGTTTTCTTTATCAAATACCACTTTAAAAAAGAAAGAAAAAGAAAAACCTTATTTTTTTAACGTTTCTATAATCAAACACTGTAACTCTGTGGATGTGGGGAAAATGCTAGTTACAGGTTGTAGCCAAATATCTGAAAGAAAATTACCTCATCTTGCAAATTGTGTGAACCAACTTGCATGTTGATTATTTAGCTTGAAAGAATCAAAATATAAACCTTTAGATCTGGTGAAACATCATGTCATTAACGTCCTGTGGCTGCAAGCTGGGTGGTGATGATGTGCTGCACGCTGAGTTTTTCATGCCTGAGTTATGATAACAAATCATCATACGAGACTCTGCTCTGTACAGAGTAACGCAAATATCGTTTGCTAATTTCCTGCTGGATCATTAGGCAGTACATGCCTGTCTATGAAATCCACATCTGCAGCTAGTGTGGAAGGAAAACTGAATTACGCAACAAGCGCACACAGTACAGTACTTGACTCTTGGGGTATCTCATGAAACCAGGGGGGAAACAGACTTGCTGTTGATTTGTCTGTGTGTATGTGGCAGATGTTGTGCCCCAGCATATGTGTTCTCATGTGAAGACTGTTGTGGTGTGTTTTACATCAGTGTGTGCTATGATTACTGAATGTAGAGCACAATCCCATCGGGGGATCTTGTCAGTGCAGCACGACTCCTCTAAGTGCCAAAGAATCAAATCAAATGTATCCTGATGCATCCGACTGTGATGTGTAAGAAACAGATGATGCACTGGCCTCCTGCTCTTAGATGTTGTGTATGTGATTGTGACAGAAACACATTATTCATATCATGGTCGTAGGGTTTGTTTGAGGATCTGTGAGGGAACACGTTAAGTAGGGGATCAGGGAATCCCCCTGAAGTAAGCTGAGAGCATTGGACACATAGCTTAGATTTCCATTATTTTGAGTCAGAAATCGTATTTTTTGTAGAAAAAGATTAAGCAAAAGGTAACAGTTTGCCATACTGTTCATTCTAACTAACTCTTCTGCTTCTTTTATATCTTTATTAGGAGAACAAATGCATTGGAGTGGATGTGTCATGTGGATTCCCCCTATGGGTCACCTACATTGGCCATGTACTTTGCACAGACTCAGGGGACTTGGCAGAGGAACAGGAATTTAAAAAACTTCAATATGAGATGTGCAGACAAGTAAGGTGCAGAAAATAAACTAACTGAAAGCTTAAAAAGAGCTCCACAAGAGGATTTTATTTTAAATTAATCAATCCATTTTTCTTAACCACTTCAATTCAGGGAGGCTGGTTGTGAGAGGTGGCAGGTGGGGTACACCATGGAAGGGCCAGTCCATCTCAGGTCTAACACTGAGAGAAAATTTAGAATGAGCAGTTAATGTTTTTGGACTGTAGGAGGAAGTCAGAGTAACCAATTATTTGTGGGTATATTATTCATGGTTTTTTTTGTTAGAAAAAAATCGCATAATAACAAAGCCTGTAATAAAAGTATGAAAACACTGACAGGAGAATTATCTCCTGAACCTGGATCTGCTCTTGGCTCTACAGAGCTGTTTGGCTCCAGCTTCACTGCTTCTGTTGGCTGTTTGGCAGCAGGTTTAAGACAACTATAAAAAACGAACAAACAAACAAAAGCTGCAAAAAGCAGACACACACAAAGACCAGCTGGTGACCATCATGCACCATTTAGTAGCTACAGAGCCAGAGATTTCCCCTCAGGTGTTTGTGAGGCCAAAAAAAAAAAAAAAAAAAAGTTGAATTCTGGACTTGATGACAATGCACCTTTCACAAACTAAATATTCTCAGCTGAATGAAGCAGTGCTCATTAAGGTGGGTTTTAAACAGCTTCTTTGAATTGTAGGCATCTTGGTTTTGAATCGAATGTGCAAAAGTCTGTTAGATATGGAGCCTAAAATATGAACGATCAAAAGAACAGAACCAGGATCAGGAAGCTAGTTTAAGAGTTGAGAGCTTAAGAGACTAGAGAAATGGTGCATATGCAACATAATGCTTATGTTGTTGGTGCCTGTTTGATAAAATGTCTATCTTTGATCAGTTTATTAATAAATATACAGTTAGTCTCATGTATGCTACATTTGTCCAGGGCATCTTCCATGAGGAGCCCAACATGACCCTGAACATTGTCAGTATCTTTAGCATCAATCTAGACTTGCTGGCGGATCATCTCATAACCCACTCACTGGGATGGAATGGTCCTCAGTGACGGGGACCTTCCACATGGACACACAAATGAAGTGGAAGTGGGTAGAGAGAGGGTGTCAAGTTTGAAAAAACCTAATATGTTCATGTTCTGTTAATTTCTATTGACCCTAGTGCTCAAACAAACTGGTTGGAGAATCAGTCGAAGTTGTTTGTCAAACTCATCAACATGTGCTGTAAGTAGCCTTGTAATCTTTTTGCTTTTTAGCACAAGTGTTTGATTAGCTTGTGCCATGGCGAGATGTGTGTCTGTCCATCCTTATGTCCATCACCAATTTGAAAGAAACACAATTTTTCATAGATTATTCATTAGTCTGGTTCTTCAACCTAACTGTGCTCAGGTCCAAGGTCGCATTTGCCATTTTACGAGGAATAACCTGTAAGTTGTGGCAGATCGTGTCCCATACGTTCTGGTTTTATCTGCAGTTGTCCCAGAGATGAGCTGTCACAACCTTTGTCATTCAGGTTGAAACACCAGCATCTATTGTTGGACTGTGGGTCGAAGGGGCTAATGGTGGGTGTGCCTTTTTCCAGACAGTAGCTTGAGCTCCAATTTGGTGCACAGGAACAAGCTGCTGTTTCTATTTGACCAGAGCTGCTTCAGCTGTAAATTTAGTACAGTTTAGCTGTAGACTTTCTCAGCCTCCCATCACATAGGACTTTGATAGATGGCTGCTGGCAGCTAGTCATCCTCTCAGAGGTGCAGATGAGACATTTCTTTTTCTCTGCATAGGCAGGCACAGGCTCTGACCAGCTGTAATTTTCTGCTTTGAGCTCAATTGGAAAGCTTCTGAATCTACCCAGGAAACGTCCTAGCTGCTGCATGGAGTCAACACTCTGTTTGAGTTTACTGGTGATTTTGATTATAATAAATGTTAGTTGTACAGTATTTTTAAAAATAGAGTTTGCAAAGCAATTTGGCAAACAGAAAAAGCAGTTCCAGATAGAAAGCCAAATATTAGGGCCAAATAAGGTCAATACAATTAAGTTCAAGTGAAGACATAATAAAAAACAGAAAGTAAAATAAAAAATAATTAGCAGTAAAAGAGTAAAATATAGGGAAATAATAAAGAAGACAAGTGAAAGATGATAAACAGTTAATACAAGACTATAAAACACGAAATAAAATTGTAATGACGTCACAAAGGAGCAAGCCTGTAAAAATGTGCTTTGGAAGAAGTGGTTTCAAGGAAGTTTCTGATTTTTCAAGCCTAATTTCTGCAGTCATATCTTTATCTTTCTGTAGATTTAAGTTTGGGCTTTGAAACAGGCAGACGGCCCCACCTAAAGATCTGAGGCTGCAAACTGGTTCGAAATTTCTTCTGTGCAGCTCGGTACCAAGCTGGTGCCTTAAAAATGATCATCTTAGATGTTAAAATCAACTCTAAAACATATAGGAAGCTAATGTAGAGAAGTCAAGACTGGGGTGATGTGATGTTGTCTGCTAAAACTTGCAAGAAGTCAATCTGCTGTTTGAGAAAATAAACATGGATCGCTTGTTCTAGTTCATAACTTATTTGATGTCTGGTTTAAAGATAGAAGCTGAATAAAATGTTACTCTAAAATGTATGAACAAGAGACAACTCCATGGGGTTGTACAAGAAGATTTTGTATTTTTAGGTACTGAGTTGAAGAAAATCTTGTGCCATCCAACATGCAGCCCTTCATGGTGATCTGAGAACCATGTAGGATTCTCACTTATTGGAGTCTATAGAGGATAATCTTTCTTTATTATGTGGTTTTGTCCTGGTGCCACAGTGAAATGTTGTGTCTGGTGAGCAGATGTTGATTGGGGCTTAGTATAGCATTGCTCTACAAATTGTAAACTTATAGTTAAAAGATGCTAAAATGCCCTGCAAAGACAGTGGCAATTAGCTTCAAATTCACCACTAAAAGCAGCCCCTCTAATAGGAAATCATGTGACTTCTTTGTTTGTAGGAGCTGCTGTTTGTACTGTAGTTAATAAAAGCAACTTTAGACTATTTTAACAACTTACATATAAACCTGAGATTTGCTACACTTGTGCACAAGACCTATGCAAACCAGGAAAGATAGCTAATCTGTTAATGACTATCCTTATATTGAAAACTACTTGAAATGATTTTGTTTGTTAAGAAAAAGCATCTCCCATTCTTAAAATAATTGATTCATTTTCTGTCAGTGAACTAATCATTTCCCCTACAGTAATATCCTGGCAGCTCTCCTCTATAATTCACATCCTTTTGCCAAAAAAAAAAAAAAAAAAAGCCAGTTTATCATACATGACACTATGTGTCTGTTTATGTCTACATGTCAGGGCTCATCTGCCACTGTCTCACATTTTGCATTATGTGGATTTAGTGATTCTTGCTGCATAGCAGCTGTTCTGTGGGCCAAGGACTCACTCTTCACAGGAGTCAGTGAGAAATGTCACTCAGTTTCTCTGCTGTAACTGCTCCAGAGCACAAACTGTCTCTGCATTGTAAATAAGGTCATGCATTACAGCCTCTGGAGGGCAGCTTGGATTTCACTGTTCGTTCTGTTGTTGAGTCAGACAAATATTTTATACCTGCTCCTGTTGTTTGTTATTATTTATCCATTGTAGATGTGTGTAAAAGAAATCAATCTTTGAATGAAATGATTTAAAAGTATAGTATTGGGCATAGATCTGAATCATGTAACTGCTCCTGGGGCATGGACTGTTCAGACAAATAAAACAACCCCCCTGCCATGCAGTTGTTTTACATCTTGTAATAGTTTTTCTGGTCAGATTTTCCTGTTTGCAGTGCTGGCAATCAAATTGGAATATTAAAAATATAAGCAAAAACTTAGAAGCAAAAGCTATTTAAGGTTAGACCATAATAAAAGCTTACATTTGTTTTTTCAAAGCTTTGTATTCTTGGTTGCCAGGGTGACACATCTTCGCTAAAGACAATATAATGTGACCTTCTTATAAACGTAAACCAAAAAAAAAAAATCCATAACGATTTCACAGTTTCCTGTTTTCCATGAGACTGGGCTGGAACTTGTATGAAAAATCTGGAAAAAAAACAGATGGCGTTTTGGATTTTCTTCCCCCCAGAATTCTGACATTAATTGCAGAATTCTGAGTTTTTGTTTTTATAATTCAGTTTTTTCTTTCTCAGAATTCTGCCGTTCCAAAAAAAAAAAAAAACAACCTTCAAATTCTGTGGTTTATCAGCTGGGCTTTTACTGTCATTTGACAGATTTTAAAAATGGCTGTAACTTAAATACAATAATAAGCAAATGAAGACTCCAGGAAGTCTTTAATGTCAATCTACACTTCCTGACCACTGCAGTTCATTTGCTATAGAAGCTTGAACAAACCTGCACAGCTTAGTCATGCACAGATGGACAGACACACACTTCGCATTTGACATCAGCTCCTTACCTTAACCCTTTCCCCTCATCTGCCTAAGATTAAGCATTCACTGTCATGTGACCCTCCTCTGGTTGTTTAACGGCAGGTGGAATAAGCGGTACATCACCCTCACTCTCACAGCACTGTTTGGATAGATGGATAATGATGTAAATGGTAAATGGTAAAGTAAAGATGGCGGTTTTGGTTTATTTATTTATTTTTTTTAATGGAGCACATGAGTCAAAACACTTGGTTCCACCTTCCACAGAGCTGTCAGACTCATAGAGATCAGATGAGCTGCCTTTTTAAAAGTCTAAAGTTACTTTTGCAATTAAAATTCCCTCATTTGAATGGTAATTTAACTGCAGAAAACTGGTTATTTAAAAATGTATTTTAATATGCAAGCCAACAGATCAATTCGGTTTTATTTATAGTGTAGCACCAGTCAATAGTATCAACAATAGTCACCTCAAGAAGCTTTGTATTGTTGGGGTAAAGGTAAAGGTGCTACAATCAGAGAGAGAACCCCAGCAAAAGCACTTGGCGACAGAATAGAGATCACAGGCTCAGCAAGGAGCAGTCATCCAGCATGTCAGTCTCTCTAAGGTACACATGGGAAAAATACAACCCATAGCCTGGGCCCATCTCGGTTTAGCTAACACACATGTAAAAGAGAAACAAAAAGAATGCGGCCTTTTGCTCACTTCATCTAAATCAGCATCAGTAGAACTCTGGAATTAAAATGTTGGCCAAACCTGCTCTATGGGGACAAGTGAACCAGATAATGCCAGGAAACTTTTATGGAATGCATTATTTTAAATGAACAGCTTATATGTTTTCCCCCCTATGTAATAATGTAAATAAAATGTCTAATAACTTTAAGTAGTACAACCTTTCAATCTGAAATGCACTATAAGTAGAAGTATAATACCTGAGCACTGTGGCTCTCTGATACTTGAATACATGCGCTTTCTATCACTAGACAAGAAGAGTAATTTAAAAGGCAGCACTGAACACAACTTGGTTGCATCTTTGGTCTGTAGTCAGAGTTGGGATTTAGGTTGCTGGGGGATTTCAGCGCGTTTCCTGGGTCAGTGGATTACCTTGTATGTGTTGGCTTGCGTATGTAGAAGGAGGGGGGGGGGGTGTTAATCCTTGAGACAAACATGCAAACTCTTCCTGTGTTTTGTCTGTAACTCTGGAAGCTGAAAGGACATTTTTCCTCTGTTTCAGGTGTGAATAATGAGTCCCGTTCTTCCTGCTTGAACATGCAGCTTGGGTAGCAAAGCCGACTGACAGGAGCATCTACCTTCACGCGCTGCTTCCTCTTTGGACACACACACTAACTGTGTCGGCTCAACTCAAGCACGGCCATGCTGATCAAGGAGTATCGGATCCCCATGCCTATGAGTGTGGAGGAGTACCGCATTGCTCAGCTCTACATGATCCAGGTGAGTAGTTTTCCTCACACAGCCTTACAAACATTACACATGTATTTAGGTTCATTTCACCTGGTTTCACTTAGATGTGGCGCTGCTACGGCTGGACACTATTAAAAACTAAGCATTTATATTAAAAGATGCATGTGTCATGCAATTACATGTTTATACACAGTCCCACGTTTTCAGAGATTCAATTAAAAGTGGAAAAATTAGCATCGTTTTAAATATAAGGTAAGTCAGTGAACCAAATGTAAATACAAGTGAAACACTACTCTACTTTACCTGCTTAAACGGCCCTCACCTGGCTGTGACACTCTTGTTTATCAATTCAGATGCTATTACCTCTGAAAATAGTGCACTGTGTTGTAATTCCTAATCAATTAAACCACGTTTCTGGTTGTTTGGTCTAGAATCCATTGTGGTTGGTCCAAGGCAAAATAAAAAAAATGTGTATTTGTCCAAACACTTACAGGTATGGACTGAACTGTGAACAGTAAAAATAAATTAGACACACTACAAGTAATTTGAATACTTTTTTATTTTCTAATTATTATATATTATTTTGTTATAGAAATTGGAGATAAAAGCTGCAGACAAGGTGTGTGTAAAATAAATAATGGCATCATTTTGGCTTCAGAATTTGTATTAAACTGTTTTAAAAATCAGAAATTGCAACTCATATAACTTGTATGCTCCCGTCTAGATGTCTTTTTCCTTTGCTGTAAAATCAAAACTTTAAATGAGAAGTTGCATTATGTGATTTTTAAAATTCATTTATTTTTAAATAATTTATATACTCAAATATTTGTGGAGCACATTCTCTAATTTTTCTGTCTTCAAAGGAAATAATAAGTATACCTGAGAGGAATTAAATTAAAAAAAATTATAGTACAGGGCGTAGAGTAATTTTCTTGACCTGGGGCACTAAACCAGGTAGAAGTTCAGGTTTTTTATGTCATGGTGGCAGAGGTCAGCTGTGTGGGTCTGTACCAGGACAAGAGCACTAAGGGAACATGAGTAAATGGTCACAGGGGCAGTGGAGTTCTGCAGAGCAGATGGTGCTCCATATGCCTGTGGCTTGTGTTTATCTTGGTAATTGTGTGAAAATACAAATGCAGATAGTTACAAGGGCATAAAAATGATCTCTCTGTGAGTTTTGTTTAGTAAAATAAGCAGGGAAATATTCATAACCACCATCTAGCCCTCATTGTGGTGTCTCATTGCTCTGTGTATTGTGTTCTAACAAAATGTTATTCAATATTCAATATGCTTGCAGAAAAAAAACAGAGTCTGGTACTAAAGTCCAAGACCACCAGAGGTCAGGTGACGGGGGAAGAAAATCTATAAATCCAGAATTTTGTGGTTGTCAGGTGCTTCTTGAACGCTTTGTGGTGTGTGGCCTGGCAGCAAAATTGCAGAATCATCAAAATCTTTTGTCCCCGCAGTTAGTTGTAACTGTGGATACACTACAAGTGTGCATGCATCCAACAGATATACTAGAAACTAGTATAATAAGAACAGCTGTTCATCTGCAGTGTCCAGAGCTGACCATGTGCGAGTATTCTTCCCTTCTGGGAATCAGTTCAGAGACCACTGAGATGCTCTGAGACTATTAGACAGCCTTCTTCTCCAGCCCTCACCTGTGCTGACTGGAGTCAAAATGTCTATCTGAAACGTAACTGGATTTTTGTCTCTCAGTGTACAAAGCCTGATGAATTGCTCTCTGTATGATGTGAAGCCTAGCCATGTTGTGACACACAGAAAGGCTTTTTTGCTCATAATAACTTTTTCACTCTTGTGAAATTCCTTTATTTCTTTTTATTTCTTTTTTGGCCAACGTCACTGCAGAGAGTAGTCAGGAAAGTGGGAAGATATGTAAAACATGGTCTGGAGTCGAATCAAACCCAGCTTTTTAGAATATGGGTCACCTGCTCAACCAAAGGAGCTATAGCACCACCATGTTCCTTTATTGCTTCAGCTGTGTTCATGAGATACAGCCATTTTTCTTAGAGGTGAACAATGGCTGCGGATTAATTTAGCTTAACAAGGGTTGATAAGACAAATTGTAAGTGAATTTTACAAGTTACGACTTGTATTCCTAAATGTTTTATTAAATTAAAGGTTTAGTTGGGATCCTCATACCTTCAGATTATTTCCATTTATACATGAAAGTGTTGCAGCTGTTTGATGTGGTCTCAGATATGCTGGACCTCATGGCATAAAAGCAGGTAGTGCCTGTTTGATATTTATGTTTTCCCCCAAACCCTCTAAATGTATTGCCACTGGCACATTAAGTAAGACACACACACACACACACACACACACACACACACACACACACACACACACACACACACACACACACACACACACACACACACTTGTGCTGGACGTTGCCTCTTGCTCACTTTCACAGCTGGGCACTAGTTGCCATGGTAACCAGTGACATCAGCTGCAGCAAGGCAGCAGCTGCCATCATTTTGTTTTTGAGAAAAACAGCAAGTGAAAGGACAGCTGTGATTTAGTGAAATGTTGAGATATTGTTGGAAATTAAGTTACAACAGACAATTAAACAGGTAAGACCAAAAAATAAAAAAATAAATTTTAACTCCTCGAGTTACCTTCCAAAAGGTAAAAAGCATTAAAATATCAGTTCAATCCCATCATCATGCATACTACAGGACTATTATCTAACATTCTTAAAAAAAATCACGTTAAGCTTCTCAAATGTGGAAATTATTAGATCAATTTATACAAGGTTGTAAATTTTTTCCTGACTATCTTCTGCTCATAAATACTTAAAAAAAAACTTATCCAAAATACACCAAGACAACAGGCGGGTTAGCAGCTCATCTTAGAAGACATTAAGCTGTGTATTTGTTCTGAAGACTCAGTTTTAGGAGACCTTTGATGATGTGATTGGAATCTACTGCAGTGTCTCTCCCAGGGAAATGGGAATTACGGCCTCTAAAGCTCCTATTCCCACTGGGATCATATCTGTTCTGTGATACGTTTTCACTTGTGCGTCTAAGTGTGGAGGACTGCAGTTGCAGAATATAGAAAATACATATGTAGCAGTTTTTGAATATCGAATGATTGTCTGGGTTTGTGTCAGTGCCAGTGTCAGTTTCTCTAGAAGCCATCTCACATATCATCCCTCACTTTTGTTAATTAGAGGTCATTAAAAACTATCTACAGGAAATTATCAACCCCTGGGCTTTGTCCTCTGGGGACCATGATCTGTCCACAGGAGATTATTACAGTTTTTTCTACTTGTTGGTGGATTTTCCATTGCATTTTTGTTTTACTTCAGCAGCAAGCTGACAGTAACCTTTTGTTTGTGGCCAGTGTCAGATTGACGCACTGGATTTGAAAAATGACCAAGGTGGGAGATGTGTGAAGCCTTTGAGCAGCCACTCATAATGTTTGATGCATGAGGTTCTACTAAGGCACCAAGAGCTGAGGGGAGGAGTTAGCTACCCCTGGTTTATGCTAACCTTGTGTTGTCACATAAATTATTCAGGGACACTTCAGCCTGGCAGACTCACGACCCTCAGCAAAGCTGGGTTATTACAATTCACAGAGGGAGTCGTCCGAGTGTCTGCATAAGCTAGCAGCAGTTCTCAAACTGGACATACAGATAAAGTCAAGGTCAAATTTATTTATATAACACAAATGTATTTATATAGTGCATTTAGAATAACAAAGTTCAACAAAGTGTTTTAAATGAAAATATATAGCCAAGTAAAAGTTTTAAAATCCAGTAAAATAGAATCCAACACACCAGATTAAAAGACAATAAATAAAATAAGATCAAATAAAATAAAGTAAATGCAGACCATAAAATGCAATAATCTAAAGTGATGTCACACTGGAGGAAGAACTTGAGCCTATCCCACCTGCTATAGGGCGAGAGGCAGGGTACACCTTGGACAGGTTGGCAGTCTGTTGCAGGGCAAACACAGAGATACAGACTAGCATTCACTCTCACATTCACACCTATGGGCAATTTGGAATTACCAGCCAGATGTGATGAAAATCTGAAAGTAGAAAATTTTTCCACAACGTGATCAACATTACACCGCTTCTCACCAAGACAGAATTAAAAATACTAAAGAGCAATTGAGGCCTGTGACTGTTATTAGAAACAATATTTGAGAAGTAAGCAGACATGACTGTTAAACGGTCATGTAAGATCTCCAAGGAGACCTGGAGCTTGTCCTTTTTCTATTTACTCAGCATGTCTACACTCATGTCTGTGGGTTGTGTTATTCAGCAAGGGCTGAAAGGGGGATGTAGTCCAATACAGCAGTGCAGGGCTTCAGCTAACAACTCTGAGTTTGTTAAACCTGAGTGGGTTTTAGAAAGAGAGTTATCTTCAACTCTGAAGATAAAACTATAAAACTGAACTCTGAAGTGGGGTAACAGAAATATATTTGGCCCTGTACTAGCCAGCTCAACATATCCAGGGTATCTTTTTGTTAGCTGTATTCACTTACCCTAATGTTGACAATCAGGATAAGCAGTCAAGTTAAGCTGGTTATTAATTCGGTAAATTAACCCAGGGTTTTCTTGCACGCACATGAAAGAGGTGGTGTTGGCAGTCCCAATCTAAAAGGATTGTTTCATGGGTAATATGATTTTTCTTCCACAGAAAATGATCCCCATATGAGTGCCACCTACAACATGATTAAAAATCTATAAGAAACATAAAAATATAACAGTCAAATGCAACACTATTATAAAAAGGACAGTCGTTAGTCTGGTAGTTTAGTTCACAGAGGGGTAAAATAAGGATTTTTAAGGGTTTGATAATAAAGATTAAAAATAAAAACAGAATTCAAACATAGGCTATACATAAATGATATGAGGTCTCTAAGTAGAGTGTAGGTGTCCTGTTTTAGAATCAGATATTATTGCTAATAAAACAATAAAATTGTTTTTAATTTTTTTGCAGAGCAAAGCTTAGTAAACTATACAAATTTTTGAATTTTAAAGCTGACAAATGAAATGCATTCAAATTCTGAGTTTTCACTTATTAAGTTTTCACGTATTAACTGCTAATTAGATGCAATCTAATTGATGTAATCTAATGGTGTCAAACTCCATCAATAGCAACTGTAGAGACTCAGTAGTTCAATCACCACTAACAAAGCCATTATATTTTGCTTTTCAGACACTTAATCACAGGCTATGTCCACACGTACACGGGTCTTTTTGAAAACGGAGATTTTCTGTTTTCGTTTTAAAAAATAATCCCGTCCACACATAAAGGCAGAAATGAAGGAAAACGCTGCTAGGAACATGCCAAAGCAGCAGGTGGCGCTATATTCCTAACCGTGTAGAAATGTTGGCCAATCAGAAGTCTAGAAGCCTCGGTGGGAAAAAGTAAACAAAGCTGGGGCATGGAAGCAGAACCGAGTCGTATGTGTGGAGGGACAGTAACTGTGTGTATATGTAAGCATTTAAACACTGCAGAGACTACAATTAACAGTAACAGTATTGTAGAAATTCATTTCACCGAAACAATAACGTGGCGCACACTGTGACGTCAAAAAAGGCACACATCTTTGACGCTGCGTTTTCTCCGTTTTTCTCGTCCACACGTAAATGCAAAAACTGAGTTTTAGAAAATATCCACCCTGGCTGGAGTTTTTAAAAATCTCCGTTTTCAGTGACCAAAAATGCCGTTTACGTGTGGACGAAAGGTGCAAACGCATAGAAAAATCTGCGTTTGCAAAAATACCCGGGTACGTGTGGACATAGCCACAGTCAGTTTAAGTAAAAACCATTCATATTTTTCTGTGCATAAACTGTATCTTAAAGATGGCCCCAGCTACCCATTGTTTAGAGAAGTCCTGTTGTGAACTTTCTGTCAGGCTCATCATTCCCCAGGATTACCTATGTTTTAACCCTTTAAAGCCGGTCGGAGTGGACACGCTCCATTTTGTGTAACTATTTTCAAATCCCGGTAGCACTGCAACCAAGTAAGCTAGCGCAATAATTTTTTTTGCATATGAAATCGGAGGAGTTGTACTTACATCTTATGCACATCAGCTTGTCCTAGGTCACAGTTTCCTTCCACATATGGCTTTGCAAAAACTGCATAAAAAGCACTTGCAGCAACAAAAACATAATATTCCAGAAACACGCTTTGCCGATCCGATCAGCTGTTCATAACACTTCCTACGTCCATCAGCGTGAACTGTCGCATGTCCGTCATGACCTGCCCGAAACCGGAAGTGATGTCATTTTGCGGAAATGTAGTTTTTTTTACCATTGTGGCCTTATGAGCCTATACTTGTGTTTTTAAAAGTTATGTTTGACTTTATGACTTTCTGTGTCGTTTCTGGGATGCCGAGGACTCACATTGCACTGCTGGAAATATTTTATTTTGATGCATATGCTGTTATTTTGCAAATTTGCACTATAATATATTTTTTCGTTTTTCCTGCAGTATATGAAAATTGGTGTATCTCAAAAATAAAACTATGAAGACACTTAAAATAAATTTCCTGTGGTGGGAAACTAGTTTGTGCAACTTTTTTGTATTTACAGTTTTGAGGGATAAGCCTCTTAAATTTCTCTAACTAGAAATATATGTTAAAAAAACAAAAACGATTTTACATTTTTTTGTAGTTTATTGCACTTTTTTACAATTTATGTAATTACTATGCACTTAATGCAGATATATTATTAAAATTTGGGCTATAATGGTTGTATTGATGTATAGCAACTTGAAATGCTCCAAAAAATGGCTCCACAGCATGTAAAAATATACTATAAGCTCTGGCGGACTTGGTTCTATGGTAGGTCTTAAAGGGTTAATAAAGATTCACAGAGCACCCTGTATATTCTACACTGTACCTCTTTTCTGCTCTGGGATTGAAGATGAGTGTTATTAATACAGATCCTGTGTGCTCACTTCCCAGAAGGTATGCAGACAGAAGGATGGTAATTTGAGGCTCTTAGCACCTCACCTAAATTACATTACCTGCTAGATTATTACAATTTTCCAGCTGTTTGCCTCCTCTGACCTTCAGTACTGATATTACCTCCCTAAAGTCTTCAGTAGAGAGAGCTCATTTTGCAATCTGAGCTCTCCTTCTTGACCCTGAACACCCCACTCTTGCCGTTAGTAATGATCATGATGATTTGTATTCATGTTGTGCGTTCCTCGACCTGCAGCATATTACAGTGGCAGGAATGAAATGCCTTTTCAATCATTTTTCAATCATGTTTCAAAAATCACAAGACAATGCCAGTGCAGTCATTCATTCTGAATGAGTAGGAAGATGCAAAAGCTGTAGCCAGAAATACCCAGTTTGCATGAACAATGTAACACCTGATAATTAACTCTTACATCACTAGTATATCACTGCCGCTAAAAGTGCATGGGCAACCCTCAGACCCCAGATCTTCATATTGCCCTAAAAGCCCCAGGTTGACACTGTGGTGTCATACACATACAACAAACATGGACATAACCATCAACCAGGGGTTTCTGGAATCTGAATTTTGAAATATCAGTGCTCTTACTGTTGCCATGTTAACTTTTGGAGCCAGATAACAGAGAGCAAAAGAGCAGATGACTTAGCAGGAAGTTTGGGTTGCATCTCCATCCACAATCTATGTGGGTCCAACAAAGAGAAACAGATTGGTAATGGTGCATTAGTATCAGACAAATAAAATCATCGAATTTCACTCAACAAAACTGAACTGCAGCTGTCTTTTTCTAGCTGTGCCACACAGCAAAACATTCTATTTGTGCTCCAAAAGGTGCTATCGCCACAAACACATCAACATGTCCATTTCAGTGACTAGAATTAGCAAAGATCAGGCTTAGCAGATACAAATCAGCGATACTGTTGTTCCCTTTGTTGGCACACCTGTGTATTATAGCAGCCATGCCCTTTATCAGTGTCCTTATAGACATATAGACGTATAAAAAGATAAACATATTATCACATATTCTTTTGGAAAGTTCTTTTATTTTCCAGTATTATAGACTATTGTTTATATGACACATGTATGCACCGCACCCATGGTGTCAGTGCTGACTTGGATAGTTATTAGCTGGCGGTAATAAGTTTTCTTTTTCTTTTTTTTTCAAGACTCCAATTTCAATGTTTTCTGTTCCAATATGAGTCTGCCCAGCTACAGTTTTGTACCAGTGTTATTATGTCTGAAATATTCAACCAAGCATGGCAGGTTAATTATATGAAAGTCGCTGACCCTCTGAAAAACTAAAGAACTAAATCCAGTAATATGGATATCTCTCATGTAATCACTGCAGTAATTTTGGAAATTAGCTCCAGTCACAAGCCAAAGGATGGTAAAATATAAAAGTGGTTTTAAACACCAAACAATCCTTTACTGTGTGAATGTGAACATTTGCCTGCCAGTGGCTGGCAGATGTTAAAATTTTAAGTTCACTTTCCACCCTGGTAGATTGTGATTCTTATGTAGGTAACTGAGCTTCTATTATCAGATCCTGGAGGGTTTTCATATATTTAATAAGCCACATAAAGGTGGATGTGTACAAAAGGAGAGCCTTGTAAGGAGATGTAGGCTCTTTATAAACGGAAACTGTAATTCCAGACCAGTTGTCTGTAGAGCAGCAGGATTAATACAACACTCGGTGGGATCTATGTGGCTGAACCATCTGCTGCCTTTTATTGGGGGAAGTTCCATGCTGATTTTACCTCCCCTATGTCTGTCTCATTTAGTCTGGATTAGATGAAAAGATGCGAGGTTGATAACAGATTCAAAATATTACTGTATGATCTACTGTTATGCACTTCTCAGATTGTTATTATATAGATGCATAAAAAATACAATCAGAAATGTATTGTTTTGGTTGGTATTTCAGGATATTCCATTGAAATCCAAACCTTAATTTGTAATGAACTGACTTTTTTGGTAACAAATATTTTGCTTCCCACTAAGTGACCTGTGAAATCGCCTTTTGATCAAAAGTAGTTGGCCAGAGGTGTTGTGTTGCACGCTCAACTTCTGGGTGACCAGTTGCTTTTTGCAGCTACTTGAAATCATTCACTAAATGTGAAAAGAAATTTGTGCAATCACCCGGTAACCAATGAGTTTTTATTCAGTTTTTTGCCCTAAAACAATATTTTCTACAAACCTATTATCATGTAGAACAGGTCGAAGACTATCCTACTAATATTCCCATTTAGCATAAGGCATCAGATCAGATAATCTGCTCAGACTAGATCACGCTGACTCAGCTTTCCTCTTTCAGTGATGAGCTAGGACTGAGACTTCATAAAACACCTGAAAGTTCCTCCTAATGAGGATGATCCTCCTAACCTGAGGAAAATCTGCAAAATGCTGCATTTAGAATTAGAATTAGAATTAGAATTCAACTTTATTGTCATTGCACATGCACAGGTACAGGGCAACGAAATGCAGTTTGCATCCATCCAGAAGTGCTTTAGTGATATAGATATATTACAATATATATTAGCAATAGTATAGATATGTAAGTATACTACAGAAATGGGTCTATTATGGTATGTTATAATGTACACGGTATGAAGTATTTTGTGAATATTCTATAACTAAGTATGTAAAGGCTGTAGTGAGTACAAGCTATGTACAGGCTATGAACAGGATATAAATATGAAAAACTATACAGAATATGAAATAAATAACTTTACAGAAATCTGAGATATACAGCTATACAGAAATGGGAACTATGCAAGTTGTAAACAGTTGTAGGATTAAAGATTATTGAATGTACAGAATGATTATTTACACAGAGCTATACAGTAGTGCAGTTAAGATAAGTGAGGGTGTAGATAGTTTCTACAGAGGCTATATAAAGTGCTAGTGGTTGTGAGTGGTGGTTCACTCCATGTTATTATTGTGTGTTTGAGGGTACAGTTGTCAAAGCAAGATCTACATTTAAAGCAAGATCTACTCAAAATACGCAAACTGAATCTGCTGTTAACATAACTCTTCACAGTGTAACATCAAACAGAGGTGTTGTTCAAAGCCAAAGAAGATGGAAAACTCTGAACAGTAGAGGAATAGGGTGGGCGAAGTAGAGAAAACTGGTGTCTTATATAATGGAGAGGCAGACCTTTCTTGTTCCATGTGGCAGCTTTTTCTTTCCACCTCATCACATCGGCTCTGCTGCATCATCCAGCTCTGTGATGTAATCACAAGGTTGGGCAGTGACAGACAGGAGTGCTGCGTAAGGCTAGCAGGGGTTTAATTGGAAGTTTATAGAAAGAAGCGAGTGTGTGGACACCAGTCCCAGCTGCAAGTTGTTCATTAATCAAAACCAAGGTCTGAGCCAGGAAAAGTACAATTTAAGGACCTTTATCATTCAGCAGTATAAAAAGCTTGTGATTTTTGCAAGTGATCTGTTATTTCAATTTATTAGTCCCCTAAAAACATACCATAGTTGACAGGATATTAATGATAAGAAACACTCTTGGCTCTTTATAGAATATGAAGGAACAGAGTTATTTTCAAAGAGACATGCTTATTTAAGCAATTCATTGAAATTAACAAAGAAAAAAGTGTTTTTTGAAATTACACCACTCTTAGTTAACAAAGGTGCTCTTTTGGGATATGTCTTATTTCACTGAGGAGAGATCAATAGAGAGAACTAAACATAATTCATGATGATTTTAAGTTATGGTATTTGGCGATTAGATGCCGATGACCCATCACAGTAGAATAAAATGAATTAGGACAGGATACGTTGAAAACTTGGATGAAGTGACTTGCGTAAGGCAGAGATGAGGGGGAGTTGGGTTGCACGAAGGAGTCTGCAAGGGAGAATGAAAGATGAGTGGTGTGATTTAAAATATGCAGAGAGGAGACTGATTGAAGGTGGGCTGAGTTCACTCAGAGTGAAGGGAGGCAGAAAGATGATTGGACTACAGCAATGATGTCAGCACTGAGTTTTACAGCATGGGAAAGTGGAAGTGAAGTCATGTAGGTTTTGTATGTTGGAGGCAGGATCTAAAGTGTACAATCACACCCCTAATAAAGAGGAAACAGAACTGTAACGTGTAACAAATGAATTCTTGTAATGTCAGTGATGATAGCCATTGTCATAATGTTCAACATGTTCAGGCAGGTGGAAATCTCTTTCTGTTACTGCAGTATATTTCCAGTGTTGGACATTTTTCCTCCGACTGAAAAATGCTTTAAAGATACTACATCTCCTCAGAGACCAATACTGAGGGATACTGCTGAGGTGGTGTACAGAGACAAACTGTGTCCTTGTTCAACAAATTATGGACCTAACTGTATGTGAGCTTCTACCTGAGCTTCGTCTGAACACTGCTTATATAGACAAAAATATAACTTGAGGGAATCTGACCTTTTGTACTAAGGAATTATGGTCACTGAGAAAATTTGTTTTAATTGTCTGAAGTTCTTTTTGCATTTCATCTCTTGTGTTTTGAAATATTTCTGAATTCCAGGCTTACGAATAAATATCTTGGGTTTTGATGTGATCCAACACTTTTGGAGTCCAGTAGAGTATAACATGCAAATACATGTAAAATTAGCTGATGCTACATTATTATTATTAATATAATGTGTGTATGTGATACTAATGTAATACTCTAACGTGAACACCATTGTGGCTGTATATTGAGTTCTTTTACACATACTATTTGCATCTTGATTAATCTCAACAGCTTTATACTTTAGACCTCTTCATATTTGCTGTCTTGCAGAAAAAGAGCAGACAAGAAAGTTGTGGTGAGGGCAGTGGGGTGGAGATCCTGGAGAACAAACCATATGAGGACGGCCCTGGCGGCTCGGGTCAGTACACTCACAAGGTCTATCACATCGGCAAACACATCCCATCCTGGTTTTGTGCCATTCTGCCTCAAGCTGCCCTTCGAGTGGAAGAGGAGTCTTGGAATGCTTACCCCTATACGCGAACCCGGTGAGGGAACCACAGATACAGAAAATAAAGTGATGGAATTTTATTTCCGGGGAACACATTATAAAACTGTCCCCCTGTGCCTCTTGTAAAACAGTTGCTCCCTCTTAATGCTTAAGCGTACGTTACATGAGGTTGGCTTTATCTGAAGTAGAAATGCTGACCTTTCAGAGATAAAATGTTGTTAATGGTTTTTATTATGTTCTTTTTATTATTATCTGCTGATGGCAGTGTGTTCTTTCTTTCTTTTTTCTTTTTTTAAATACAACAACTTCAGCTGCATGACCACATATTCATTTGCTGCCAACTTTGAATATCATCCTGATGACTTAATGTGTTGGAACCAGCCACTCCAACTGCTTTCTAAGCCCATCAAGTGTTAAGGGAATTTTATTGGCACCACTTTTTACTTTACAACTGATGCTGATTTGCAGCATTTTACATGAGCTCTGCTTACAGGTGCTGCACTTTACTTCAGCTTAGGCTTTTTTCTGCTGATGCTCAGCTACATTTTAAAGGAGATGCACTTACTAGTAACTTTAACCATTTCCACCCTGGAGGTCCCTGTCTTAGGACCAGGCTGTTAAAATGCAGCCCATTGCAATTTCTTGAAAGGATGCTGAGCATGGGATATTCAGTGAATTGTTGTGCTTGGTTTCTGTTGACTTTCACTTGAAGATATCTAATTGCCTATGCATCATTGGGGGGGTCATGAGATCTAATATTGACTTGGGATGAAGGATCCTGTTAACTGATGCATGATACCACCAATGACTTCTAGCAAAGAACCCAAACACTGGTTCTTGTATTGTTTCAACCATGTGAAGATGCCAGAGCAGCTTTTCACTATTGCCTCTGACAATCCTAGATTGTGACACTGCATTCACACTTCATATGATTTTGAATTGGAAATTAGGATTATTACTTTCAATAGCAGTGATTTTGTGCTCAAAGCGTTTTCTTACTACAAGGCTCATTCACCCTGTCATATACACTTGCACTACTAATACTGCTTTATATAAACTGCTCTTTTCTGCATCTAAGCACTTAATAAACATTCTTACACACTGACACTCACACTCTGATGGATACTTCGAGGTCAATTCAGGGCTTGGCATCTTGCCCAAGGGTACTTTGATATGTAAACTAGGGGAGCATAGTTCCCCTAGAGGGATTGAGCCATCAACCCCCCATCTTGTAGATAACTGGCTCTACTTCTGGAGACCCAGCTGCTCATATTGCTTTTCCATCCAAAGCAACAATTTCTTTTTCTTTCCTCAGGTATACCTGTCCCTTTGTTGAGAAATTTTCTATAGACATTGAGACTTATTATAAACCAGATACTGGAAATCAAGTGGATGTCTTCAATATGTCCTCTGCTGAGAAAAGACAGAGGACTATTGGTAAGTTTATCGTCATGCACACTTAAAAACTCACTCTCTCTGCACCATTACGCTAAAATTGTGCCTCTGGGATCAACTGCCTGGTCGTCGTCTCCTCATAAGCAGGATCAGAAATCGAATTTACACAGAGTTATTTGCAATGAAAGCGCTGACAGTGTGGTGCAGAGGGGATGTAGGCTGTGGAGTGTAAGAGCTTGTGTTGAGCCTCCGCATACTAAAATTCACTGGGGTGCAGGGAAAATGTGCAGTCAGCTCCAGACACGATCCCGGCAGGGACTGATTACATAAAAGACACACACATAAAATCACATTCTTTTCTTGAGGTGAGTGAGGACATTGAGACATACCTGCTGCTTGAATCTGCCTCAGTTTAGCAATTCATTATGTCTTTGTTTCCCTTGTAGACCCCATAGACATCGTCAAGGACTACATACCTCCTCATGAGTACCTCGTGGAAGAAGACCCTAAGCTGTATCAGTCAGTCAAGACTAAACGGGGACCATTGTCAGAGGACTGGATTGAGGAAATTGGCCAGAACCTGGGTCAGAGTTCTGTCATGTGTGCCTACAAGCTGTGCAAAGTAGAGTTCAGATACTGGGGCATGCAGTCTAAGATTGAACGCTTCATTCATGATGTGGGTAGGTATGGCTTGCGTGTATGCATGTTTTTATGTGGTTCAGATCTTACAACCTACAGACATATATTTTACTGAAAAACAAGGAAAAACCAAAGTCTAAGATAACTGTAGAAGCTAAAATAAAAACAAAAAAATCCCTAAAGATCCTTAAAGATTAGCAAAAACTATGACTATATCAATATTTAATCCCAGTGTCCAATAATCCTGCAAACTGTGACATCCTAAAGAGGACTGAAATGCACAACTTGGAAGAACAGATAAAAATTCCAATTTTATTTGTTAATTCAAGATTTGGTACATAGGTAGTTAATCTATTCATATAACAAATTGCATAACAAACCAGAGGATTCTGGCTAGGTTGGCAAGATATGTCGAGTTTATAATCTAAGTTTTCAATGGCTGTTTTTTACCTGGCTAAATCATCATGGTAATTTATCTTTATTTTTATTAAATCTTTTAACTAAATCAAATCTATAAATTTTTTATTTAGAGCATCTTTCGAGTGCTGGGTGACTATGTTTTATATGTGCAAGTTCTTAAGCTTTACTAACATTGCAAATGAAACCATCGGTAAAGAGCAGTACAAACTGTGCATTGTAATATCTCTAGAATTTGCACGTAGTTAGTTGTTGATGCAGAAAAAGCACAAATGTCTTTATTGTAATAAACTTAATTCTAGTCTGCTCCAAGTTGCTTTCACACTGCTGAAATTGCAGCTACTAGAACACAGAACACAGGCCGGGAACACCTGTTCAATCAATAAAATTACTTTCACTTTGATTTGCTGACAAACTAAAACAATTTCCACTTCTCCTTCATTAGACTATGAGACAGTAAACTTTGACATTTAAAGTATTCAGCTCTCAGAATAAACAGCAGGATCAAAAATTTACTCAATGTTAAAATAATAAACCTGAGTTATACTTGAGTTAATTTAGCGTTTTACTGCTATGTTTTTTATAGTCTTTTTATGTCACCGTTGGATTATTTTCCTTTATTAACATCTCTGACTGGGGCAGGTGACATGATAAAGGAGATCATTTTGTGTGGAAGAGGAGTTATATGACTCGTGAAATGTCCCTTTTATGTGAGCATGCACAGAATATGAAGCAAAAAGCCTGGTTTAGGAAAGAAAGTGATGACCGCTGGTGTGATACACCAATTACTTGTGAGACATATTATCTCTGACAGAGTTTTGAGGGTTTCTTTTAACCCAGCTAGCACAAAGAAAGCCGAGCTCTGTTGGGCTGTGTATAGACCTCATAGACTTCACAGACCTATTAAGGTAATCTGATAGAGGAAAAGGAAATTGCTGGGTCTGCGCTTCCACAGGCCCGCTGGTTTAGAGACTTATTCCCGTTAACGAAGCAAGATGAACAGCTTAACCGGTTTTTCACATGCTATAGCAAGGGAAGGATCTCAGAGCAGCCCTTCTGCCCTCGGTGTCAGACCACTTTGAAGAACCATCACCCCACAGCAGCCTTTTATTTCTGTGACACACAGTTTACACAAACACCCATTGTAAAACCCGCCTATGGTGCATCATAAACCCTAAGGCATTGAGTGTGTATGTGTATGTAAGTGCGTCTGTGTATGCGTATTCATGTGCATGTGAGTGTGTGTGTCTGTGTTTGTGTGACCTCCTGCTCACCAAAAGGGTCATAAAGGCAGGAAGTTTACTAAATAAGAAAACAGAACCCTCACATAGGATGTGTCCCTATAATAAATGTCTTTAATCATACAGTTTGAACCAAGATTTACAAATTTAAGTAACACAATGACAACATTTAACAATTTCAACCTAACAGAAATACACACAGACCAGGCACTTAGATATACACAGTATGCAGCTAATCACGTGAGGAGGACGCAGAAGAGCTGACACAAAAGACAAGCCTCACAGCAACACAAGTCAGAAAGTCAAAAACAAAATGTAGTCTGTGTCACGGCGGTGGAATGGACTCAGGCGCAGACTGAGAAAGCACGCTTCAAACAGTTCTTTATTAATCACACTGGTGCGCTATATATACGTGAAGGGGGGGGAAACACCAGGGTCCCGGGGGTCAACAGGTTAGGGAAACACACGCCTTCATACTCGCTCCACTCCTTGTCCACACAAGCAGCTCCACTCTCACGCACGGGGTCCAGGGGTCACGAATGAGGGCAGATCCAGATAAACCTATTTACAGAGATGAGGATTAAGCCAAGGCAAGCACGGGAACAACAGAATCACTATAGAGACGGGCAATACTAACGAGAGTTACTCAATATTCCAGCGACAAGTAGCTCAGAGCCCCTGCCTTAAGAAGAGCCAGAGATCAACTGCAAATCACCGGTGATCAGCTGCAGGTGCGTAGGCCAAGGGCGGGAGCCCAATCTGAGCCCCGCCCAGGCAGACAGGCAAGAGAGAGAGAGAGCAAAACAACAAACACTTCCCATATGGAAAAGAAATAGTAAAAGCATATATGTGAATGAACCAAGTTAAAATAGAAGGAAGTGTCGAAGAAAAACTAATAAAAATGCAAACGATACCTGGTGTAGAAAGTGTCAGAGAGGCAGGAGCAGAGAGAGGTTACTGGCTTCTCGAGATAACAGAGCAGGCTGGATTAATTTCCTGCCTGTGTTGGTGTGTTTCTGTTTTATTGCTGTGATCTAAGACTGTTTATACACTTTCACGGCCCTCAGGATGCTGCCTCACAGCATTTTACTTCCAGACTAGCGAAGCAGCGGCTGCTCTATCTTCATGATATTCTCACTCAGTGGTCCAATCAACACATCTTCAATCACAAAATGTGATTTTCCTCTGTGACTCTCCCGTTTCAGCCTTTCACTGAACGTTATGTTTATGCTAATGTTATCTGCACTTGTTTACTGGGCTTCCGCCCTAAAATATTCACAGGGTCTTCATCTGCATCTCCCCTGATTCATGAATACTATCACACACCAGCTCCAAGACACATGGCCTTTTTAAACTGTGCCTAACAGGTGTTTGAGTTGCATAATATGCTCAACTTTTTTCATCCTTATTCTGAGTGTGTATACATGGAGTTAAATTGCTTTTGACACACCAATCCTGACTTCTGTTTATATAAATGAAAACTGAAAAAAAACCCAGAGGCCAGGATTGGTCTGTCAAAAGCAATTTAACTCCATGTATACACACTCAAAATAAGGATGAAGAAAGTTAAGCATATTATGCAACTCAAACAACTGTTAGGCACAGTTTAAAAAGATATGGCTGTTGAGTTTTTAAATTTATGCACATGTATAAATTGAAAAACGTGACTGTCATAATGATATGAGTGGCGATAAAACACTTTATGGTGAGTTTCAACTGACTGGTTAATTATACAGTCATCACCTAACTGTTCTTGTTCGCCATCACTGCTCTCTTTCCAAAAAAAAGAGTAAAGATCACTTATATTTCAAAAAAGCAGTAAAAAAAAAAAATCAACTAAATCAAGATGAAGACACAACACAAACCTAAATAGCTGACAGAGAATCGTAAATACCTGAAGAAAGTAAATTGGATTTATAATGATACGGATATTAAGCTAATCCACTTTTGTAGATTTGAGCCCTTAAAATAATTCATTAGCGCTAAATTTTGGTTGCTGTTCCTGCAGGCCTTCGTAAAGTCATGGTTCGAGCCCACCGACAGGCGTGGTGCTGGCAGGACGAGTGGTATGGCCTGACTATCGAGGACATCAGGCAGCTGGAGCTGGAGACCCAGCTGGCCTTAGCAAAGAAGATGGCCCAATACAGCCTGAATGATGGAGGGGGAACAGAAGCCAACAACTCCTTCATTAGCCAAGAGCAGGAGCAGGGAGCAGAGACAGTGGGCTCGACTGCAGAGGCAGAAGGAGCAGGAGGGAAGCTTGGAGATTCACTTGAGACAAGAGGGGAGCTCACAAAACAATGGTCAACATCCTCTAGATCCTCCAATAGGTCATCAAAGCGAGGAGGTGAGGATGTCCTTCTGATTTTTGTGTGTTTCACTGGCTTTTACCACAGTCTGTGGTACAATATTTGTATTGATATACCTTGAATTACAGTGTGACTGTTGACATGAGTGCAAGTACTTATTTAAAATATTGGTCATGCCATAATTTTAGGTAACGCTGTAATACACCAATGTTAATCTTTGTTTGTACAGGAAGTCCATCTCATCAGAGCATTTCAGAGTGGAGGATGCAGAGCATTGCCCGGGACTCTGAGGACAGCACAGATGATGAGTTCTTTGATGCTCATGGTAAAGATCAGCAGAATAAAACACATTATAAACAGCTCACGAGCCAATGAATTTATTCAGTATTGTACCCATGCACAAGAAAGATTTTTGCATTTCAGCAGTTCCCACAGATTCAATTTAGTATTTGGACATTATCTTGAAAGATGAATTGATGTGTTTTCATATCTGTGTGTCTTTGGGATGATAAATATTAACAATGGAGAAACTCAAGGTTGTTAATCCTGCTTGCTTCTTTTAATGTTCTCGTTTATCCCTGTGGGTATTTATCCTTAAGAATGAATGCTGAAATGTTAATTAATGAATGTTATTAAAGTTGAAGCCAGAGAAATTATTCTGCCAGACAGAGTCTCACAAATAAATTTTTAAATGTCTTAACTTGCTTATTATATTAGTTTTTAGAATGAATTTATTAGCAATGTGTGATTTCTGAGAAAAAGGTATAATAATTTGTGCCAACAGCTTGTTACTGCGCACTAATGCCATATACACGGTCACTTTATTAGGTACACCTGTTTTTGTGTTTCTGGAGTATCCAAACACATTTTTTATGAGAAAAATTGTAATTCTCAAATGAATGTGTTAGACTTCATTAGATCGATCGCCTTCTAGTTTCTGGAAAAACTTGTGTATTTACCATGTTGCTAAAATCAATTCCATCCCTAACCGTACCCATAAACCTGGAGGGTTAGGGGGTAAATTCAGAAACCTTCACATGCCTGTCTGAAGGTCCTGCCTAGTGAATGTGAATGCAAACAAAAGTGCCTACATTTTTCTCAGTACTGGGTGTGATGGAATAACAATGACCTTTGAAAGAGGACTTTGCAAGCACATCTTTAAAAAAGACCTCTGGAGACTTTGAGGAGGTTTGAGGTTTCAGGGGAACCAGCCTTTAGAGAACCATAATAGACAGACTGATTTTTCAAAGAGTGCATAAACAGGAGTCACCTTTGATGTAATTTAGGTTATTTAATCTGTGTTATGAGGCTGACTGCTTTGATCAGATCAGTGAAGTGTCTCCATTATATTAAAATCCCTCTGTGTATCTTGCAGAGGACTTTTCTGATAATGAAGACATGTTTTCCAAGGAAATCACCAAGTGGAGCTCAAATGATCTGATGGACAAAATAGAAACAATAGAAGTGGATGAAGGACAAGGTAAGTGACTGCCTCACTCTTAATCTTATGCTTTTGTGTACCAAAACAAAACAAGAAAACACTGGGCTTCATTTACTGATATACATAAAGTCCTGAAAGAGATGCACCTACCAATTTTGTTCTTATCATCTTGTGTGCATTAAGGAAAATTATCTTGTATTGAAAGGTGTTATTCTCAATGAGAAGCATGCCTACTAAAGCACAAATCAAAAAGATTTCAAAAGTGAAGAACTGAAACATTAGTGTTCCATGTGGATGAGGCACAGAAGTGTTTCCTGTGAAGTGACAAAGGGGCTGTAATAACCAGGAGTTGGATGTTTTCCCCCTGAGATAGGGACTGTGGGTCACTTAAGAATAAGAAAGGTTTGACATTTAAATCCATGCCAAGAAAACTAGGAAAAAAAGAAGGAAGAAAAAGAAAAAAAGACCAGAAAAAAGAAGGAAGACAAGGCCTACGTGACCAGCATGACAGCAGTTACATCAGACTGACGGCAATTGCTGGGCAAACATCCAAACGGAAAGCTTATGGACACACACAGTTTAAGATTTATGTCTATGCACTTTTTGTGAACTCAGACTGTATATCGAAGATGGACATAGTCACCATGACATCACCCACTGGTTGGTGGGCTACAAACATTTTGAATCCCTCGACCATTGCCATCATGTTTTATGTATTTATTTTTCTCATTTTTCTCACCCCGCAGAGTGAACAGTGCCACAGTTTACTCTGTTTGTAAATGAAGCCCAGTGTATCCTGAGGACTACAGGACTCAGAATTTATAGTTTAGGCCATCTCTTCTGTCATCAGTGATGAAGTCCATAATTTGTTTTCACAGAAACCTTGTACCAGGAGTCAGTCGGGGAGTATGCCGTCAATGTGGAGACACAGATAGAGGTGCCATTTTTTTCAGTGTTCTTGCATTTAATTCCTGTCTTTCTTACACCGACACCTATAATTAAAGGGCTTGTAGATGGTACTGTTCCTTCTACATTATAACGCCAGTGAAGTGAAACTAGAATCCAAAATAAAACTTGACCCTAGAATTTAACTTCAGGAGTGACGTTTAAGATTTTTCCTCCTCTTGTCCAGTGTTGTGTCCTTAAAAGGGGAAAACCTGGTTAGGGTTTCTTTTTTCTCTTCAAAATGAAATGTAAATGTAGCTAGCTCACCACTGGTCTTCTCTGGAGCAAAGTGTTTAGACTTTATTTGATTATTTTGAACTCATAGCTCATTTAAGTCCTTTTAAGTACTGCTTGCAGTGTTTTCCTTTACTCCCTTTTGCCTCTATCCCTATCAGCCCACCTTTATTTTCCTGCTTTTTTCCTGTTTCTCTTACCTGCAGGATTGTTCATCTCAGCAGTGTGTACAGCCTTCCAAAATTCATGTCCTCATTTTGGTCCTGCATGGAGGCAACATACTGGACACTGGCTCTGGTACAGTCAAACCTTCAAAATTCTTCCCACAATCCAACTAACTACTAAGTTCATTATAGATTACATTATAGACTATTTTTGGATTAACTGATTGTTTAGTACAAGAGTGAAAATAATAAGAATACATTCTTAAAGCTAAAATTAGCATAGTTAAGTTTTCATTTTTCTGTGATAAAAATATCATTTACATCAATATAATAATAATTAGAAGAAAAAAGGAAATTAATTTATTATCAAAAAAATTCAACCATTATTAAATTTGATCAAGGATAGAAAAGATTGAAAAATGATTTTTTTTTCATACTAAATACCAGGTGATAGGATCTCTTAAAGCCTTATAAAGTTTTCAAATGAAATAATCTAAGCACAAAGACATTAATGGCTAGATACATTTCATACAGTCATAGAAAAAATAACAACAATTATCTACCAGGATATTTACAGGAAATAATTTTACACTATAAAATATGTAATTTTAAAGAAAACAAAAACAACTAACTAATGAAAAGCAGTTCGTTTTTAGCTAGGTCAAATAGTTAAAACAAACAACATGTGAAAAGTGAATTAAAACAAAATTATAGTGGCTAGTTATGATTAGCTAAGACTAGGAAAGTGTTATATATGTTATATGTATATTTATTTAAATGAGCGAGCCCCCACCAGTAACACAATCGGTATAGGAGATGTTCATTTATGCAGTACAGTAAGTCTTTTAATTTTCAAACAAATGTGCAAGGCCTTATGATTGTGTTTCATGGCAATGATTAATAATGAGCCTTTGCTTTTCTTGAAGGAGAACAGAACAGCAAACAGGGAGATGTAAACACGCTAAGTGGAGCTTTTGAGGCTGTGATGAGGGTCCATTACCCTTCAGCACTGGGCCGCATTGCCATTCGAATGGTACCCTGCCCTGCTGTGTGTGTCGAAGCATTCTCGCTTGTGTCCAAGTGAGCAAGCAGCATTTTAATAACATGCTGTCATACACGTGCAAGCTGATTATAGACATAAAGCCACTTCTCTCTGCTCTGCAGTCTTAGCCCCTACAGCTACGATGAGAGCTGTCTATCCAGCAGTCAGGACCACATTCCGCTGGTTGCGCTTCCTCTTCTGGCTACTTCTGCACCACAGTACCAAGATGCCGTGGCAACCGTCATCTTACGAGCCAATCAGGTGTACAGCGACTTCATCAGATCTTTGGAAGGAGCTTCTTTTAATGGCCAGGTTGGGTTTCTGTTTTTTTGGATTGGCACTGCTTGTACAGATAACGCTGATTTAGTGTGCATACTCATGTTTTTGTGCTTTGCTTTATAATACAGGTGTGTGTTATTGGGGACTGTGTTGGGGGTATTCTGGGCTTTGATGCGCTGTGCAGCAGTTCTGTGACGGTATCAGAAAGCCAAAACAGCAGCAGACGGGGCAGTGCCATTAGTGTCCAGGTATCAACTTAAATTCTCTGATGACATACCAAGCTGTTGATACCGTAGACCGTATATAAAAGATGGATGTAGCTTCTGGGTCTAAAAAAGGAAACTAATGCTGAAGTCTTAAAAAGTCTTAAAAAAACAAAAACTGCCGATGTACATTATGGTCCCCACTGGTGTCAAGAAGGACTGTTCAGTGTCTCTCGGTTTATCGGTCAGCTTCACTCCTTCTTAGTTATTTTTAGGTTCAGTAGCTCAGATGCTGATGGCTAAAATGCTTAGCTAAAGACAATGTAATGTAACAGTGGCTACATCCATCTTTTATATACAGTCCATTGTTGATACCAGAAACTGTGTTTAGCTATGCTAAAATACGTGGAAAACTAGCCAACATGTTCAATGCATTGCATTCTTGCATTCAACTCCATCCTTGCTTTATATGAACTTGTCTGACAATTTTCATTTGTGTATGTCCATGAGTGCGCAATGGTGTGACTTATTCTGTTTTTACTGTAAGCGATATGTTGTCAAATGCAGTACAGTGTGCTAAATGTGACCCTTGGGGGGAAATATATGAAGAAAATGTGTACATTAGATGTAACAAGACTCTGAAGCCATGCTAGTGGGTCTGCATGGCAAGACAATACACAGTGTGGCACAGCGGTGCCTGGAACTGAATGGTAAACTAGAGCAGCCTAGTTTAGCATATTCTAATGTATTACATCTATTAGTAGGTAATACATACAAAGTGGAAGTAATGCAGTGATGTATGACATCAGTTTTGGAGGTGCATGTTCTGGTCATAAACCCAGTTAAAATTACAATTCATACAATTTCAGCCTTGCATGAAGAAAAGGTAAAGAGTTATCACAGATCTTATGTCACATTTAAAGGGTACTGAGGCAATTTTTGATATCCGTACAGGTGAAGTTAAAGCAAAATCTTGTAGTTGTCTTTCAAGTGCAATGATCTTGTAACTGTAAAAGCTAAACCATCCTTAATTTTTTAAAACATAAACAATCAGCAATTTAAAAATAAATGGGCTTCACATTGCAGGTACAGCTCACTATGGTAACATGTTTTTCTGCTGGTCTCATTTATGCTAGACAAAGACTCTGGATATTTCTTTTTCTGAGGCATCTCAAGACTATGAATGTTGGTGCAAATTTTTATTACCATTCACCTGATAGTTGCCAAATTATAGTGAGTATAGTCCTGACAAACTAACCTACAGTTTGAGAGTGCTATCCATAAAACTATAAGGCTATTACAAACACCTAAGTCATTCCAAAAAAACTAAAGACTTGTGGGAATAATTTCAATCACACATTTGACAGTATCCTCTTTCATCCCTCTCTCTCAGGACACAGAACTTCTTTCTCCTGGTATCGTCATAAACAGTGTCTCTTCTTCCTCGCCATCCCTCGAAGGAAGCCGCCATCTCAGCCGCAGCAACATTGACATCCCTCACTGCTCTGGGCCTGACGACCCCAAGAAGCAGCTTCCACGCAAACGCAGCGACTCCTCCACGTACGAGCTGGACACCATCAAACACCACCAAGCCTTCCTCACTAGGTGAGACACAGAACTTAAAACAAATGCCACAAATCCTTCAAAGATTTCTTCTAATGTGTTATATTTTGTTTCTTTCTGGGCAGCCTTCACGCCAGCGTTCTCCACAGAGAGGCTGGATCCCGGCGTTCCAGCAACAGCACCATGTTGGAGGGAGGATCTCTGGGGAAGTTCGAATTTGAAGTGACTGACTTCTTCCTGTTCGGCTCTCCACTCGGGCTCGTGCTTGCACTGAGGAAGACTGTGGTGCCCACTCTGGATGGTGGGGAAGGATTTTCTCCCTTTTTATGCTCCTATCATTTATTTTGCCGTTGGTCTAATTTGATGTTCGTCACAGGTCAAAGCAGGAAGTGGTTATTTGTAGCACTTTGTGTTTCTTCCTGTGTGAAATGCATGTCTCCAGCAGCTGGGAGGCAGGTGTCAGAGGTTAGAAGTCATGCTTTTGATCTCAAAGGCTGAAAAAGAGAAATATGTGATAGAAGTGCTTACACAGCCACAAGTCTGACTGCACTGTGTCCTTTGAGGTTTTAAAGAAACAGATTACTGACCTGCAGCTGTTGGCTTAACATGTGGACTTTAAAAAAAAAAAGAAAAAAGGAAATCATTACAGTTGCTGTCGGATGTTTGGTTTCATTGCTTTGTTTACACAGCCATTTATTTCTCATGGTTTTCCAAAGTAATATCGGAATAACTTTAAAACGTTCAATATTAGGAAAATAAGTTGTTGGTAGATGCAGTTTTATCGGTCTCTTATACTGATAAAATACATAAAGAGTCAAATATTTTTGTGCTGCTTGCCTTGAAAATGTCCTGGAATTACCACTGGTGAGGATATTCTTATCTATCACCTAAATAACATGCCACAAAAATACAGTATCCTCCCTACTCTTGAAATATGACAGTACAATCACACATCAAATTAGGGCATAAGACATAGGATTAAATATAAACAAAGCTTATACCACCTAGTAGCTTAATGAATCAAAGATTCATATGGATAAAGGTATGATTTCAAACATATGGGCATAGTTTTTTATTGCTGTTGTTTGTAGACACTGTGACAAACACTAGAGAGTCTATGGTGTAGTCAGACCAAGACCAGTGGGAAGTTTACATCAGCAAAGTAGTTGTCAAGCTTTATATAAAGATGACAGTCCTATTACAGTTTTTATCAATCACTTTGGTGCAATTCTCACATCAGCTATTGTTTCTACTTATAATTTAGTACTAAATGGACTGGTTCTTATATAGTGCTTCTACTCTACCTGAGCACCAAAAACTTGCCTCATACACACATGCACTTTTTTCTGTATATGTGCTTTCTATCTAACATAAACACACATTCATATTGTGATGGATGCATTAGAGAGCTCAAGGACCGTGAGAAGCCAGTGATCGAACCTATATAATTCTTAGTCAGAACTCTACATCTGTCACTTTCTTGAATACTGTCCAGCACGGCATTAGTGTTTTCAATCAAGCTACTTTGAACTTTTTTCAAACATGTATGAAAGAGCAAATCCACTCACACACTCTCGGTGTTAGCAGTGAAATTGTCCTTTGGGTAAAAGCAAATAGTAACACGTTGTCAGAAGAAGTTTAGTTGAAACAATTGGAAATAAATACTCACAATCTTGTGTTACAGGTGAATGTCATGGCACTGCCAATTACACACATGTGTATACTATACATACTGTACAAACTCACTGAGCACTTTATTAAGTACACGTTGTTAGTACAAGTTTCAGAGCAGAGTTGTTGCAGATTTGTCAGCTGCTCATCCAAATTTAGTAGTGACAGTGACTTTTCTGATGGGAGAATTGCACCAAAACGATCGAGGAAAACTGTTCTTCCACTGACAGTGTGTGACTGGCCTTAGTCTTTCATACAGACTTTGAAAGAAGTCTGAAGGGATTTCATTAAAAACAATAATGCAATACCGGGCAGTGTTACGGAAAATGTTTTGATTAGTTATGAGATTCAGACGAGAAGTGCTTCAAGACAATAACAAAATGTGTGTGGTGCTAATGGGTAGAAACAATAGCAGTGTGTGCAAATACAATAACAAATTCTCAAGTTAGTGGGGAAGTGTGTTACAGAGTTAAGAACTGCATTTCACTAGCCGGGACCACATCCTCATTTAGGTTTTACAGCAGTAGATAGTAGATAATGGCAGATGACTCGAGCATGAATTGAGGCTGTGGTTTGGGGAAGGCCTCAGGGCCTCAGAGGGGACTGGTGGCGAATCCCAGACTGGAAAGATCTCAATGTGCTAATGAGAAATGAATTAATTGAAAAAAGGAGACAGGGTAAGGCACAAAAACAAGAACAAACAGCTTCTCATTTTTGAGAAAGGGTGTGCTTCAAGGTGTGGTCCCACTAATGAAATTCAGATAAATGATCTCCAAAAGGAGTGGAGAGAATTACATCGATGATGTGAGAACTGCATCAATGTAACTCAGTAAAACTGTAATGTATTTTCCAGCCTACTATCTAAAGTTATAGTTTGTATACACAGTGTCCCGTGTTACTAGTCACACCAGTCTGTTTATTTAAAACTTCTTGCTGTGTTTCCTGCTCTAGTGTCGGCGCTGCGTCCAGCCTGCCAGCAGGTTTACAACATGTTTCATCCAGCTGACCCCTCCGCCTCTCGTCTTGAGCCTCTCCTAGACAAGAGGTTCTACCTGCTGCCTCCCTGTAGCGTCTCCCGCTATCAGCGCTTTCCTCTGGGTGATGGACATTCGGCTCTCTTGGGTGAGTTGACACACACGCAAACACAGACAAAAAAGAAAGGCACACTTCCTGAGACATTTTGCTGCAGAACTTTATGTAATACAAGTTGTTGACTTTTTTTTTACCCCTTGTCTGGCTTAGTTGAAACTGTGCAAAGTAACCCCCAGCTTCTGATAGAGTCTGGCAGTACAGCATCACATCGGAACCAGGAAAGCACTGTCAGTGAGACCTGCATCCCTGTGCCTGTCCTCAACTGGCAGACCTCCCAGAGCAACACAGAGAGTGTGTATTTGTTCTCTCTTTATCTCCTTTATCCTGTTATTATTATTTTTCTAATGTGGTCTGGATTTGGTTAAAACTAGAGCTTCTAACAATATAGGATTTTTTTAAGACCATTACTGATACAGATGGAAAAAATACAATATTCCAGTATATTGGCTGGTTCATCTGTTGATGTTTATGGCTCTTTCATAAACATCAACAGATTTCCCTAACATTAGTTATGGCTCAGTTGCTTTTTTTGTTTGTGGGGTTCAAAACACCTGTTTTGCCAACAGGGAAGTTGCAGAGTAAGGTAAACCCCTAAAATAATATTGAGAAAACCCCAACAATCATACAACCTTTTATGAGTAAGCACCTATTGACAGTGGGGAGAAAAAAAAAGTCCATTTTAACAGGAAGAAATATCCAACAGAACCAAACTAGAACCAAACAGCCATCTGCTGCGGGTAAACCTGTATTTACCCACTGAATTCATTTTGAGGTTCTATTATTTGATTAGCGAGCTGGTTGCAGTTTTATCATTTTGGTTCACTCTAATGACTCTAATTTTTCTGCCACTTCAGACTCCTGTCTCTTCTCAGACAAATTAAGCACTAAAAAGCGATTTTACACTAACTGCTCAGCAGCAAATAGCAAACAGAGTTCTTTGACTATTGGGTAAAAATAGTGGAACATGCAGTAGCTAAGCAGGAAGATATCTGGAGGAAACCAAAAACAGAGTTAAAAGAGTGAACGTGAGACTTAAATTTATCAAATGGTTAAAACTCAAAAGGTAACATGTTGTATTTACAACTTGTTTCTCCTTGCATGAGTGATTAAAAATATCATTATTTTATATTGGTGTTTGAATTATTCATAATCATAGAAATAATTGATCATATGTGAATAAAGAATATGACTATAACTCCTCTTTATTCGCAGTGGATACCCTTCACTCCCATACTCTTGTTGATGGTCAGCATCCATCATCAACATCACCAGGGATTCCTCACCTTCGCTGCACCCGTAGAGCCAGTGAGGCCAGCATAGCCAGCCAGGTGTCAGGCTTAGCTGACTCTTACACCGCCTCCAACATCGCTACGAGTAAGCTGACCTCTGACATTGTGTCTCTGACCTAATTTTTGGTCCAGAAGCTGGAAGTTTACATGTTGACATTCTCATTTCCTCCCTCCAAACATCCTCTTAGCAAGCAAATGTGAAGTGAGCCACACTAAAAGGCCCAGTCTGCTGTCACAGCTGCATCTACCCTACCATAGATTTGCCTCTCGGAGCACACCGCCTCAGTTGCGCAAGAAAATTCGTCAGGTTTTTCCGAGATCCAACGGTGTGGAGTCCGAGCACAGCTCGGACGTTAGCTCTGACATGACTTCTGACATGACCTCTGACCTCACTGATGTTACGTCTGACATCACTGACATCAGCTCGGCACCCCCGTCGCCCAGGGTGCTGAAGAACATAGAGAAAGGTACCCTGGGAGCTGTAGTAAGAGGACCTTGAGGGAAGGATGCTACAATCTGTATTCATTCCCTGTGTTCTTTCCTTCCTCCTCTGGCTTCTTCCTTTCTCTCAGATAGTACTCCCAAGTAGTTACAGTAATTACACTGGAGGTCCATAATCCTTCTTGTGAGCCTTTCTGAACTTAATTCCTTGAGAACCACTGTTTTCTTGTCCTGGTGGTGATTCCCAATCAGGCTTACTTGTACCTCAGTAGCTACTTTTGGTGTTGGCAGAAAAATCTCAAAAAATATATACTGATGTTTTATGACACGATGGATTTTGATATTAAATATGGTCTAAGTTTTAAATAAGAAGGTCAGTGTACTATATGTGTAAGTGATCCCTGTGAGCCTAAAGCTTCAGATTGCTCTAAAGACTTTCCCCTTGCTGCTACATCTATATGACATCACTGAGAGCAGATATTGCTAATGTGATCATCTCAGGCACGCAGAAGCCCCACCCACCTGTTGATCACACCTTCTGGTTGCGAGATGCAGCCAGTCAAAAGAAAGTTATCTCAAACAAAGCGTGAAGGAAATTAAACACTTTGTTTAAGTAAATTCAGATGCTTTAGCATTATGAATCATGGATACACTAGTAGTGGCTACAAATAAATCTGTGGAGATAAAAATGAGCGTAAGAGATCCCATTTATGTGGGAAAATAAAACAGCCCAAATAGTAGTAAAAATTGATGTGTACTAATTTATTTCTATAAGCGCTAACTAAATTCATCATATCAAATAAATTGCTGTATCCAAGTCATATATTGCAGTTTAGGGATATTAACAGTTCATAGATAAAACAGTGGACAAATACAAGTCGTGGATAATAATAATAATGGACTGCATTCATATAGCGCTTTTCGAGACCCTCAAAGCGCTTTACAATTCCACTATTCATTCACTCTCATACACTGGTGGAGGCAAGCTACAGTTGTAGCCACAGCTGCCCTGGGGCAGACTGGCAGAAGCGAGGCTGCCATATCGCGCCATCGGCCCCTCTGGCCATCACCAGTAGGTGGGTGAAGTGTCTTGCCCAAGGACACAACGACCGAGACTGTCTGAGCCGGGTCTCGAACCGGCAACCTTCAGATTACAAGACGAACTGCCAACTCTTGAGCCGCGATCGCCCTAAACAGTAACAACAGTAACAACAAACATTTTTTTACTTTTGCAACACAAAGAATGGACGAATTGCTTCACTACAATTAATCACACGTGTCTTTTAAAATATCGTAGAGTTTAAAATAGCATTCATTGGGATCATGTTTGGAACACACTGTGGTATCGGTGGAGGGATATTTGAGGGCTTTGGGGATATATCAGTCAAAAAGGTTGGGAACCACTGCATTACAAGAAAAAAAGAGAGGGAACAGTGTGCACTTCAAACCTTTCTACTACTCACCACTGTCCAGTTTTAACCTAGCCCTAGTGCCTCTTAGTCAAACCTTCAGTGAAAAACACTAACTAAAATCAGCACAGTGGACGTTCTGACTGTCTGTTTTTCCCCTCACTGCTGTAGTTGCCTCTCGGTGGTGGGGCAGTAAGAGGATGGACTATGCTCTTTACTGTCCTGATGCCCTGACAGCCTTTCCAACCGTGGCTCTGCCTCATCTTTTCCATGCCTCCTACTGGGAATCGACGGACGTTGTCTCATTTATACTCAGACAGGTTCTCTTTCAATTGATTTTATTTCTTTGATTTGTAATCACTAAAGTGTTTTAAGTTGCATAGTTCCAGGGATGATAATCTCAGTCATTGCTTTTTTAAAATTAAATATAAGACTCCATTCCTTTACAGAAAATTTGGTACAATAGGTTCACCATGCTTTCTACATTTCTTTTTTCCCCCATAAACATTAAAGAGAACAGAATATATGTGATTAATGTTAATTTCATTTCCTGTTGCAGGTAATGAGACATGAGAATTCTGGTGTTTTGGAGCTGGATGGTAAAGAAGTGTCTGAATTTACTCCTTCAAAACCTCGGGAGAAGTGGCTTCGAAAGAGGACTCATGTTAAAATTCGGGTAAGAGGTCTTTATGGTATCTCCACCTGACAGAGGCAATGCTGAACTTTTAAGATGTGGATACAAAAGAGAGATTTTTGACTTAAAGTATCTCTGTTATATTTTCGGAGGGCATAGGTTTGGCTTTAGAAGTATTTCAGCAGCAGCAAAAAATGACACAAAGGGAGAAAAATGGATGTTTTATTTACCTGAAAGGCAAATTTACAAAGAAAATCTGAATTTCTAATGATCCAAACTTTGGAGACCTCAACATCGTTCCCTAAAAGACTAATTTATCATCAGAAAATGTCATGCCACACATACTAGAGCCATCAATTTATCCATTTTCTTCTGCTTGTCCAATTAAGGGTCATGGGGGGAGCCTATCCTAGCTACCATAAGGCGAGAGCCAGGAAACCCCCAGAACAGATCGCCGGCCTGTCACAGGGCCGACACTGAGAGACAGGCAGCCATTGTCATACTGTTCACGTTCACATCTAGTTCACATCCAACTTTAATTAACCTACCCGATTAACTTAACCCCACTTACATGCTAAGCATAAAACATTTGAAATAATGCCAAGCTAAATTTGTTCCAACTAAATATTAGATTATCATTGCTTTCTTTTGACAAGGCTGTGTATAAGTTATTGTTAAAGATTAAGCACGTTTTTTGATTTTCATACTTCAGATATCTGTTAGTTACTAGCATATCTACCAAGAAAATATTTCCTCTCTAAACATTTAATAGAATAGAATAGAATAGAATAGAATAGAATAGCCCATAGCCCTGCATAAGATATAAGCAGCAAGACATAAGTAGAGGATTTCAGTTATTCTGGAAAAAAAGGTGTCCAAAAAGTCCTTGAAGAAGATACGGTAGTCCCAAAGGTGCCAAAGAGGCATTTCACAGGACAAACAATTTAGGAAAAAAGCACCTCTAATGAGCTGATTAACATTTCAGTCAAGTTCTCGTCATCTCATTTTGGCAGCAAAAACAGTAAGAGAAGTCTCAAGAGAGACTTTAGAGAATTGAAACTGATTTCCGCCTTTTTTTTGTTTTGTTTTGTTTTGTTTTGATTTTGTTTAATTTCTGTTGTATATATGTAATCATTTATATTTGAATCTTAGTTGCCTTTATGATAAAGAACACTGGAAAACCAAATAAAGAGATTTGAAAAAAAAAAAGAAAAAAAAAAGAAACTGATTTCCTGTTTTGGTTGCTTCTCAGAATGTGACAGCTAATCATCGCGTGAATGACGCCGTGTTCACAGAGGATGGAGTGCAGACACTGACGGGACGTTTCATGTATGGTCCTCTGGACATGGTCACATTAACTGGAGAAAAGGTAATGACTGACATGTTTGGCTGTTAGGAACAACAACAAAAAAGAGATGGTTTGTATTCAAGCCATGTTTTGTTTTTGTTTTTTTTCTTTTTCTTGCAGATTGACATTCACATCATGACCCAGCCTCCCTCTGGAGAGTGGGTGTACTTTGACACGGAGCTCACTAACAACAGTGGACGTGTCTCTTATGTAATTCCAGAGAGCAAGAGGCTGGGTATCGGGGTATATCCTGTCAAAATGGTGGTCAGGTATGCTGAGTTGTAGTTATTTCACAAGGAGAGACGCATACATGTATGAATTTCATCATATTTACCAGTCGCTGTTTCTCTAATAGGGGCGACCACACATTTGCAGACAGCTATCTTACTATTGTACCACGAGGAACAGAGTTTGTTGTATTCAGCATTGACGGGTCATTTGCTGCCAGCGTCTCAATAATGGGGAGTGACCCTAAGGTTCGAGCAGGGGCTGTGGATGTGGTAAGGTAAGGAGAACACCAGCATGCTTGGTAGGAATACTACTCTGCAGTAATATATAGTGTAAAACGTCTAGATAGTACAAATCAAAGTTGTGGACACAAACAAAAACTCCGTGGCAAAGACCAAAACAGATTGTTGTGGAATGTTGTCTTGGCAACTTGTTCTCCATACTTCATGGTGGAAAATGCATATGCAGATATGAGCAGTTCACTTTCTCTGCATCTCACATGGAGCCACATATCTCACATTTGAATCTGGTCTAAAGTCTGCCCCTTTTGTATGTTAGTAAGTTAGAAGAAGCAACACAAGAATTGCTTCTCTAGGTCAAAAACATCACACAATGCAAAACATTCCTCTCCACAGTGAAGGCATAAATGGATAAATGACCACAAACACATGGTCTACTTGCTGCATGGACAAAGGTACTGAGGCTGGGGTTCTCCACTCTCTCAGCTCAGGTACTTGCAGGACTAATTGTTGTGTGGAGCTTACACATTACTGTTACAGCGAAAGGTGAAAGTTTTGAAAAATGTAAAATTGAAAAACACATTTTCTTTCACACATTTTTAATTCCATATATGTTATTTTATAGTTTTCTTCTAAACTATTGAGAATAAATACTACCCCCCTGGTATTTGTAGTTTTTACATGTGCTGCATCTTGGGAATATTTATGTGAAGTAATGGCAGAATATTGATTTTCTGAACAACATATCACTCCCTTTTAGCATGGAAGTCAGCTAATCCAAACGCGACTCCTTCTCAGGATTTTTATTCTTTATTGTTTGCAGGTACTGGCAGGACTTGGGCTATCTGATAGTGTATGTCACAGGTCGTCCTGACATGCAGAAGCAGCGTGTTGTTGCCTGGCTCTCCCAGCATAACTTCCCTAATGGCATCGTCTCATTCTGCGACGGCCTGGTACATGACCCTCTCCGACACAAGGCCAACTTCCTCAAAACCCTCATCAACGAGGTAAGTGAGGGCAGGGAGAGTCTGGAATAGCAATGCAGCAAAATCCTTCCAATGTCTAAAAGTTTAAACTCTTTGTATTTGATTAGGCCAACATGAGGATATTTGCTGCCTATGGCTCCACCAAGGACATATCAGTGTACACTTCTATTGGCCTGCCTCCATCTCATATCTACATAGTGGGAAGGCCCACGAAGAAAATGCAGCACCAGTGCCAGGTCTGATAGTAAATAATTGTGGTACATTATGAATTAGTTCACAATGAAACTATTTTATCTGAGTGGGTGTACAGCTGTAAAATAGTTTCATTGTGAACTAATTAGGCCATGAATATTTTACATGATTAATCGCTGAGTGTTTAGGGTCTGTCAGGGGACCTTCTGTCTGTGCATTGATGCTGAGTAAACCCAGTTTAATTGACTGTTAATCTGTTCCAGTTCATCCTGGATGGCTATGCTTCCCACCTATCTCAGCTGGAGTACAACCAAAGGTCTCGCCCTGCCAAGACCGCCAGTACCCGTATGGTCCTCCGGAAGGGCAGCTTTGCTCTGGGCACAGCTGGAGGAGACTTCCTCCGGAAACGGAACCACATCTTTCGCACCATCTCCTCTCAGCAGCCTGGAGGGTCGGGGTCATGCTCACCCAGCCAGCCCAGCCGGACTGAGCGCACGCTCAGCCAGTGTGAAGTGGAGCGCGATAGAGGGGTCACAGCAGCAGCACAGAGGAGTATGAGTATAGCTGGGGGGTGCTGGGGGCGCAGCAGCAGCACCAAGGAGGGCAGTGTAGGCTTACATGGCCCCAAGTAATGTTTAAATAAAAGCTTTGGTATAAAGGACCCTGGCCGAGCCACTATGATCTCTGGACTAAGATAAAAGATAGAAAGGTGAAGAAAAGATGGGAGTGTGTGGATGATGGGGTTGTGGAAGGAATAGACAGATGGTTCAGCATAAATAACCCATAATTAATAGAGATTAGGAAGGAGCGATAAGTAGGGATCTGTCCAGGAGGAGTGGACTAATCAGGCCAAGTGGGATCTAGAGAACAAAACAGTTCTGTAGCATGACTCTTTTACAGTAATACTTTTATAGGATATACCACTATTTAAAAAAATGACAAAGGAAGGATTAAAAAAAGAAATTGTAAGCCTTAAACTAATCTCGTCTAACGGGAAACCCTCCCTTCTCCTTTCCAAACAACATAAACATTTACACTCATGAGCTCAGGACAAACTGCAGAGCCAGATTGATCTTCAGACAGTCAACCATGGGACTGAGGCTAAGTTCGTTTGGCAACCGTGGCAAAGGGCCAGTGATTGAGTTTCTTTTCCACTGTTTTGGAACACAGCAGTGACTGGCAATAAGTATAGAAAACCCTCATGATGCAAAAACAGAAAAGCAAATCTATCAAAAAGTAAGTAGAGACCAAAAAACAGAAAGGCAAATCTAACAAAAAGTAAGGAGAGACCAAATGGAGACCTTACTGTAAAGGATCTGTTCATCCAAACTCTACCAAAAGAGATCATATTAGTAGCTATTTTAACTAGCCACAGCATGTTAGTGTAAACAAAATCCATCCAGAAGGTTGTTAGGTTAGATGCTTTAGTTACTCTCTTCCCATTTCTTACCAACAGCCTGTCAGCTGGCTTCATAAAGAATTCTCCAATTTCATTTTACTCCACCCTATTTATCTGGTTGGTACTTTTTGGTTTTATTTGTCCAGAAGTATCTAAACATTAAGATGATGTAAATGTAGGTGGAAGTATTTTCTGTCATGAAAATGTACCTGAGAGTCTGCCAGGGTCCAAACTCTCTTTGTTACCACCTAAAATCACCATGCTAACAAGCTAAACTAGATTAGAAAAAAAGCTTGTAGCATTGTTACTGGAGAAATGATAGCATGAGAATGCTAGCATTGAGTTAAGTGTAATGGACCACAAACGAATTACCTTCATGGTATTGTGCTGGCAGAGATTTTAAAAGAATCTCTAAATTTTCTATTTTTAGATACCAAAAGATATGAATAAAGAAATGTGTATTTTGGATGAATTGATCCTTTGAACAATAAGGGCTGGATTTGTGAAATATACTGTATCACAGAGGAAAGTACTTGTCGTCTTAGTCACAGATCAGTCCTTTTCATGCTTCTTAAAACATACTGATAGCAGGTCGGCCATTCAGTTTTCATTCCACCCTGTGTGAAACTCTGTAGTATTTTCTGTTTCCGTGTGGCCTCTGGGCCATCCAAGGCCTTAATATCCCACAAGACACTTTCTTTGCAGAGGAGACGGAAAGCAGAAAAACAGGGCATGCAGCATCAAAGCAACAACTGAGACTCTGTACAGTCCACAGCAACTATCCCTTTATTTATATATATATCTATATATATATTCATCTGCTTGCAATACCTCAGATCCACCTGCTGGTGGTGTTTTGTTTCCCATAGTTGCTGCTGCTGGGAGACACTTTTGTGGTGTTTCCTGAGTATTTGCTCTTTTTTCTCATAGGATATAATGCAGGCTGGACCTGGAGCCTGTTTCATTTCAGACTGAACTGGAAGGGAGAGCTTTCACTCACAAAGATGTTTCAGTATTTGTACCAAATGGACTAAAGAATGAGCCGAAGTGATTCAGCTCGAATGTTGAAATGACTGAATTATCAGTGTGTGTGAAGTATGGGAGATGAGTCCCATTGGCCTCTCTTTCCCTTTAAAGAAGATGAAGCCACCTCACATCTCTGACCCAAATCCAAAAAAAACAAAAACTATGGGCACATATGGGCTCTTTATATAATAGGTAAAAACATTTACAGGTATGATAAATGAAAAAGTCAGGTGCCTGTGTGAACACTGAAACAGTAAAACTAGCCATGAAGACATACCCTACACAATGTGCTTCCAGTTTAGGTGATAGTGGGCAGAATCCACTATGCTTATTTTTGGCAAATGTTAACAACTAAACAACATCTCTCGAAAAATTGTTGTGTTCAGGGTGTTCTACTAAGGGCTGCACAAAACTGAATGACAAGACCTTTTAATTTATACCTTTAAAATGATCCAAATTCAGTCAATAGGAGCTAAAAAAAAGTTTTAAAAAAAGTGTTTATGCAGATAATTCAAAAAAGGCCATATACTTGATTTTTAAAATCAACCCTTCTTATATTGCAATAGAATTGTTTTAATATAGCTAGTTTTTAAAGTTATTCATTTTTATACACACCCTGTAATAATTTGACTTGACCTGACACAAAGATGAAATTTAAAACCTTGGAAATTATTTACTTTACTCTTTTAAGCCAGATTTTCAAAATAATATTTATAATATCAATAACAAGCATAAATTCTAATGTGTTTTTGCATGAACTGGAAGTCTAAGTCTAAACAAATGATACGTAGTTCTACATGCTTGGTATAGACTTAAATAATTATAACTACAACAGTTTCAGTGTTCAGATGAGCATATGGCTATTTCTGAAGCATGAAAAATTGTGAATCTGTCCTTTAAGCCTTCGTGTATGGATGTATGGAGCAGCCGCACTGCTTGTCACCCTCATTTTACTATGCTGTTATTTCACATGCCCAGTTTCCACACTACACAAGAGTGCTTCTATTTCCAGTCTGTGTGATCCAGACCGTCTTGAACCCACCACAAAAGCCAAAATCATTCTCTAATACTGTAGTTAATCAACGGCATAACCTCATTATCCTTTTTTGCACTAGTTTACAGTGGAATATACTGTAGTTACCATCTCATTTTGCTGCATTCGAACACCTCTGTAGTGCATGACATTTTTTATTTATGTCAGGATATGATATATGTGCTGGTATGCATACGTCTGTACATTTGGTCACAATATGAAAATGATGTACGTATATGTGCCAAATAGTTAACAAGGAACTCTACAGAAGTCTTTAGACCAGGAGTTTTCAAAGTCTGATATTGTGCTCCCCCACTGATGCATATCCATGCCCACACTCTGTGTTCTCTTAACAGGCATATTTTTCTGTTTGGTGGATGATTATTCTCAAAGCTTTGGAACTACAGTAACTGTAATTCTTTAAAAATTTGTGCAATCTAATGTAGACTCCTGAAGTTTACCTTTAAAAGCGCACTTTTCCTTCTTATGTTATGTTATCTTACAATAACATGACATACAGAAACCTGATTTCTTTGTGCTATTGGCTACATACACAGCACACCCAGAAATATCCTCCTGAGAAGCGAGGAAAAAACAATCTTTCTATTGAACTTTTTTGTGATTTCCTTCCTCTTTGGAGATAAAAAACAAAACCCATGAAATATCAATGGAAATCCCAGAATGTCATATATGTAGGTTAGCTCAAATAAGTCAAAAACAGATGTCCATTACAGAGGACACATAAATGAATGGGCTGGTTCTCAGGTGGATATAACTCTCAGATAATCAGTACTGCTCCTCAGCAAGCTTCCAGCAGTTGGGCAGTCAGAAGAAAGGGGGGTTTTGGGCAGGGACACCTTAAATGGACAAACAGGATCTTCTAGTTGTGAAGCAACAGTACTTACTGCTCTACTACTGTGCCACCACACTGCAAGAGGTGTCTCTTCAAATCCATTTCCTAATTTTCCTACTATCTACTGCTGTCTTTGTTTTCATTTGGTTTCAGAGGTGCAAAATGAGAAAGATTTCAAGTTTAAAATCTTCTTTTTACTGAGTAGAAAAGGCTTTTTTGTTGTTGTTGGTTAACCCAGATACTTAGAAGACTCATTGAGGAATCCAGAAAATCATTTAGAACAATGGTGACTGATTTTTAAAGGAATGTAATTAGCTTTGTGACTTGACTACATGCTGATATCTGAGAAGCACAGACTATAGCTAGAGGATTAGGAGTTTTTCTTATTTTTGTTTCTTTTCTTTAAAAAACAAAAGAAAACTTTTTTTCTTTTTTTTTTTCTTTTTTAAGATTTTGGCCCCATTAAAAGCATTTTAGCAATTGTCTTAGCTATTAGCTCTTCCTGTTTGCACTGTACCCATGAAGAACTGTCTGCTTATTAGTCATGGGTACTGGATATAGCAATGTCTTCTGAAAGTCTATGGCCCATTGAATCTAAAGATACATATATCACATAGATCCACTCATTTTTAACTTGGAAATTAAAGGGCCAAAAAAGACAACTAGTGCTTCCTGTTGCTCTCAAACACCTCTGTGCACCTGTACAATCCACCTGACACAGATGGGAGGTTGTCATAGTTTGAAAACCTCTGATGAACACTGTATCCAGCCTTTCGTAAGAAGGGGAAGTGTGTACTGAGAGCAAACGTCTTAATGCTTTGACTGGATTTTGATTTGCTGACTACATAATATTAAATTGAATGTTGCATGTGAAAAAAAATGGGCAAAATGTTTTGACCTTGTAGAACAGAGTCTGAGCGTGCTGCCAAAACCTTGGACAATATGCTAGACTGAAAGAAGTCCTGGAGAACACTTTTTCCCATTTGGCCATTTTGGCTGCTGAGTTGAATGTCTGTCCGTCTGGATTCTGACACTGTTCAGGAGCCAAGGATGTGTCACTGTACATACTGTAAAGATATATATGTAGGAAATATAGGGTCGAGGTTTATTTATTTATTTAAGGTTCATGGCGTTACTCTGGAAATTTCAGGTGAACTATAACGGAAATATGTAGCATTTTATTTGTCATTTTGGCAGTCATTGAGGCTATGGACCAACACAGGAAGCTTTTATGTTCCTACCAGTGCAATATTATTCTTCACATCACAGCAGGGGCACAATCTACCACAATTCAATCTACATGCAGTCTGAAAGCATACACGTCCATACACCACGTGCAGCTTTTTCACACCATGTGAAAACTGTTTGTATTTGAGCTGCTGTAGACATCTGCTGTCTCTTACAACAGTCAAGTATGTTTTATAGGACTATTGTACCTATTTTTCAAGCTGGAGTATTTTACAAAACCTTTGCAATATAACTCGAGACATTTTTCTCAGGCAGCAGTAGGTGCATGGAAAAGTAAAAGCCCTTAACAGAAAACAATATTTAACAAACTGTTGCATTTTGTCTAATCCAACTTAAAATTACATAACCTACACTGGTAAGAATAATAAATGAACTCTTCTCCACTATGTCCTTACAATTAAACTGAACACTTACATATAAAAACAAAAACAAACAGCAGAATATATTTCCTGTAATCACAATTATTGCCACTTTGGGATAAGAATGATTAAATATAGAGACCTACATCTTTAGTTTTAAAAAGTGCATTATTAGTTTGTGGTTTCACTTTCTAATAACACACCCTTTGTGAAAGGGTAAACATTATTGTATGCTGAATAAGTCACTGGACATGTTAGTCCAAAGAGACCACTTTTCATTTCAGTCTATGAGATGACTGCTCAGTTTAGCTTTAATGCTGACACTGTGAAAAATGTTAGCACCCACTGTTGCTTCTATGAACAGCATTTTAGCAAACTAATTATTTGGCACTTATTGAAAATTCATGTGTTTAAAACCTTCCTACATTTTCTAAAGCCAATAAAAGTATTTGTAATGACTTCTGTAAACTCATAGCTGAAACATGTATGTATTGTACTGAAGACGTACAGTCATGTAAAAGGAAAGAATGCCTACTGATTAAAGTTCTTAATTGATGACTATTTAGTATTTATAATAGGATTACAAATGTTTTTAAAAGCCATTATAAGTGAAACAAAGCTGCCAAATAAAAGTCGGTTTTGATTAATATCTTTAAATGAATAAATCTTTTAGAAAAGGCTCCTTATTAGAACGTGGGACTGACAATTTATTGATGTCCAGCTTTAGAAACCATATCATATTTTGTATGTACACATCTGAAATATAATGCCGCAGATGCTGTAGGACCGTGACAAAGTGTATAGTGGCAATAATTAATATACACTTTCAATATATGCATAGTATGGGATTAGAGTCACATGCACAAAATTTATTTTAACATCATCTAGTTTTTATAAGCACCACTATAAACACTTAATGGTTTATAACACATTAAAATGTAGCTCTACACATTGATTTATTATATTTGTAGCAATTTTAATTGCCCTGTAACCATTACGGCATCATTAATTCTTGCTTTATGTGTGATTTCCATTTGTTTTACTTTTTTTTTTTTATAATTCCAGGAATAGACAAACACTTTGTATCTGCTTACAGTTACATTATTGCATCGTTAAATGTTTATATACTGCTTATATTTGCTAGGAAAGGGTGGCATAAAATAGTACTTCTCTGCGCCATGTTAGCTGTTGCATAGATTGTCATTACCCATTTTATATGTTTTAACTGATTCTTTGATCCATGACACCGACAGCCAGTAACTAAGATGCCACATGTACTTAATTAGGGACACCAGAATTACTTTTCCAAGTGATTTAGACTCACATTTTCAGTAGGTACAGATGTGTCGTTGTTCATACAGTATGTGTTCAGCACTCACCATTATCCTCTGTACTGTGGAATAAATATAATTGGATGATAAATTACCATGTGTTTGTGTGTTCTTTTTAGCCTAGTCTTAAACGTTTACATACAATTATGTGGAATGCCTAAAAAAAAAAAAAAAGTATAAATCCGGGACTTATTACCAGCTGAGGAGTGAGATCCCACTGTGATGCCTGAAGCACAGTGTTTCAAGCACTGATGTCTTTGTATTTAGAAATAGGAAGCACCGAGTGAGAGGTACAGTGGGGCAAAAAAGTATTTAGTCAGCCACCGATTGTGCAAGTTCCCCCACTTAAAATGATGACAGAGGTCAGTAATTTGCACCAGAGGTACACTTCAACTGTGAGAGACAGAATGTGAAAGAAAAATCCATGAATCCACATGGTAGGATTTGTAAAGAATTTATTCGTAAATTAGGGTGGAAAATAAGTATTTGGTCACCTCAAACAAGGAAAATCTCTGGCTCTCACAGACCTGTAACGTCTTCTGTAAGAAGCTTTTCTGTCCCCCACTTGTTACCTGTATGAATGGCACCTGTTTGAACTCATCATCTGTATAAAAGACACCTGTCCACAGCCTCAAACAGTCAGACTCCAAACTCCGCCATGGCCAAGACCAAAGAGCTTTCGAAGGACACCAGGAAAAGTATTGTAGACCTGCACCAGACTGGGAAGAGTGAATCTACAATAGGCAAGCAGCTTGGTGTGAAAAAATCAACTGTGGGAGCAATCATCAGAAAATGGAAGACATACAAGACCACTGATAATCTCCCTCGATCTGGGGCTCCACGCAAGATCTCATCCCATGGGGTCAAAATGATCATGAGAACGGTGAGCAAAGATCCCAGAACCACACGGGGGGACCTGGTGAATGACCTGCAGAGAGCTGGGACCAAAGTAACAAAGGTCACCATCAGTAACACACTACAACGGCAGGGAATCAAATCCCAGTGCCAGACGTGTTCCGCTGCTGAAGCCAGTGCATGTCCAGGCCCGTCTGAAGTTTGCCAGAGAGCACATGGATGATGCAGCAGAGGATTGGGAGAATGTCATGTGGTCAGATGAAACCAAAGTAGAACTTTTTGGTATAAACTCAACTCGTCGTGTTTGGAGGAAGAAGAATACTGAGTTGCATCCCAAGAACACCATACCTACTGTGAAGCATGGGGGTGGAAACATCATGCTTATGGGGCTGTTTTTCTGCCAGGGGGACAGGACGACTGATCCGTGTTAAGGACAGAATGAATGGGGCCATGTATCGTGAGATTTTGAGCCAAAACCTCCTTCCATCAGTGAGAACTTTGAAGATGAAACGAGGCTGGGTCTTCCAACATGACAATGATCCAAAACACACCGCCCGGGCAACAAAGGAGTGGCTCCGTAAGAAGCATTTGAAAGTCCTGAAGTGGCCTAGCCAGTCTCCAGACCTCAACCCCATAGAAAATCTGTGGCGGGAGTTGAAAGTCCGTGTTGCTCGGCGACAGCCCCAAAACATCACTGCTCTCGAGAAGATCTGCATGGAGGAATGGGCCAAAATACCAGCTACTGTGTGTGCAAACCTGGTAAAGACCTATAGTAAACGTTTGACCTCTGTTATTGCCAACAAAGGTTATGTTACAAAGTATTGAGTTGTATTTTTGTTATTGACCAAATACTTATTTTCCACCCTGATTTACGAATAAATTCTTTACAAATCCTACCATGTGGATTCATGGATTTTTTTTTCACATTCTGTCTCTCACAGTTGAAGTGTACCTCTGGTGCAAATTACTGACCTCTGTCATCATTTTAAGTGGGGGACCTTGCACAATCGGTGGCTGACTAAATACTTTTTTGCCCCACTGTAGATCTGGGTCTAACTTTGAGTTTGTTAACTCTGCAATCGGCAACTCTGAGTTTTTTTTTTGTTCCAGAACAACTAATCAGCTTTGGAGCAGACACTGCAAGGCTTGTAAAGTAGCGACTAGTCAATCACAAGTTTGGCTCATCCAAATGTGTACTTTGCTTTCTCCGCCTCTAATGGGTCCATAAAGAACAAAATAAACACGTTGTATTCAATAAGACTTGAAACTAGCAACTGAGACTTGAAATCATCAAGAAAAGTATTTACTGAGGATACACATCAAAGGAGCCAAGTGACTTTGGACTTCTATGCAAGTTCTTTTTGTAACCAGAGGCCCACTGCTGGTTACTAGAAAACAGATGTGGTATCAAGTTACACACATACAAAGCACAGGTCTTGAACTTCATGTAGCTCAACTGCAATAAACTGAGTTTACAGCAGTCATTTTGATAATAAATACTAATAAAATTAATCTAGGCTTACAATTAATCTAGGCCTGAGATGTACCTCTAACCTGGCGTCTTCGGCCCGGAGGGCATTATTAAATGTTAGGTTGTTGATGAACAGGGGTGGAGGACTTGCGGTGGTCTTTAGGAATAAATTCCGGATACGGCAGCTGTCCCCACCTATGTTTGCTAGCTTCGAAGCACAACTATTGGAACTTGCTGGTCCCCCCCTGGCTCTTTGTGTTGTGGACTTTTATCAATGATTTTGCTGACTTTTTAGGATCTATTTGCTTAAATTATAACCGTCTTCTTATTGTTGGTGATTTTAACATTTATATCTGTTGTAAAGACGATAGGCTTGCCAAAGACTTTCTTGTTTTAGCTCTTTTAATCTTACTCAGTGGGTAAATGCTCCAACCCACTCTAAAGGTCACACACTTGATTTGGTTTTCTCTCATGGAAAACCACATCCCAGTGTTGCTAGTGTCAGGGGAACTAGCAACACTGGGATTTCTAACCACTTTCCAGTCATTTTTGATGCTGATCTACGCAAAACTGATCTGAACCTTGGGGGCCCTCGATGCCTTGCCGGTTCATTGATTCTGGGACTGTGGCTGAACTTTCTGCGTTTTTCTCTGAATCTGTGCTCCCTGATACGGCTGGCATCACACAGTCTTTATTTGATGACTTTGCCAACTCCCTACTTGCTATATGCACCTCCATACTGGACTCTGTGGCCCCTATAAAAGTGAAACGTCCTAGAAGCTGTTCCCGACCTTGGTTAAATGACTCTACACGTGCCCTATGCCGTACCTGCTGTCAAGCTGAGAGGCGGTGGGAAAAGGATAGGCTCCAGGTGTCCCTTGATATTTTACGCAGGACGCGCTTGGAATTCCAGAAATCTGCTAAGATGGCTAAAGCGGCTGTTCTGTCAGCCATCGTTACGAATAATAGTCATAATCCACGCGTTTTATTCAATATTTTTAACTCCTTGGTTAACCCTTATCCTGAAGCATCGTGGCTAGCTTCTTCGGCTCTTTGTGAGCAGTTCTTAAATCACTTCACTGATAAAATCTCCACCTTAAGAGCCTTAAAAGCTTCGGGGATGTGCCAAGCCCCCGCTTTACGCTGCTCTATGACACTTGCTCAGTTCGAACCAGTGTCACTTCCTACCCTTAAGGGAATTAAGATAAGATAGAACTTTATTAATCCCTCGGGTGGGTTCCTCTGGGAAATTCGACTTCCAAAAAAAAGCACAGCAACGACCGAAGTTACAGTTATTGATCGTCTAAAAATCTCAAATTCTGTTCACGACATTCTCCCATCTCGCATTATTAAGGAGGGATTTAATGTAATTGGGCCTTGTATATTATCACTAATCAATCTTTCTTTGTCAATGGGTTGTGTTCCGGCTGCCTTTACACATGCCGAAGTGAAACCTGTTCTTAAAAAGCGTTCCCTAGATCACTCAAATCTCGCTAATTACAGACCTATCTCGCAACTTCCGTTCCTGTCAAAAATCCTCGAGAAGATTGTCCTATCACAACTTCAGACCTATCTGAATGAGAATAACATCTGGGATAAATTTCAAACTGGGTTTAAACTGCGCCATAGCACGGAAACAGCACTTTTGAGGGTCTTCAATGATCTTCTTTTAATTACTGACTCTGGGCGCCCCGCCGTCTTAGTTTTGTTGGACCTGTCTTCTGCTTTTGATCTGGTGGACCATAATATCCTGTTAATGAGGCTTGAACTTCTGGTTGGCATTACGGGTATGGCTCTTAGTTGGTTTAAATCCTACTTATCGGAGAGGTCCTTCTCTGTCACGATGGGTACCTACTCCTCTTCCATTGCCCTCGTTACCTCAGGGGTCTGTATTGGGTCCTATGCTATTTTCTCTATATATGTTACCCCTTTGTCGTATTATTGAAAAGTACAAACTCTCTTATCATTGCTACGCGGATGACATTCAAATTTATTTTGAATTGACTGAGGATGAAACTTCATTGATACTTCGCTTCTTCGATTATATAAGTGAAGTTAAAGACTGGCTGCTGAGCAATTCTCTTATCCTTAATACCAAGAAAACGGAAATTTTAATATTTGATAGTCATACCCCTAGAGCCCATCTAACTGGTGTCCTTGGGCCCTTCGCTGATTATCTTTCCGATTCCGCAAGTAATTTGGGTGTTTACCTGGACGGCTCCTTTAAGCTTGACAAGCATGTGTCCTCTGTTATTAAATCTTGTTTCTATCAACTTTGTTTAATTTCTAAGGCCATTCCATACTTACCACGTGAGGATCTAGAAAAGCTTATCCATTTCTTTGTCACATCCAGGTTAGACTATTGCAACTCCCTATACACTGGGCTTCATTCTGCCCTTCTTCGTAGATTGCAACTCGTCCAAAACGCCGCGGCTCGCCTTCTAACTGGTACTCGTAGGTTTGAGACAATCACCCCAATTCTCACTGGCTCCCAATTAAACACCGCATTGATTTTAAAATCTTACTGCTTACTTATAAAATCATAAATAACATTGCACCCAGCTACCTTATTGATCTCCTTAGTGTGTATACTCCCGGTAGAATGCTGAGATCGTGAGACCAATTGCTCTTGGTACAACCTAGGTCAGGGCTGAAAACCAGAGGTGACCGTGCCTTTGGTTCAGTTGCACCTAACCTCTGGAACAACCTCCCTCATACTATTTGCACATCTGACTCAATCCAGACCTTCAAGTCTTGAAAACCCACCTTTTTAGCTTAGCCTTCCCGGCCTCCTAGAGCAGGCCTTTTAAGTGTTCTTTCTTGCCTTCCCCTTTCCTCTCTTTTGCCTATATTGTTTTTATCGTTAAGTCTTGCTTATCTGCGTGCTTGTATGCTTGGTTAATCAATGCCAGCCATCTGCTAGCTTATCTGCATTTGTATTTTACTACTGTTTTATTGGATTATGTGAAGCATTTTGGCTACCTCTGGTTTTAAATGTGCTATACAAATAAAGTTGTATTGTCTTTCATGTTAAACTGAAGGCTATGAAAAGATTTTCATGCCTTTGAACAGCGTGAGTAGTTAAACATATTTTAGTAATAATTAGTAACTATGAACTAGTGGCCCCGAAAAAATTAGCTAGATGCTCCACAGGAGCCCTGAGGGCTAAATAAATACACATACAGCAACAAGAAGTAATCTTTTATTATGGCAAATGAAAAAAGAACTGTTTCTGTAAATGTATCCTGAAACACCTTGATCATAGTGCACCCTTTAGCGCAGTTAATGTCACATAAGGTTAATTTTAGGCTTGTCTCAATCAAACCTTAATTACATACAGTATCAACACAAACACGTGGCTCATGTTACACACAAACTTGACATGCCCTGTTCATCCGAGCTGAAACAGGAAGAACAGGAAGAAAAATTCCTCCAAATATTGCACAAAATGGCAAAAGTTGTTTATAAAATTGCCCTGGTGAGCATGACTGATCTGATAAAAAATAATTTAAAACAATGTCTGAACTTTTTTTTGTTTTAAAATCAAGTACTTGGGATTAAGCACACAGAGAAAAACTTTATAGATACGCTTTACAGGAACATGGCAGAGCGTGGGCGGTACGCTCTTTGGCTTTGCAAATGGATGGATGACAGGAAGCAGTCTGTACAGCAGAGAGGTCAGGGAAAACCAAACACACTTACAGGAACTCACACCATAAAATCACAGCTGAGTTAAATCAGCTGCTTCATCAGCACTGACCTCCTTATGGCCTTCACCTCTCTGAGGACCAATCAGTGAAATAGCACATGTTATGCGTCTATAGCGCCCGAGGCCTCTTGGGGGTGATTTGTTTGCTAGCTTGTTCCTCTTCCTGGAGAGTACAACGGAAAGACTTGACTTTATCTGGAAGAGGAGAGAATATCACACAGAAGGCACTATTTAAATGATGATCTTTGTCTTTAAGGATAACATGAAATCACGTCACTCATACAAAATTTGATACACCAGCTGAAGCTTTTTTTTTAAATATTGTGAAATATTCTGTAGCAAAATGTGAATTTTATAAAAAGTGAAGGTGAAATGATAGGATAAGAGCAGAAACTGGTGAAGAATAGGAAATAAAGATTTATCTCTGTCCTATCAACATGGATAATCCTTCTGCTGGACAATTGTGTTGTCTTTGTTGGGTCTCTTGTATTTTCATATAATTCGTAGCTTAACTTCTTTCTTTCATATAATCAGCTATTTGCTCATTGTGACAAAGTGGAGAAGCAGTTGTAATTCTCTCCATTTGTCCCATATGTGTTTACCTTTTTTTTGCACATTGTACACATTATTCTGTTTCTATGTATTTGCTATGATTTGCTATTTGTCAAGTAACATTGCTTCACTCACTATCCCGGGTTTGTTTGTGTAAGCGTTTTGTTGCCGGCAAATCAAACATTCTGCAAATTAAGACAAATACTAAGTTATACTTCTTTATACTTTATTATGTTACAGATTAAGTACTTACTCTGTTTGTCTTTTCAGTCATCATGAGTGTCAGGTGTGGGGAAACGCCCGCTTGGCATTTCCTCATTTTAAAGTCCTGATCATGTCACACATGACATCATCAGGTCAAACCATGTGGAGGGGTTTCTTTTTCCAGAGAGATGCTTCCTTTTGTTTGTGTTAATGTTTAAAGGGATTTGTTGAATGTTTTTCCTTTTGTTAATACTGCCATTTAGTTGTGTAAATGTGCATATTAGAAGTGTGTAGAGGTTTTGTGTTTTTAGATAACCTGAGTAGAGTTTTAGATCCCTCAGTTGAGTGAGTGGTACTGGCTGGGCAATTGGAGGGAAATTGATGGCCCTATTTAAAGCCAGTCTCTACCAGATGCAGGAGAGAGGAGAGGTGAGCTGTGTCACCAGAGCCATGTTATGTTGAGTTTTGTTAAATGAATTGATTTGGGGAAAGTTTTAAGTTATACATTAAATTAAGTTCACTGCAAATAAATTGCTCACCTTGGAAACCCAAAATGTCTGCATAGTCTGCTTCCCTACCACCTTCCTTGACGTTCGAGTGTGACTACTTCACACTCATCAATACTGACCTTGATTGAAGTATCAGATTTTTAAATCACCAAATATGGGTATAGTTCTTAAAAATCCAATATGAATATCACCCCTATATAGGGCGATTGTGGCTCAAGAGTTGGGAGTTCGCCTTGTAATCGGAAGGTTGCCGGTTCGAGCCCCGGCTCGTGTCGTTGGACGGTGGATGACTGGTTGTCTATAGCGCTTTGAGGTCCTTAGGGACTAGTAAAAGCGCTATACAAATACAGGCCATTTACCATATGAATAAGTGTAAAACTTATTTGAGTTGTTTGCACAAAACACATTTTGAGTTGTACAACTGAAAATGTGAAGATATATTTTAATTTTACTTGCAAGTTTGTTGATGGAAATGGCACACTATCATAGAAACTACTTAGCACTCTTGCACTGTAATGCGTTCGTTTGGAGTGAGGCTTACGCACTGTAAACAGAACAATAATACAAACCAACCAATATACACATCAAGGCTGCAGTAGATGAAAAATCCTGTGTTTTGTGAGATAAAATTGCCGTTTCTGAGTCTGGTGGAGAGTAACAGATTCATTTCCTTGTGGGAAAGAACTGCTGGCAGAGGAAATGTTTTAAATGTAGCTTAATATATAACATAACATCGGTACATTGCTTTTATTACTGTGGCAGCTGGTAGTTGTTTGTTAACGGTGTGTCTGTTGCCATCTACAGTTATTCATTTATCAGACTAACTTGTAGAATTGATACTTTCTTAATGCAAAGAGGCTGAAAATTTGGAAACTGCATGATGTTTACCTCTTAACTCAGTAAGAATGTCTATCTTCTGGTCCAGGATTTGTTCTAACTGAGTTGCATATGATTCAACATCATAGTCCACCTCCTCTGTCATTTCCAGAAGCACCTTCTCATCCTCCAAGCACCGGATCGACTCCTGTAAGGGAAAACGATGCAGCTGAGTTGGGCTATGTGGTTTTAAATTCATATTGCCTATGAATGCAAAAGTGGGTCAAAGTTATGTTATGGCACGTGGTTCCTCCTTATAAAAATATGGCAAATTCTATGGTATTTACTGTAAATTACTGCACTAAAGATAAGATAACCTTTATTAGTCCCACATGTGGGAAATTTGTTTTGTCACAGCAGGAAGTGGACAGTGCAAAAGTTATATGGCAAAAATTAGAATATAATAAAAATAAAATACTGTACACAACTGTACAGAATAGAATAAAATAAAATACTATATACAGTAGAATAAATAGAATAAAATATACAATAGGATAAAAATAGAATACAAATACTTAATACAACTGAGTAAAAATACAACTTTGTCAGATAAAGAGTATTGCACTTAGTGTTATTGCACATGTGTGGATGTGTGTGTTTGATCAGTTGGAGTCTTTGTTGTACAGTCTGACAGAAGTGGGGAGGAAAGACCTGCGAAATCTCTCCGTCCCACACCGTGGGTGCTGCAGTCTGCCACTGAAGGAGCTGCTCAGTGCTGTCAGAGTTTCCTGCATGGTGTGGGAGATGTTGTCCAACAGGGATGACAGCTTAACCACCATTCCCCTGTCACTTCCCACCTCCACTGGGTCCAGAGGGCATCCTAGAACAGAGCTGGCCCTTCTGATCAGCCTGTTCAGTCTCTTCCTGTACCCGGCAGAGATGTTGCCACCCCAGCAGACCACACTGTAAAAGATAGCTGAGGCCACCACAGAGTCATAGAAGGTCTTCAGGAGTGGGCCCTCCACTCCAAACGACCTGAGTCTCTGCAGCAGGTACAGTCTGCTCTGCCCTTTCCTGTAGTCTGAGTTATGAGTCCAGTCCAGTTTGTTGTTCAGATGAACACCAAGGTACCTGTAGCAGTCCACAGCCTAAATGTCCATACCTTGGATGTTCAGTGGTTGCAGTGGAGGATGTTTGTGCCTGCGGAAGTCGACCACCAGCTCCTTGGTTTTACTGGTGTTGATGTGGAGGTAGTTCAGCTGGCACCAGTCCACAAAGGCTTGGGTCAGTCCTCTGTACACCTTGTCGTCCCCATCAGTGATGAGGCCGACTACTACAGAGTCATCAGAGAACTTCTGCAGGAAGCACTGGGTGGAGTTGTGGGAGAAGTGTGCAGTGTAGATGGTGAAGAGGAACGGAGCCAGAACCGTTCCCTGTGGGGTCCTTGTACTGCAGACGACCCTGTCCGACACACAGCCCTGAGTCCTCACATACTGTGGTCGGTCGGTGAGGTAGTCCAGTATCCAGGTAGTGAGGTGACGGTCCACTCCAGAGTTCTCCAGCTTGTCCTTCAGGACCGAGGGAAGAATAGTGTTGAAGGCACTGGAGAAATCAAAGAACATGATTCTCACAGTGCTTCCAGCGGTCTCCAGGTGAGCGAGGGAGCGATGTAGGAGGTGAATGACGGCATCATCCGCTCCAATGCCAGGCTGGTAGGCAAACTGAAGTGGGTCCAGTGATGAGCTCACCAGGTGCCGAAGCTGAGCCAGGACCAGCCGCTCCAGGGTCTTCATCAGGTGGGATGTCAGAGCCACTGGCCTGTAGCTGTTGAGGTCCTTGGGGCGTGAAGTCTTTGGCACTCGCATAAGCTGTTATCGCGATAACATGCGAGAATTCCCGGGGCAGGTAATACGGACGCATGCTAACGGCTAACAGCTCAATGTCTCTGCTGCAGAGTTGTTCTTTCACAGTGATGTGCTCAGGGTTACACCATCTGTCATTTACAAACACTGCCAGTCCCCCTCCTTTCCTCTTACCGCTGTCTCTCGTCCTGTCCGCTCGCAGCAGCTGGAATCCCGGTAGTGTCACGCTTGTGTCCGGAGTTAGCTCCGTTAGCATCATGATGCTACATTGCCGGTACTCCCTCTGTGACCAGGTTAGCGACGTGACCTCATCCATCTTATTGGGCAAAGATCTTACGTTTCCAATAATTACAGAAGGAAGAGATGGTCGATAACGTCTCCTTCTCGGGCGACGGCGCTCCTTCCCAGCACGACACCCCTGTCTTTTCTTCCTCAGCTCGCTGGGAATGTCGATGTAGCTTTAAACAGGTTAAAGCTATCAACAAAGGACTTCATGGAAGGACTTCATACATCTATGTATTTTGTTGAACAGATAACAGAATAAAGAATGACAAACTTCTGGTGACCAAAGAAAAGCAGGATGCTTGTTGAGTCAAACACTTCTGGGAAACACTGACCCACACATACAATTTTGAGCAACAAGAAGAACTGGGAGCTCTTCAAGTAGAAGAAGGCACCATATCTCAACATGAAGTCTGTTTGGCGATGAAAGCTCAAAAATCAAACAAACCAGCCAGCATGGATGAAATCCAATCAGAATTGCTGAAATATGGAGGGCCGATTGTTACAAATGTGCTCACAAAAGTGTTCAATGAATGTTGGTGAATGGAGGCCGTCCCCAAAAACTGTCAGAAAGGCGTCATCCTCAAACTACCAAAGGAGAGCAACATGATGGAGTACACAAACTGGTGTGGAATCACCCTACTCTCTGTCAAAAGAAAGGCCTTCTTCACCATGCTACTCTGCCAACTTAAAGGCACTGCCGACCAACGCCTCTGCGAAGAACAGGCGGGCTTTCGACATGGACGATCATGCACTGACCAAATATTCACCCTCAGGAACATCATCGAACAGTTAGCGTTCAATGATATGTGTTAATTGAGAGCGATCACTCTCAATAAACTTCATCGACATCAAAAAAGCCTTTGATAGCATTCACAGAGATTTGCTTTGGAGCATCCTCCACCTGTACGGTGTCCCGCGAAAATTCATCTCAATCTTCAAGTCACTCTACTGCCACCCCAACTGCTCCATCAAGATGAACACGGGCCACACCGATCTCTTCACCATTGAGACTGGTGTCAGGCAAGGACGCATCCTCTCGCCCTTCCTGTTCCTAATGGCCCTCAACTTCATCATGAAGAAAGCCCTGGTCAGGCCAGATGCAGGCATCACCTTGGACGGGATCAGTTGACTTACCGACCTTGATTTTGCAGATGACTGGTGGAAGATGGACACCACCTCCAGCATCCAACGTCGAACCTGGCTGGAAAAAGTTGGACTTTGCATCAGTGCAGAAAAATCAAAAATCATGCACATTAGCGACCAGGCCGGTATGCCTAAGATCAAGATCGGTGGGCAAGAACTCGAGGTGGTTGAGAGGTTTGCATACCTTGGCAGCGTCATTGGCTGGGACGGAGATTGAGAGACTCATTTCAAGAGCCGCACTGGCAAAGCCTCGTTGGTATTCCAACAAATGTGAAATATCTGGTCATCTGCCTCCATCTCAATCAACATCAAGGTTCATTAGTACGCCTCAACCATCATCCCAATGGAAATCTATGCATCTGAAAGGTGTAAAGCGTCGGCCAGTATTACCAGGAAGGTGGACGTCTTCCACCAGTGCTGCCTTTGAAGGATAATGAAGATCCGATACTTTGATCATGTCACCAATGAGTAGGTGCTACGATGAAGCAACCGTCCTCACCTCAGCGTGATTATCGCATGCTGCCGTCAAAAACTTGCCAGGCACATCATTCGCATGGACGACAGCCAAACAAAACATTCAGATGGGTTCCACCTGGAGGTTGTGGCAGGGGACGGCCATGGCTGACCTGGCACCGGACCTTCCATTATGACCTCAAAGCCCTTTGCATTGCTTGGGATAAAGGTGAAGAGCTTGCTGGAAATCGTAATCGATGGAGAGACCTTGTCGCCCAATACGCTCGATAGCTTGGGTGGACGAAGGTCTGGCAAAGGTAAAGCCTCTTGAGAAAATAGGGTAGATGAATTCCAGTGCTAGCTGTGAACTGTTGCTTAGGATATCAGATTTTTAAAACTAAAGCTTTACCCATTATAATAAACGATTTAGCATTGTTCAGAAAAAATCTGTATCTATACTAACATGCCTCAAAACAAATGATCAATCAGGTATGTGGGGCTAGGCATAGCAATTAGCTACAATTGGTTATTAATTTCCTATTATTTTTAGCTGTAAATGGAAAAACAGAAATCTTCTGGCCTACTGTACCTGAAAAACAGCCCTGTGATCCTCTAGCACCTGCTCCTCCATTTCTACCAGCTGAGAGACGGCTTCATGGAAAGTGAAGAGCTGCGGGGAAACCTCTTCCTCCTACAATAAACAAAGCCAGTGCTGTGATTATGAATTTAAAACTGCAGGAAATATATGCAAATTTAAACTAAAAACAATTATGCTAGATAAATTCCAAGAAATAATAATAATGTACCAAAACCCACAGGTACTTCATTTACTTCTTTTATTAAATCCTAATGTTATTCAATATTCAGCCATGACCATTTTCCAGATGAGGCACCATCAGCCACAATGTGAATGAGGGTTATGACATAAAAGTTAAAAAATAAAGTGACTGCAGAGGAAGGCAAGATCTATTGTTTATTTTGTTGAAACTAGTTTTATATGGAAAGTAACTGTGCAAGAACCTGCAAGCAGACTTAGTGCTGAATTGAACTGTGAATGTGGCAGGGAGCTAGAGTAAAGATATGAGAAGGTAGGAGGTATTTTGAATATTATTGTTTTCTATGGGCCACATTTGTGGAATAATGCAAGTTATCATCTGGCTCAGCAGTTCCCAGCCAACTGAAGTCAGTTTGTGGAAACCTAGCATCTATATTTTTCACACGGAGCTGCTGTGGGTTCAGATATTCTCTGTCACGGTAGCGTGCGTGGGCAGCAGATGTTCTTACGTTCTGTTCACAGAGCAGCTTCAGATCATCTCTCTGTGGAGAGCTCCCCACTCCCCACTGAGCCTCCAGCACCTCCAGCTGCGTGATGTGTCCTCCCTGATGGCTCTCCATCATGGCTGCCGCAGGGTCCACTGTGAGCTCCTTCACCCTGACAACACATCAGCACTATAGGTAAACCAACAGTATGACAACTGCAAACAACTGCAGAGGTGAGCTACAATGGTGTGTAGCTGTATATGAGAAATATACAAACGTGTCGCGTCGGTGACAAGTGGTTCAACATGCCAAGAAATCAGTGATGAATACTGTGAGTTATGAGAAAGAAACATGAAGATGAAGATGATGACGAAGAACTTCATGCAGGCTTTGGGAACTCACGTCTGGAAAACAAGTCAAGTCAACAAATGACTGATGAAAAAAGCCTAAAGAACAAAGAAAACCAAAAAGTTTATACTTCTGCTGAATTTGGGATTTAGAGATGGAACAAAGTGGGGCACATGCATCATGATAGGTGACACAAAGCTAAAATATATTGAATAGATTGGATGATACTGGTAAGGTGATGTAGCGATTTCTTTTTTTACTTTTTGCCAACAAATCTTACAGAAAGATCAGAACCCAGAGGAGGCAGTTGTCAAATGGTATGCTGAATGGAAAGATCAGGATGCGGTGTAATTTTTTTATATTTTTTTTGCCAGCCATAAATTATTGTAGCACATAATTTTATAAATGAATTGTTAACGTACTCTTCATTTTAGATCAGTTTTATTAACGGTTTCCTGAAGATGCTTTATATTTTAAGGTAAAAGCCCACAGCAACACTGAGAGAACCCCATTGCCCTATGAGCAGCTTTGTTGAGGATCGCTCCTTTAACAGGAAGGTCATATGTGTTGTTAATTGACAGAAAATGCCCCTCTTTTTTTTTTTTACTGTGAACCCCTTATAAAAAATTGAAATTTCTATAGATAGTGAAAGAACAGGATCTTTTCTGTCATTTAACAGCTTATCAGTTGCGTCATTACATCGGTGCAGTATAAATGGCCATTAGGGAAGGTTGTGCTGGGCCAATTTCTGCCCCCACGCCCTATATTTGATACTGCTGCTTTAGTGAATAATTATTTGCACTACGAAGACATGTATGTGGGTTTAAAACACAATAAATGACAATTAGTTTTTACAGCAACTAAAAAATTTGTCATCCAGTGCAACAGTGTATCTCACTGGAGTGTTTTGGGATGGAAGTGCAAAATATATAATACTTATATAATGTAATACTTCATAGAAAAGTACAATTGTTATTGTTTTTTTTTCCCCAAAAGGATTTGTTGACAAAAATAAAATAAGACTAACAAAAAAAGTGAATGACTTAACCTTCTAGGACCTGGCGTCCACATATGTGGACATCACATTTTGGGTTATTTAGACCAAAATACTCAATTTTGCTCTACAAGGGCCTGATATCCACTTACGAGGACATTATACAGCTACTGTTCTATCAAAATTTTAAACAAATATCCCCATATGTGGTTCTTATTTTTCTTAAAAACAAAAATAAGGTAAAAAAAATAATAAAGAAATCTGGTGATTCTTCGTTTTTACATTCATAGGGCCCCAATCGGCCCAAATATCAAAGAGAAACTAAAAATGCATTCTGTGGAAGAGTTTGGGTCTTAGGAGGTTAAAGCAATAAAAAAAACTTTGTAAATAATAAGTAAAGTGAGGCAGACAGTGAATGAACTCATTTTAACCTTGGTTCACATGCCAGCTAAACTGAATTTAATTCAGTTTTATTTATATAATGCCAAATCACAACAACAGTTGTCTCAAGGCACTTTATCTTGTAAGGTAAAGACCCTACAAAAATGATTACACCATTATTATGGTGACTGATGATGTTAGGACCCTCAATGATCTTTTTAGAAACAGACACAAAGCGGCTGCCTGGGTTCATGTGAAATGCCAATACGAGGGTAACTAATTGTGCAGGACACTGTTAAGAGACATAGCAAAATGATCATACTCATAGGTAGGGGAGAGCTCAGAGCGACCTCCTCCACCCCCACTCTGGGAGAAGGGAATGTCTGAGGGACTTATCCCAAATTCCTTTACTCTGGGAAAAAAATGCATGACAGGGGAGAGAAACACACATCAACAAGTGGAGGCAGGAGAGGATCATGTTATGTTATGTTATGTAGTCTTTTCTATTTTACATTTTTATGAATTCATTCAACAGAGGAGAAAGACAAACGGAGCACACAGATAACTAAGAATATTCCTCACAATAAGTCAACATTTTCAAGAAAAATCTGGCTTTATGTTTCATGCAAACTCCTCAAACACAAAATTTTAAATAATTCTCTATACTGTTACAATGGTGAATGTGCTTAATAAACAAATTTTCCAAACTTCTGTTTGTGATAGGCAGCCAATCAGAAGAAAGCTGGCTTAAAGTGAGAGAAGTTGAAGTTGAATTGAATTTTTTGACAGTTGAATCTTGTATAATAGATAAAACTATGGAACTTGAAATCAGTATAACAGGTCCACTTTAGAACTTTATGTTGATGCTTTTGACAAAACCTGAAAGTCAGGGTAGTTAGTGGAAAGTGAAGGTGTATAAATTTGAAATTATAACTCAATGTGCATTCATCTTAATGTTATATCTGAAAACCTTTTTTTGCCTTTCAGTAGAATCTTTCCTACCTGTTGGCATATCTCAATGTGTTCAGTGTGTTTTCACAAGATGCCATCCCAGGAGAGATGGTTGCAATCTGTAAAAAGATGAGAGAGGGATTTACCAAAACTGCAACCAAATCTGTAATCACTTTCTATTGTGTCTGTCTATAGTGGGTACATGTTGTTTTCTTACCATGCATGTTCTGGAGTTTTCTCCGATGAACGAGTCCCGCAGCACTTGGGTTAACTTGCTGGCTCTAAATGGAGTGTGTGGTTTGTTTCTGCCCAGGGCTCGAATACACTCCTGCAAACATACACCATGCCCAATTATGCAAAAAATCTGGCTAACTAATTATAGTCATTTTTGAAAATAATTTTTAAGGAGAACTAGGAAATATTTACTATTTTTCTTTTCTCAGATGATTTGCTGTTTCAAGTCAATTGAATATATCTGGGTTTTCTCGAGATTGCCTGCCTCCATCTCCTCCTTTCCTGTAGAATCTTCCAAGAATCTTCTTTGCTGTCTTAAAGTTGTTGTTTTTTTGCTTTTTTTTATATCTATAGCCTATTTGTTGCATTTTCCTTGGTGGATGTTCTTCTGATTATACAGCAGCAAAATGCCCCTGAAAGATATTCTTGATCCCTTTTTTCCTCCTGCCTGCTGTCTTCACATCCATTGCTTCATATATCCACTATCCCTCCTCTGACATGTCCAAAAACCCCACCCCTCAAAGCTGCTCAACCAGAGCACCTTATTAAATCCTGTCCAATCTGCTTACTCCTACAAAGATCTTAACATCTTCAACTCTGCCACCTCCAACTTGGCCTCCTGTCAGTGCCACTGTGTCCAAACCATACATCATACCAAATCTCACTACCACCTTACCTTTCACTCTTGCTGCTATTCTTCTGTCACAAATTACCCCTGACAGTTGTCTCCATCAACGTCACCTTGCCTGCACTCGCTTCACCTCTCTTGTGAGGTGAAGCGAGTGCAGGCTGTCTCCGTAGCGATCGGTGAGTGGGAATAGTCGGTGTAAGAATCCAAGTTAATCGTCTTAATATTAAATCAATCGAAAGTATCCGTAACATTTTCTTTCTGTTTGCAGCATCCCCTCGTCGACATGAGAGCTAAGTGGTGAAAGAAGCGCATGCGCAGGCTTTTCCTCTGGGACATTCTGAACTCTTTGTTCTATTAGAAGGCATAGCATACATTTTCACTGCTATGCAGATGACACCCAGCTCTATCTGTCCATGAAGCCAGATAACACACACCAATTAGTTAAACTGCAGGAATGTCTTAAAGACATAAAGACCTGGATGGCCGCTAACTTTCTGCTTCTTAATTCAGATAAAACTGAGGTTATTGTACTCGGCCCTGAAAAGCTTAGAAATATGGTATCTAAGCAGATTCTTACTCTGGATGGCATTACCTTGGCCTCCAGTAACACTGTGAGGAACCTTGGAGTCATTTTTGACCAGGATATGTCCTTCAACGCACATATTAAACAAATATGTAAGACTGCGTTCTTCCATTTGCGCAACATCTCTAAAATTAGAAATATCCTGTCTCAGAGTGACGCTGAAAAACTAGTTCATGCATTTATTACTTCCAGGCTGGACGACTGTAATTCATTATTATCAGGATGTCCAAAAAACTCACTGAAAAGCCTTCAGCTAATCCAAAATGCTGCAGCAAGAGTACTGACAGGGACTAGAAAGAGAGAGCAGATTTCTCCTGTTTTGGCTTCCCTTCATTGGCTTCCTGTTAAATCCAGAATTGAATTCAAAATCCTGCTCCTCACATACAAGGTCTTAAATAATCAGGCCCCATCTTATCTTAATGACCTTGTAGTACCATATCACCCTATTAGAGCACTTCGCTCTTGCTCTGCAGGCCTACTTGTTGTTCCTAGGGTATTTAAAAGTAGAATGGGAGGGAGAGCCTTCAGTTTTCAGGCCCCTCTTCTGTGGAACCAGCTTCCAGTTTGGATTCGGGAGACAGACACTATCTCTACTTTTAAGATTAGGCTTAAAACTTTCCTTTTTGCTAAAGCATATAGTTAGGGCTGGACCAGGTGACCCTGAATCCTCCCTTAGCTATGCTGCAATAGACATAGGCTGCCGGGGGATTCCCATGATGCATTGAGTTTTTCCTTTCCAGTCACCTTTCTCACTCACTATGTGTTAATAGACCTCTCTGCATTGAATCATATCTGTTATTAACCTCTGTCTCTCTTCCACAGCATGTCTTTTATCCTGTCTTCCTTCTCTCACCCCAACCGGTCGCAGCAGATGGCCGCCCCTCCCTGAGCCTGGTTCTGCTGGAGGTTTCTTCCTGTTAAAAGGGAGTTTTTCCTTCCCACTGTCGCCAAAGTGCTTGCTCATAGGGGGTCATATGATTGTTGGGTTTTTCTCTGTATCTATGAAGCGCCTTGAGGCGACTTTTGTTGTGATTTGGCGCTATATAAATAAAATTGAATTGAATTGAATTCTGTACTGTCACTTTGCATGGTTAACCCCGAGTATTTTAACTCATCCACCTTCACTACCACCTCTGCTGCTTGCTTTTTCACTGTTATACCTGCCTTCCTTTACCATCAAAACTGCTCATGTCAATGTTAATTAGATTTGCAGGACATTCATGTGCTCCAGGACTTGAAAAAATGAAAACCTTCACTAGGACTTTTCTGTTGTTCTACAAAGTATAATTCTTTTTTTTTAGCAAAGGTATGGTGTGCAATCATTTCACCCTGGAAAATAAACAGTTCAAAGAAATCTTTAAAATGAAAATGACATTAATACCCAAAATGAGTGTATGTAAACTTCTGAAATCACAACTATATGAGAAGCACAACACTAAAGAACAGAATATCTGTAGTACTAAAGCGAAGACCTTGAGTGCCAGCAGACTCTTGTTGATCTCTGCTCCCTCGAGGCGAGTCTGCCGGTCAGCGCTGGACGTGTCTGCCCCTCTCTCATTCCCCGCCAGGTCGATAAGAGAGAACTTTCCATGCATCTTCCCCCGCCGACGCAGGATGATCTGGAAAACAGCGTGACTCCGGGAGGAGTGAGCGTTGGCCGATGTCTGCCCAGACGTCCTGCAAGAGGCATGGTGGGGGGTGTTCAGGGGGTTCATTCAGCGGTTCTCCAACTCAAATCTTGTTACTGTTTAGTGTTTTCACATATCCATATGTGAAAAAAAAAATCACGTTTACCTGCAGCTGTTTCCCACTTCGATGAGTTTGAGGACGTCTTCTGTGCATTTCACCTCCCTCTCCTGCAGGCCCACCACCTGCACCTGCTGCTTCCCGTCCTCCAGCACCCGTAACTTGGCTTTACGGTTTAACAGGTCAAACACCTTCAAACACAAATATGCTCAACAGTAGCGTTAGCAGTTTAACCTTTTCTCAGCTTCACAAAGACAGAGGACTGGACTCTGGCAAATTTCTCCTGATTTAATTTCCATTACTTGTGCTGATGGTTCTTACCCCATGTAGTATTTTCCTAGCAGCACTTCTACCATGAGAATCATTCACATGATTTACCACCAGCCACTTATGCTGAGATGTGTTTAACATGGTCCCTGATCTGAGCTGCTGGTATCTGGTCAAGGCACATGAACCTCCTTTCCTAGAGCAATTCTCATTACAGCTAATTTTAATCAGAGCCGGTCCTTAAAAAAACTTTTCTGGACTACCTGTCTTTATCATTTGAAGTCATTCTTGTCATAATATTAACATTTACAGCATACTTCCTCCTGAAGTAGCACCATTTAATTTCAATCCCTCACTGCTGACAAATAATACAAATAACGTGCGATATCATGCCCAGATGTGATATGAATCCCAAGCTTGCACCTAGCTCTTACAGGTTCACAGTTCATCTGCTCCCTGCCAAGAAAGCGGTGCCTACTTCAGGTCAAGTTCCATGTTAGTCGCCTTAGAGCAAAGGCCCACTCATGAGCCTCCACAGGGTGTGGAGAGGGGCTCACGTTTGCATGTGAGGAGGAGGGAGATCCTGAAGTTCCTCTGTTGCTGCCCAAGAAGTGCAGTATAAGTTATAAGCTCTCCCACTCGATTATGGAGCCTATCTCCCTGGCATGGAGCACCAAAGGTGCCTCAGGAGGCAAAACAAGACCACAACTGAGAGTATGTTCCACCTGGTGAATGCCAGTGTTCCATGCTATTTGTGTTGTTCTGAATGAACCGACTGAAAGGGAACAAAGTGTTATGTTTAATACTTCTATTGCCTGGAGAAGAGGAATGAGGTAAAACACTAGCTTGCTCTGTTGTGCAGCTGGGCTTGGTGAAGAGCAGCTATCAGACTGACTGTGATGACAGGGGTGTGTATGTGCAAGTGCGGCCGACATTATATATGTTCAGGGAACAGAAGTTATAAACATAACAATTTGTTTTCCAGTGACTGAGGTACCCGTCTGCTACAGAGAATCAAGCACATTGGCATAAACAGTTAAATATAAATATGTGGTATTTTTGAAGTAAATTGAAGTAAATGTCTCATCCTTCATCATGACTCTATTCATCAATTATTTTTTTTTGTAATTTTTTTTTATTATATATTAACATACAGCTTAACTGATCAGTGATGATAACACACTTACCTTCCCACTGTAAATTTCAAAAAATGTGGCAAAAACTTGCAGGTCCAGCTTCTTATAATTTGGCTTCTTTAACATGAGAAAAACGTCTCTGGCTGCAGGGAGAGAAGGACACACCTAAATGAGAGAGACCAGCAATAATAATGATAATAATAATAATCAGTAAAGCAGAAACTAACCAGACAGTGCATAGATCCCTTTGGAGCAGTCCTGGTTCTTTCCTGAGAAGTCCCCTCCCATTGTCTAAAAGGAGACATGAGTTAGAATTTGAGAAGTTTGGTTTTATGACACTAAAACCAAACTTCTCAAATCAAAGTCAAAAACTCACATGTGTTTTTCCACTTCCAGTTTGTCCGTATGCAAAGCACGTCGCCATTCCCCTCTCAAAAATGGTCTCAACCAGCGGCTGAGCAGTGAACCTGCAGGGTGGAGTGTTTATTGGCAGCAGAATATTTGACTCAAGTGCTACAGCATGAAGAAAAAAGAAAAAACAGTGTACCTGTAAACCATTTCATTGGTGGAGTTCTCATCAAAGGCATAGTCAAATCGGAAGGTCTGGTTCTCCAGGTAGCGGGTCAAGTCAACTTTCTGCTTGGGCTCATGGACCATTACAACGTCCTTACTGGGAATGGTGATCACATCCAGATCCTTTGTTGATAACTCTGAAGAGACACAGTCATTGTTATAGACACAGGCTACAATGATGTACAAGGGCAAGGACAAGCAGCAGTCTATAGACATCCCTGTTACTTGTTTTTAATTAATCGACATTCAGAGATTTTTAGAAATAATATTTAAAATGGACACAATTGGCACCACAACAGAAGAAATGACCCATGAGTAGGGATGGGTACCGGTATCCGGTGCCATGATGGCACCGGTTCTGACATAAACGGTAGTAACCAGACCGAAAAGCAGCGCACATTTCGGTGCTTTATTTCCCTGAGATGTCATACACTTTGGATTCTAGCCAATCATTTTACCTTTCCGAGGATAGTAGGCGGGTCCAGGTACGTACGTTCTTTTAGAGCAGAGCTACAGATTAAAAACGCCCAAGGCGAAGTGGTCAAAAGTCTGGCTGTACTTCACAGCAAAAGATGCAAACCCAGCAGCCTGCAACAAGTGCTTTAAGGTGATACTGTGCAAAGGAGGTAACACCTCGACTCTGATGAAACGCCTGGCGACCCATAGCGTTTTTTTAAAAGTCTAGAAATGCGCCATATTTGATAGCTTGCTGCAAGACCTCACACCGTGCACATCTACTGCGGGTGTGGTGCCTGTTATCGGACCAGGAGTTAGCAACATGAACCCGAAGAGGAGAGTCCTGGCCCCTAGCCCTGCCAGTGTAGCAGAAATGATGACGGATGATGACGGCAGCAGCAGCCGTTCTTCTCTGCGTGAGTAGCTTAATGTTGTTCGTGTGTAATTTACGTTGAGTAGACTAACCACCATTAATGCACGTAAGGTGAACTAGCAAACACCGTCGTAGTTACATGCGGCTGTCTTCTTGTTTGACGGCAGATGCTCCCTTCACCCTGGCCAAAAAGGCTAAAATGCCCAAAGAAAAAGTGGAAAACAGCTGAGAGGTTTTAGGACAAAGTTTGTGTTTTTCCATTGTTTAAGCACTGCTTCCAGCCAAGAGTGATACCATATATGCCACATAGCTGCAGAGAAGACTAACATTGTTATCTTTTTACAAAAAAACAGCTGAACATGAGAGGTTTTTGGACAAAGTTTGTGTTCTTCATTCTTTAAGCACCGGTTCGAGCACCGGTTCGAGCACCGTTTAAGCACTGGCACCGTTTAAAAAGTACCGGTTTGGCACCGGTATCGGATTAAACCTAAACGATACCCATCCCTATCCATGAGTGTCCAAAATCAGGCAGATCTGATTGATATAGTGGATGTAAACAATAAAAAACTTTTAGGGAGGCTTTCCACCTTCTCACAGGGGTCATCTCTCCAATTCTAAACTACTTTGATTAGCTGTCTGAGCTTGAACACAGGCTTCACAGTTTCTCTGAATACAGCTGCTACATAAATATGCTCTTACCTTTTTTGTTGAGGGGACGTGCACGAACGCACACGCATATCCTGTGCTCCTCAATCTGAAACATGAGAAGACATGAATAAATAGTGCGGTTCACACCTTTGTACTGGCCATATGACCTCCTCGTTTCTCCTTTCTTCCAACATTCTCAGGTACCTCTCTCTCTACTGACTCCTTCTGACCAGCAGATCTAAATTGGACTCACCAGATCGTTTGTGGTTAAAGGTCTGTAGTCCAGACTGGCTCTGAAGTCTCTGATCATACACATAATCTCATAGTTTGGTAAATTAACGTCCACCTCCTGCAGTGGCACAGAAAACAAAAGTATTGATCACATAATGACAAAGACAATAAAAACATTCAGGAAGCATTTCAATTATTCGTGAATTAATTAATTCAAAATCAACATCCTAACATTTTGAGTGACACGTCACGTACTTTTAAGTCTTTTGTCTAAATCAGCCGATTAGAAGCTACTTTCAGCCTGAGAATACTTTTTGTATCCAGACAGTGCTCTCTAAAATGGGTTTGGTAGATCACGTTTTGATTTTTAGTTCCAACTAACTATATGTTTTAACTCTAGGGCCACCTGCTCAGAACACTGTGAACCGAACACAGCTGCAATAATCAAAAGAAAAAAACTGAAGCATCTGATTCCTTTAAAAGTTTGTGTTGTTTCAGCTGTTTTCAGAATTTAAACGTTTTTATTAAATGCTACATGAGCTGACTGATTAATTAAAACAGTGCTTATTAAATCTTCTCACAGTTTCAGTTAATATGACTTGATGAGTAATGTTTCTTTTGCTTTGTTTTTTTGGAGTATAATTATCCATGTTTTTTTCTTTTTCATTTCACTCACATTGTCACAGTTTTGCTTATTTAACATGAGGTTATATTTAAAAAACCTGATTAATGGCATGCATTATAGTTTCAATAATTTGCTACTGCAAATCTGGAACATTACCAGCACACTGTGAAAGACTACAGCAGACACACACAATAGAAATAAGCACAGAAAAAAGCTCAGTCCACACATCCACATGCATTAAGGTCAAAATATTCAAGCAAAAATATATACAGTATATTTAATCTTGGGTTAACAGTACAGAGTCTAGTTGTTTGTGCATAATTCTGTTGACCTTTTTTTTTTATAAAGAGACACAGTACAACAGTATAGTGGGTAAAACTCCTGTTGTATGAGAGGCAGCATTATTATCCATGTCTTATAGTTATGACTATAAACCAGAACTTTCAGCATTTAGGTTTGAAAATCTGGGACTTTTGTTTGTTAGAGTGGTGGGGTTGGCTCAAATACTGAACTTTGAAGTCATTTAGATGAAAAAGTGAAGACAGTAGACATTTTGCATTTTTGCAAATTTTGGAAGTGTTACAGTACAAATAGTAAAACAGGTGGCCTCCAGGAGATGTCTTAAAAACCCTGGGAACATGTGTTGGCAGGTATGCTATAAATCAGCTTCATATCTAGAGATAATTCTCAAACAAATGGTTCTCCACTTCACACTGTGGTAATGTGTTTGTTGATGTGTGTATAATGTAAAGTACTGTAGTGTATGCTTGAGTTCTCACTTGTGCCCTCTTCTCTCTGAGCTCTTGTTGCTGAAGACGTCTCTTCTCTCTTTTCTCCTGCAGTTTCTCCACCTCCTTCACACAGTTAGATTTCCTCCGTGCTGAAAAAACAAGGAGCACAGTGGCCTAAAATATCAGCATCAAAATATATATACATATGGTTACAGGCTGAAGTAACAGGGACTATTCCCTCTGATACATTAACAATTATTTTTGATGATGCTGACTCATAATGCCTTACATTTACTTTTACACACACAAAACAAGAGCTGCAGCTTTGCTGATGCTCCTACTCAGTCATCTGGCCACCACATCGACAAAACACTTCATACAACAAAAGGGAAAAAAAAAGAAATAAATCAAAAGAACTGTGTAGCTGAGTAGTTACACTACGCTTTGTACATTTACCTAAAATCTAAATGGTTTCATAAATTTAATTAATCTTGTTCAACTTTTATTATATGTCCCACTTTCAAATCTTGAATTAAAAGTCAGTTTTTCTACTATACAGATGCATCATGCATGCATCACCTTAAATCAGTCATTCTCAATAATCAAGTGTAAAATGTACAATATCTAAAACTTTATATTATAAAGACTACATCCATTTAGCCAATTCATAAGTTGTAAAAAATAATTTGTTGATAATTGTGAATGCCCCCTAACCTGGGTGTTTTTTTAATTGGCAACCAGCATTATTTTAAACGTGTTAAAAGTCCTGGAGTATTCCTAAAACACATGGCAGTGATTTGATTGATTCAGTCCCTCAGCCCATATCTTGCCAAGCTCCATTTGTCATTCTGTGTCTGAGTTCATCTGTGTCATGATGTCGGCTCCGTTCTGCTCTTGCTTTCAGTGTATGCACATAGCCCGGTGGGCAGGTCTACAAAAAACTTGCTAGATTTAACTGATTTTTAAAAAAAATTACACTGAATATGGCTTTTTATTTAAAGTATTTCTTTTTTCAAATGTTATGTTTTGAGTGCTATTTGAAGGCCTGATCTTATTTACATATTTATGGTCATTCAAACAACAGCAGAGGAAAAACTTAAACAAGTGCTGCAGTATGAAGCCACAGCGAGTGAAAGAGCCTTTGACACCCTTAGACACACAGCTGTGTGGGAGCATGACATCACTGCTACAGAGAACAACAACAGAGATGCTGGAAACTCCCTCCAGAGAATTTCAAACAGAGCCATGTGGACATGAATCCTCTCTCATATGAAGTTTGCAGACGGGGTGACTGTGTTACCGTTCTGCTGCTGTATCAGGGACTGGTTTACGGCAGGCTGGGGAACGATGGTTGGTGGGGGTGGCTCCGCAGCTTGGCTGTGCTGACTGGGACGTGCCCGGGTTGTTCCCACTGAGGCAGCTGAGGAGCACACAATCCAGTGTAACTGCTCATCTCAAAACATTAAAAAGGCAGTTCACCCAAATTATACAAAGTTAAACCCAAATTCTCAGGAGAAGTGTTCACAGTGACCCTCTTAGATTTTCTGTGAGGTTTGTTCATGCCAGTGTTTCTATGCTGACTGCTTCAAACCGACTGCACAAACTTAACCATTCATTTTGTCATAACTGACAGACTCGTGAAGCAGGGGATTTTATCATTAGAAGAGTAAATACAACCAAACATGACTCTTTAATTCTAACAAAATATTACAATTTTAAATATTTAACACTGATTTTTTTTCTTGTCAATTCAGTTAAACATTCATAAGAAAGAAATTTCAGCACACTTATTGGATGTTTCTTCCTAAATGCACACTGGGAGTCATTATTACATTCTTACAAAACCCTGTTGTATACAAATTTCTATCTTTGACTTTTACAGTTATTAATCACTTGGACTAATTCTTGTATTGGGAAAACTTTAACTCACCTTAAAAACTGACTTTAAGGTGAGTTAAAGAAGTTGTAGTGAAACTGTTCTACAGTAATTTCCGAGAAAATAACCCTCACTCACTCTGCTTCCCATAAACTCTTTTTTTTTTTAACATGATCGGGCAGCACCAACTGTATCGAAGTAGAAAATGATTAAATTATAAGCTTCATATCTCAGAGCTGTTAGTGGGAGAACGTACCTCTGTTCTCCCGTGGGGTATTTTCAGCCTTGGGTATTGCTGTAGTCCGTCTGGTCTATAAAGACCATAATCATTAGAGTTGAATTAAGAATGAAAGAAGGGAGTACACAAAGTATGCAAGGAAAAATGTCTAAACTGAATTATATGTTATAGCAATAAATACAGCATAATCTCTTCAAATCAGGAATAATAGTAATATTCTGTTAAAAGGTCATGTGCAAATAGGAGTGATTGATTAATGATGTCTGGTGTTGAGAAGCAGACCTTGGGTACTTTGCTGGTTTTGGCAACATTGGAGGGAGGAACAGGAGCCTCGGGACTCTGTGGTATCTCTTCATCAGGAGCTACATCTGGATTCAGAGCAAAGACGCTCTCCAGATCAATCTAAATCAGAAAAAAGAAAGAAATTCCTTTGTTATCGTTACAATCTTTGTTTAAGCAGGGGCTCAAGATCACCTCATCAAGTGCAACAGGGGCTGTATTTGCTGAGAACATCAATAAAGATGATCAATAACGTTTATCTTTGCAGTATGTGACTGCTTAATTTGTCGTAATATCTTTTATCAATAATATTTTTTCAATATTTCTACTCTTTTAGAAGGCTGTAATGATGTAAAGGTGAACTTAGCCTCCCAAATGAACACCCAACATAAAAAAAAGCTCAGATAATTCTGCCAATGACAAAGCTCGTTAAAATCTGCGATCTTTCTGGTTGCCAGCAGGAGGACATTCTTTAGCTTTTTAAAAAGAAGTTTGATTGCATAGAAACCTATGGGAAAATGGCCTATGAGTTTCAGGTCTTATTGCACACATACATGAAATTATGGTCCTAATTAGATTCTAAAATGAACAATAAAGCAGGTTTTGTCTTAAAGCAAACCTACATTGTTTTTGTGAATGTAGTATTGCTAAATCTTCCAGTCTTTCCTAGTTTTGGTAAACCTTACTTATCACATCTGGTTTCAAAACATCAACATTACAATTCCCAAAAAAAAGCTCACCTTTTGACATGAGGACTTTATTAAACTATGGGTCATGTGACGGTGTCTACTTCTATCTTTTTTAAGCATTTTATGCTTATACACTTGAGATACTTGTAGTGCACTGCATCGGGTACAGCAATATGTTATATGTTACAACAGCATTACAACATGTCCAGGATAAAGCAAGTAATAAGATACTCATGTCTATTTCATTGCTTTCAGGTGTTCCAAAAAGTGATTTCCAGTGTTTCTTTGTGTTTTTCATCTCTAACATATACTGATAAATATTGTGTGGTCAGGATTCACTAAGCTGTTATGTATAAAATAAAGAAATTACCTATTTTGCAAGTATCTTCATGACTCTGTAATATTGTATCTGCTCCTTGTTTTTTATTACGATCAATCCAGTCCTTTTTGGCTACTTAAAACATCTTTACAGTACTATGTCATGTTTGTTGCAATTTCTGCCTCTCTTTTGGCCAGATCCCTCTTAAAAAGCCATTTTTAATATGAATAAGAGTTTTTACCTTGATAAATAACGCGTATATAAAAGTCACTTTGACAAAACTGATTGCAGCATCTGATGTCTGACAGGGTTATTGTTTCTGGCTCAAAATGCTTTGATATTATTAAGATATGTTTCACAGGCCAGCAACTCATTTACAACAGTTTAAATACCAGCTATCATTTTTTGGCAGACAATCACTTTTTAGTCACTTCATCAGCAACACAAATAAAACTACAGACAGGTGCCATATTTGAAAGTTAATTCCTGACAACAATTCAGGAAGAGAATTACAAATTACAAATCACTACATTTCAGGACATAATGAATGAAACCGAGTGCAGAGGTAGATGTACCTCTTTCCCTTTGGTGTCTCCGTTCTCAATCCATTCCACTGTCACACTCTCATTGTCTTCATGCAGTGATGTGACCATCGCCTGGTGTATTCGTCCTGCAGAGAGGATACAGATGGATGCTAGGCCTGCGCAGTGCTGGACCAGACTGTAGAGCCAATGCTCATACAGACACCAACTTATGAGCCATAAAGCTAATGTTCAGTAATTAGGCCTGAGGATATTTTGTGCATTATCTTACAACAAATAAACTGATCCATCAGTCATTCAGTGTTTACAGGGAAAACTTAAACCCTAAAATAAGGATGCTGATATGCTAAATGGGTGTGGCTGATGAAGGATGATGTTGAGACTGTCAATCACACCACTGCAAGCGCTGCGTGTAGTGACTGTTGACCGGGTTCTTAGCCATCAGACAAATATTAAAATACACAGAGCAGTTTGAAAGTCGTGCGATTTTTTTACTGAGATGAAATACAGTTGGAGATGAAAGGCCCCCATCAGCCATCCATCAGCCCTGGTTAACAGGCCACCGCTGCATGGTGCATGATGCAGTGCAGACTTGTGCCTGCATCCCGTCCTCTAACCGGAGGTGTTTCGGCCATGAAGCAATGGACGGGAGGAAGGAGAGGGAGGGCGGCAGGGTAGGTGTCAACCGGACAGCAGGTGGACGGACCCGCCCGCAGCCCTGCAGTCAGGTCGACCCATTGCCGTATGTCTGCATCACTGACAGACACAGCAGCACCGTGTCAAAGACTATTTGTGTCATTTTTGAGTCTCTGACATTTCGCTCGCCGACCTTTTACTGCGACATTCCTGTGAATGACAGTGTAGCAGCCTGCTAGCTAGCAAAAACACCCGGCTGCGTTGAGCGGTAACGTTAGCTGCTCTCATGCGGACCGGCCGGATGGAGAGCGGTGTGTCTGAATGTGCATGTGTGAGCGGAGCATGCTACGTACCGTCGCTCCGTTTTATCTCCACATAAATGCCAACGAATATCTTCCCGAACATCCCGGCCATCGCTCTCGGTATGCCGTTTATTGAGCGCTCCAGTCTAAGTTGTGTGATATTGCGGAGACTGAGGTCATTTGCGGTCTGTCAGGAGAGAAGACAGGCGGAGAAGAGCAGGTGCGCATGCGCCACTGATGTTTTCACCTACAATTTCAACCCAATAAATAAATAATAAAAACGGACTACTGTCGTTAAATTTATAACAAAAATTCACGTTGTAATCCTGTTGTTGTTAGTACAATTAACGAAATATGTAGATACTTTACTTTTATTTCCATTTTCTGTAACTTGGACAATATAATTAATTATAGGGCAGAAAATTAGATTAATATATCTTATTTTTTTATTTATTAAAAAAAAATCAACAATCTAAGCTCAATAAAAGCTAATGAACTTTTCGATTTTGGACTGATTCAGAACCTTAGGAGCCTGACAGGCGACATTCTGTCCTCTCCAGTTTTTTGTGACTGTGAATCAGGACAGGAATTAACGAGTACAGTTTATACCAAAATGTGCATCTGTTTAAAATATTGTGGCAATTCTGTTCATTGTTTTTTGTGATGTTTTGTCATAGCGAAAAGAGAGAGACTGTAAATGTATATATATCACATAATTTATTTTTAATATAACGAATTAAGATGTATTCATCCAGTTTTATGCATATAAATAATAATAATAATAATAATGATAATAATAATAATAATAATTTACAAAAACAAGTTAACTGTGACTGTATGAAGGCAGACAGAAGACCATAACAGATATGGTGACATAACTGATTGACAAATATCATTTTTATGATTCACTACTTTAATTAAAAAGTGCATCTTTTTTTAAACCAGCATTATTGTAAGGACAATCACTGAACATTAAGTCGTATTTTTAAAACAATGCTATATCTTTTTTTATGGAAGCTGAATTTAAAGCAGATTTTTCAAAGTAACATTTTCAACCAGGACTGTTTATTCTTGATTTTCTTTATGTTTACAGAAACCCCAGGATTGTTAACTCACTCTATTCTATTTTAAGCCAGTTTGAGCTTCTGACAAAACAAAAAAGTTGCTATTGTTCCCAATCACTTGACCGTAGAGTAGTAGAAGGAAATTTTAGAACTGAATTTGTTGTACGAGTGGCATCTCATCAAGCTGGAACTCCTGAGAGTGACCCATTATGTTTGTAGTAGCCTGTAATCTTTGTAATCTTTCATTTTCATTCATCTTGACCCCATGCCCACGGGGCTTGTGAAATCCTGCCTCTCTTCTTTACTCCCACTCATCTGTGCTATCATTCACTCTTCTCTCACCACCGGTATCGTTCCCTCCTTATTGAAGACTGCTCTAGTCACTCCTATACTGAAAAAACCTTCTTTAGATCCTAACAACTTTAACAACCTCCAATCTACCCTTCATTTCTAAGATACTCGAAAAAGTGGTTGCAGCTCAACTTCATTTACACCTGGTTAATAATAACATCTATGAGAGATTTCAATCTGGTTTTCGCTCATGTCACAGTACCGAAACTGCTCTACTTAAAGTCACTAACGATCTCTTAATCGGAGCTGACTCTGGTCTTCTCACCATTCTCGTCCTTTTAGATCTGAGCTCTGCCTTTGACACCATTTCTCACTCTGTCCTTCTAAGCAGACTTTCCTCTCTCGGCATCTCTGACACACCCCTCGCCTGGTTTCAATCATATCTCCTCGACCGTTCCCAGTTTATTCAACTAAGATCATTCCGCTCTCGCCTATTCCCCGTCACCTCTGGTGTACCCCAAGGCTCAGTTTTAGGTCCTCTTCTCTTTATAATATACATCCTCCCTCTAGGTACCATCTTCCGCAAATTTGATCTTCAGTTTCATTGTTTTGCTGATGACACCCAGTTATATCTCTCTTGCAAACCTGATTCCTCCCTCCCACCTTCTTCCCTTACAGAATGTCTATCCGAGTTAAAATCCTGGTTTACCTCTAATTTTCTAAAGCTCAATGAGGATAAAACTGAGATCCTCCTTATTGGCACCAAATCCAACCTTTTGAAGGCAAACCATTTCTCACTTACCATCGATAACTCCACAGTTTTCCCTTCTCCTCAGGTTAAGAGCCTTGGTGTCATCCTAGACAGTACACTTTCTTATAAATCACACATCAATAACCTCACCCGTTCTGCCTACTTCCATCTACGTAACATTAACAGATTGCTTCCTTCTCTTTCCACCCAGTCTACGTCCATTCTTGTACATAGTCTTGTTACCTCCCGTATTGACTACTGCAATTCTCTTCTGCATGGCCTCCCCCAAAAATCCCTCCATAAGCTTCAACTGGTTCAGAACTCTGCTGCTCGCATTATCACCAGAACCCCCTCTTACCAGCACATCACCCCTGTTCTTCAGGAACTTCACTGGCTCCCTGTGAAATTCCGGATAATTTTCAAACTTTTTCTGCTCACCTTCAAGGCCATTCATAACCTCGCTCCTTCTTACCTTTCTGACCTGTTAACCACCACTTGTTCTGCCCATTCACTTCGTTCTTCTTCTTCTGTCCAGCTTACTGTACCTTCCTTCCGCCTCACCACCATGGGAAGCAGAGCTTTCAGCTGCTCTGCTCCCAGGCTGTGGAACTCTCTGCCCCCTGAAATAAGAAATATTGGTTCTCTCCCCCAGTTTAAATCCCAACTCAAAACTCATCTGTTCAAATCTGCATATTCACTGTGAATCCACTGTTTGTTCATTTTATCTTGTGCTTTATTTTATTGTTCTTATTCTGCCATTGTTTTACTAAGTGTTTTATCCTATTGTAAAGTGTCCTTGGGTGACTTGAAAGGCGCTCATAAATAAAATTTATTATTATTATTATTATTTTATACACTGGTGACCATGGAAGTGATCGAAACACCTGAATTCAGTGATTTTGGATGGGTGAGTGAATAATATATTGTAATGTACATGCTATGATACACTTATATCTTCTAACACACAGCTGAGGTCACTTGTGGGGCTCCACAGGGTAGCATTGAATCCTATGACAACTATTCAAAAACTATTCAAATTTTCCTTTATTTTTTGATGATTAAAAATTTATATATATATATATATATATATATATATATATATATATATATATATTAGAAAGGTTCTGATTCAAGGGGAATAGAAATGCTTTGGTTCAATATACATAAATTATCACTGAATTATAGCAGTGTGATTGTAGTTACAATGTTCTTGTTCAGTCATGTTTATTTGCTAGTAGATAAGTATACATTTATATATGTTGCATGCATTAACTTCCATGACATATTACAAACTGACTCTGGAGGAAGACTTATTACACAGAAGGCAAGTCTTTATTTTGACTGAGTCACAGTTCTCAGAAACGTTATCCAAACTAAATCCAAAAACTAAACACACAAACTCATAAGTAGCCCAAAGGTGTATACTAGGAATCAAACTGAACACAGCCATGATTTTTGTTGTTGTTTTTTTCCCTTGCATAAGCTGGCATGACAAATCACAAAACACCAGCTGGGAATAATGGGCCGCATGATGATTGATATCAACTTTCTTTGTTAATCAGGGCTTTCTGCATCAGGCTCTGTGTGTGCTCACAGAAAAATGGGGGATTTCATGCATCTTTTGACTTATTTTCCACACAAAATGATCTCTATGTGACACCTACTCCGATTAGAGATGTCATCAGATCATCACATGTTAGTTAAAATCTATATAGGATATAAAAGGATAACAGTAAAATGCAACATTTAAATTAATTAAATGAATTAATTTATCCTCTGCTAAAGGAGGTAACAAAAAACCCCACATAAACATGTTTTCTTAGTATTTGCAAAAATTCACCAATGACTTACTTGTGGGTTCTGTTATCAGTTATATCTAAATTCCCCCATCATGTTTTTAAATGACTGAATTTGTGTTTTAATTAAGCTTGTGGTACTTTCTCTCACTTTCTGTACAGTTTTTCTCAATCGCTTTGGCTCAGTTCTCACAGCAGAAAAGTCAAAGCAGTGTTGTCATTGTTTCTACATATACTTCAATACTAAAGATATTTATTACTGTGTTGATGCACTTCTCATTTGAGTCTGACAGCTCATCAAAGCAGTTTGTACTTTTGTTGTTTACAACTCTAGGTCTGTCACTTTCTTGAATACTGTCCAGCATTGCATTAGTGTTTTCAATCAAGTTACTGCAAAATTACAAGAACTATTTTACTTACAACAAATGAAAATACATACTTTCAGTCTTGTGTCACAGTTGCTCATCTAAATTTCCCTTTCTAGTATGTACTAAGAATGCCTCAGTTTCCTGTTCTTAACTGACAGGTGTGGCTCCCAGAGATGCTCTTCTGAGTGAGTGGGGTTTTTTTTGAGTTACTGTTTCCTTCCCAAGAGCTCGAAGTAATCTGGCCATTCTCCTCTGATATCAACAAAGTGTTTTCACCCAGACAACTGTCGCTCACTGGATGTTTTCTCATATCAGCCCATTCCCTGTAAACCCTGCAGGGGATTGTGTGGGAAAGTACATCTACAGTGTCTGAAATATTCACACAAGCTGACATCAAAATCCACGCCATAAATAATTATCGTTCTTCCTTATTCTGATGCTTAGTTAAACTGAGGTTTAACTCAGTTCTCAACATCTGCTGCTATGTTCTCAGATTGTACATACTCTCTTTGTCTGTTTTCGTATTTTGCTTTTCTCCATTTCATCAGTTTTGTAAAGTTTCAAATAAATCCTTTCCATTTCTTTTTTGCTGAAAACAAAGCACTCTACATCGGCCTTCATTTCTGCAGAACTCTTTCCAAAGTCAGTATGGTTTTGACAAAAAAAACCAAAAACCAAACAAACATTTTATTGACTCAGTCTTTAAAGGTCAGTGAATGGTTTTTATTCATTTACCAGAGTTGATGTGCTTGATTGACCATTCATGTTTCAACAAAAGTAAAAAAGATTTTGATCATTGGAGCATCTTTTGCACAGGTTACGCTGTGTTGTAAAAAATTCCCTAACTGTTTTGAAAACTGGATTATGAGTGGCGAGAATGACTTTTCTGCTGTGAGAACTGAGTCGAATTGATTGAGTCGAAACGAATTGGTTTTAATAAAGCCTTGAGACTTTATTACTACTTGAGACCAGTAGAGGGAGCTGCTGTCTTAAAAAAGATGAGTCTCGGGTAATTATCACATACAATGATGCCAGTTTAGGGAGCTGGAAGATTTTAGATAAGGAAAGTTGAGATTTTTTCTACCAAACTGTATTGGCATCACTAGAATATTGTATATTGTTATATACCTCAAATTATTTATCATACAATAATACTACTCTGATAACCTTTGGTGTAGGGATTCATTTTTTAAAGGGCAAGCGCACCCAGAAAATGCTACCTTGCATTATAAATCATTAATAATTGAAGTGATATAATATAATAGAATAGAATAGAATAGAATAGAATAGAATAGCTCTTTATTGTCATTGTACATGCAAAATGAAACTGGAAGAGAACAGAAGTATATTTGTATATTTCGGCAAAAAGGTTCTTAGTGCTTTTTAAAAATTAAAAGTAAATTACATGAGAGCAAAAACGCCTTAAAAGACGAGCCTTTTTAAATGTACTATTTATTTTAAGAACAGAATTTAATTCAATAATTAATCAACAATTTAAGATAAAAAAAAAAGTCAGTACTTTGTTTAAATGTTGGCACAAGTATGTAGTCAGCAGCATCTAGATTCATTTAGGCATGTGATCAAGATAACATCCTGAGGTTCAAACCGAGCATCAAAATGGTGACGGAAGGTGATTTTAAGGCTTTAAGGCATCATTCTCTCAGAATGGCTGTCACAGTGGAAAGAAAGTATGCAGTACTGACAAGTCTGAACTCACAGGTCGAACTTTGAAGCAGATGATTTACAGCAGCAGAGGATTGCACCGTGGTGCCACTCCTATCAGATAAGAACAGAAAACTGAGTCTACAATTCAGAAGGGTTTACCAAAACTAGGAAATAGAAGACTGGAAAAAAAATTGGATAGTAGGGTCGGAATAAAAGCATGGAGCCATCCTGACTTGTATCAGAGGTTCAGGCTGCTGTTGATGGTGTAATGGTGTGGGGCATGTTTTCTTGCCAATGTTTGAGCCCCTTATTGCCAACTAAGCATCGTTTAAGTGCAACAGCCTACCCGAGTATTGTCTGATGTCTGCTTCCAGTACAATAATGCACCATGTCCCAAACTTTGATAATCTAAAATTGGTTTCTTGAACATGACAATGAGTGCTCAAATGGGCGCCAAAGTCACCAGAGTTCAGTTCAATACGGCATCTTTGTGATGTGGTGAACTGGAGCAGCTGATACATCTGCAGTAACTGTGTGATGCTATTGTATCATGGACGAAAATTGCTGAGGAATTAAGGGAGTTCTGAAGGTAAAAGGGGGTCCTGGCAAGCCACTGATGAGTTTTTGCCTGTAATTGCAAATAGTTAAACATAGTGATTAGGGGGCACTTTTCTAACAAATGCAATGTGAGAGTGCAGTGTGAAGTCACAGTTTATATTTTATGGAGTTCTGTTTTGAAAATATGAAATGAGAATACAGATGAAGCTCATATCAAGACAACTTTACAGTTGTATGAATGTAGAAGTATTGTGATCTCCAGAGCAGTCATTCTTTCTCTCAAAGAGTGCCCAGGTTCTCCAAAGGACACAGAGCTCACACCAGAAACAGCCAGCAAAGAAGATGCTCATGGTGGTGTTATGTAGGCTGGAGAAGATGAAGAGGCAGTGTGTGATAAATTTAACTAAATTCAAATTAAAAGCCTTGCCTCCCTTCCTGTTCATTTTAAACAATACCTTGTTGATGACTCATCTACAATTTGCATTAATAAATATTTTCAGAAGAACTCTCTGTGCACACTTTAATATGCTGTGGGGGGGGGGGGGGGGGGGGGGGGGGGAACAATTAAACAAAGTGTTAATTCAGCTGGGCACTATAGTTTTTAAAACACAGTACTGGGAATTATTTTCAGCAGTGGTTAAATACGTATTTGTTCCTCTTGTATTTCTGAATGTAAGACAGTGACGTAGTAGAGCAATGTGTCTGTTTATGATTAGAGAACCAGTGAACCTCAGGACTAATTTAAACTAAATGTTAAAGTGCCTTTCCACAGATACTATGCAAGATACTTCACATTGAAAAGTGAAGCCACCAGACATTCATTAAACCTGGATTCTTGTTAAGAGGCTAGTTTCACATCACATTAAATAAAAATTTAGTTCAGTTTGTAAAAGTATGGTCATTATTAGAGTGAAAAAAGATTATAAACTATACATTTCACTGTCAGTTTGACTGTCAGATTCACCCTCTCTCAGATGATTTTAAAATACAAAGAAGGTGACAATGAAAAGCTTCTGCTCATTCATGACGCCACTGCATAATTAGAGTCTTTTTGACTCTCGATAATTTACAAAATGAAAATGTTGTATTCAGTGCAGTGTGACTGCAAATGTATCAGGAGAGCCTTTACTGATGTTATAGATAAAGTGAGAAATAGGGGTTTTTTTCTCTTGTAATTTTTGATAATTTGATTTCTTTGTGCAATCAGGACAGTTGCCTCCTGCTGGTCGTTACAAAGAATGCAGATTTTGGGGTGAAATCTTTCTGGTAGGAAAAAACCCAAGCTTAATTATCACTCAATCGTTGCTGCACTGTCAAACAAAACAAACAAACAAATAAACAAAAACAACTTTTATTTACATCATACATTAACTAGGTAATTATTTTTCTATGTATTGAAATTTTAAACACCTTCGTTGCAGTCAAATACAATTCTTGTTTCATGGACTGGGGGATACAAGATCAATACCAAACCTAAAACACGTAATAAATATAGATTGTTCTACTAAAGGTAGATGTAAGTATATGTTTTTATTCATTTATTTATTTTTTATAGAACAACTCAACGAACACAACTTAAAAAGCTGAGCAGCCATTCAATTTTATAGGATACACTTAAGCATTTATGATACCATAAACAAATGTGGCAGCTCTCCACATCCTTGAAGCTATAACCACAGAGGGTATGGCCTTATTTCTTGAAAAGCAATTGATGATTGACTTTTATGTAGATCTAAAAATGTATTCTCTTGATTATTTTTGCATACTTACAATACATGCCTGTGGTTGACTGTGGTTTGGCACTTGTATTTTGTAATAAATATGAAGACATATATTACATTTTTTTTTCTTATTACCTTTTTAGTGTCTCTACAGTGTAATTTTAAGACATCTGCCTTACACACAAAAGATCTCCAGTTTAAAACTGAGAGGAAACACAAGACCTTGGGAGGGTTGCGTCAGAAATGGCATTTGGTGTGAAAATCTGTGCCAAATCAAAGCTGTAGATCCATCATCACTCAATTCAGTTCAGTTTAGTTTAATTCATATAGTGCCAAAATCACAACAACACTCACCTTAAGGCATTTTATATTATAAAGCAAAGACCCTACAATAATAGAGAGAAAAACTAAACGAACAGAAAATCGTTCATGAACAAGCGAGTGGCAACTGGGGGAGGGAAAAACTCCTTTTTAACAGGAAGAAACCTTCAGCAGACCCAGGCTCAGGGAGGAGCCATCTGTCATGACTGGTTGGGCATGAGGGGAGGAAAACATCAACTTTTTCAAGTACAATATTTGATCTTGCCTGATCGGCACTCAGCTTTGGACATCTAACTCTTTTGTGATAGAAGTGAGGTGCTCCAAATATATCAGCCTTCCATTCAGCAGTCTTCAGTCCTAAGCTTTTAGCCATCATGCAACAACACATCAGTCCACAGTAGACTTCTTCACACTGTCCCCCTTTTCACCCCATCATTAGCAACACCCTTTTGCTCTGCCCCCCACACAGATGGACAGGCACAGAAACACATCCCCTTGCTTCATCCTATCCCTGAGTTGTCGGCCATCGCTGTCTCTTGTTTCCCCAGCAACGGCAGCCTGCCCTGCCAGACCTGAGTGTGCTTTCTTCTGTTTGCTTTGGTTTCTGGAGGATTTATGGGCCCACATTATTTTGCTGGTGTTGTGTCTAGGTGTGTAGATGAATATTGGGGTTCAGGGAATACACTGCTGCATGTTCTACAGTAAGAATGCAATTACATTTTTGAAAGCAATTATGTTTCTATAACAAGATGCAAACTCTGGTTATTTAATCAAAGTTCTCTGACATTTGAGTGTCATAGGAAATGTACTCCTTAGCTTGGAAATGCTGATTGAACCCAGACAGACTATGCTTGCATACATATTTGTGCAGATAATTCGCATTATTTTACATACCAATATTCCATGTAGTGCAGCTTCTGCAAGCAGGAGATCTATTTTGCAATCATGGATAATTCATGACGTGCACAGACACTGCATATGAAAGTCCTCTGAAGATGTTTTGGGGCAGGGAAACTCCCCTTTCTTCCACTTACTTTCACTTAGTTAATGCCTGGCTTTTTGTGTTTACTGCCTGGAAATTCACACATTGAAGTAATGTCAAATACATGACTCACTTAAATCAGCCAATGGTGTTCATGTTTTTCCTCCTGCAGTTTTGTTCAGATGTGGAATGAACAGTGTTGACATCTCTACCCAACTGAATCAAGGGGTGATCTACAGAAAGATAGAGTGGTGGCTGTTTATTTAATTTGGTTTTCTTTATTGGCGACAAATATTAAGACACAATATAGGGCAAAGAATACAGCCGCAAATAAGAAAAAGGGTTTGTAGTATCCTCTTACATCTGCCATAAAACTAACAACATTTCATAAAAAGAACATTACACCAACAGTCAGACACGGTGGTGGTAGTATGATGGTCTGGAGCTACTCTGCTGGATTCATGAGAACTGCTACTCGTTGGATATTTGCTCTTTTTCAGACCATTCACTGCAAACCTATCTGGATGTACAGGAAACACAGGAAGTTAGTAATTTAAACACAAAATTAAAGTGATTGCTAAGGTTATTAAACAGTTTTTTTCAAGAACATTTTGTTTTTTGTTTTCTCTTTCCAGCAGTTTTTTTTACCATTTGGGTATCCATACCCTTTTGATCGATCGCAGATGCTCACAGCCCTGTTGCCAGCTTGATTATTTGTACCAGATTTCATAAATTGGAAAATACATGACCCACTGAAACATTCTTACCCTGTGCTACTTAAGTCAGCAGGATTTTGCAGGAATGCTTATGCACTTTAAAAATCCAAAGTTTGTTTGTAATGGATTGTTTTCCCAATGCTGTGTTGATACTTATATCTAAACACTAATTTGCCATTGACAGTGATGTGTATGCCTGTCATGTTAGTTGTCAGCACGTTGTGCACTCTGAGCTGACCCGTGAGGGCACATATGATTAACAGCCTGCACTGTAATTGCACCGATTTGACTGCCAATTAAAATTCCCTGTCAAATCTGAAGGTCTGTGCTCAAGTTCCAAGCCTGAAAGGTCTGAGCAGTTCTCTGTAAGGACAAAGGGGCCAATCGAATTACCATCCATTTTACTGATTTCATTGCCACAGTAGAGGCCACAGGAGCAGAGCATCTTCAGCAGGTAATGGTTTCTGGCAACGATGGGCCCCTTTGTCTAGTTCACTGGAGCTGCAACATCACCCCAGGGTTTTATTGGCAGTTAGAGCAATCATTTCTCCTCTTGATGTCATTTGATGAAAAAAAAAGTTATGCTTTAGTTAACCTCATTTGCTGCTCTTTTGTGCATAAAAAATCTAGGCTATTGTATGTCTGCTCAACCAAACAATGTCCTGTGTAACTGCATAGGTCATTTCAATGTGAAATGGGATCATTTAGAAATATATGAGAGAGATTTGCTTTTATTCAAGCCAGAAATTCACTGAAAAGATGCACTACATAATGGGGATTGTCAGGTAGCAGGCCAGAGACCTTTAATTGGAAGATTAGAAACTGAAAGGAGGAGGAGGAAGAAAAAGAAGAAGAAGGTAGGAGGGGGAGGATGCTGCTGCAGTGTTTAGGGGTGAGAGCAGCGGGAGACCTCTCCAGAGATAGGGTGCTTTACTTTGAAGTGCGTGGTAGGACTGTGCAGCACAAAATCCCCCAGTCCTCAGTCTACCAGGCTTTTCTTTGCTGCTGTATTTGCTCATTATGTTTTCATGGGCTGATTCTCAACGCCTGAGTGGAATCTTTTGGCTCAGGAGAGACAAACTCCAGGGGAATAGGAATGAGGCAGAGACGCTCGTGTATTTTCAGGTCGGCTGTCTATATGGATTGATATGACTGACATCAAAAACGCTAAGATGACATATTAAGAATATGTTACTGTGATTCTTTGATTGAAAACTCACACTGAGCTGCCTTATATGAACCACTCTATCTCAGTTCAGTCTATAACTAGAATAATGAGCCCTGATCATTAGCATCGCTTTATATTTCTTCATGCTCATTTGGCCACATTAAATGTTCTCATCTTGGGTCTTGTCTGAGTGCTCCTGCCTCCTTATCCCGTAAAGCATTTTCTTCAAATTATGTCACACAAATGACAAATGAGAAATCGGTAAAATTATATCTTATTTTAAATTATGCTGAGCAGACAGTTAATGGTCTGAAATGCTGTTCGTCACAACCTTCATTGTTAGTCTTCAAATCATTGTCTTTGTTTACTTTAATATCCGTTAAATGCACTGATTTGCAAAAAGAAAGAAATATTGCTGATGCAAAAATAACATATCAGTTCAGTAAAGTATATTCTCCCTTTTATCATTTTATAATTATGATGATAAAAGTAATTTATATTTTGGATCCAGTTTTCCAATTGAAAATGGATGATGTGTTTTTATTAAAATTATCTTTTCAAAAATTATTTTTATTTTAGTTTTAAGATTTGAGTGCATATACAGTGATTATACGCACTGTGAAAAAGTTTATTTCCATGTATATTTGCAGATGTTTTAATAAATGCTGCACCTATTTTACCAGCAAAATATAAACAAAAAATAAAATAAAAATGACATTCAATTATTCTACATTTAAATTTGACATTTGAAATTATTTTTTTAAAATCTGGGTTTTTGTGTGAATTGCTTAAATGTAAATAATACTTTATTTACATTAAGTACCTATTTTTGGAAATTCAAAATATGAGACATATATGCTTCAATGCCAAACAAAGCATATATATATATATATATATATATATATATATATATATATATATATATAAAACACCCAGCACGCCCCTGCGGGCGGTTTATCCTTCAAGCTCGGGTCCTCTACCAGAGGCCTGGGAGCTTGAGGGTCCTGCGCAGTATCTTAGCTGTTCCCAGGACTGCGCTCTTCTGGACAGAGATCTCCGATGTTGTTCCTGGGATCTGCTGGAGCCACTCGCCTAGCTTGGGAGTCACCGCACCTAGTGCTCCGATTACCACGGGGACCACCGTTACCTTCACCCTCCACATCCTCTCGAGCTCTTCTCTGAGCCCTTGGTATTTCTCCAGCTTCTCGTGTTCCTTCTTCCTGATATTGCTGTCATTCGGAACCGCTACATCGATCACTACGGCCGTCTTCTTCTGTTTGTCTACCACCACTATGTCCGGTTGGTTAGCCACCACCATTTTGTCCGTCTGTATCTGGAAGTCCCACAGGATCTTAGCTCGGTCATTCTCCACCACCCTTGGGGGCATCTCCCATTTTGACCTCGGGACTTCCAGGTTATACTCGGCACAGATGTTCCTGTACACTATGCCGGCCACTTGGTTATGGCGTTCCATGTATGCCTTGCCTGCTAGCATCTTGCACCCTGCTGTTATGTGCTGGATTGTCTCTGGGGCATCTTTACACAGCCTGCACCTGGGGTCTTGCCTGGTGTGATAGACCCCAGCCTCTATGGATCTTGTACTCAGAGCTTGTTCTTGTGCTGCCATGATTAGTGCTTCTGTGCTGTCTTTCAGTCCAGCTTTGTCCAGCCACTGGTAGGATTTCTGGATATCAGCCACCTCCTCTATCTGCCGGTGGTACATACCGTGCAGGGGCCTGTCCTTCCATGATGGTTCCTCGCCTTCCCCCTCTTTCTTGGGTTTCTGTTGCCAGAGGCATTCACTGAGCACGCTGTCAGTTGGGGCCATCTTCATGATGTATTCGTGGATGTTTGTTGTCTCATCCTGGACTGTGGTGCTGACACTCACCAGTATGGTGACCATATTTTGATTTCCAAAAAAGAGGACACTTGGCCTATTCATGAAGAACTTTAATAATGCTGTTTGCTTAAAGACATTTTCGGTTAGCCATTCTGGGTGTCTCTCGTCAACTAGCAGCTGGTTCATTGGTGCTGCCAGATGCTTGTGGAGTGCAGTCAGCTTCTTCAGCCAGTAGGCGTGAACCATGTCAGGGCCTGGTGCTGTCCAACTCTTCATATTGGAGACCCTTTCTTGGATGTCTGCCACTGTGATGGTTACTGGACCCTGTTCGGGGAGGTTGCTGTGGTCTGTCCTCAGATCCACTAGCCACTGAGCATTGCTGTTATGGGTTGCATCCTTCTCCCATATGCTCTTCCAGTATTGTTCCGTATCCAGCCTTGGTGGTGCTGTTCCCATATTGTTCCCCTGCCACTGAGACTACACCTTGGCTGGTTCAGTGGAGAACAGCTGGTTTATTCGCCTTAGTGATGGAGTTTCTACTTTTGTTCTTTTTAGATAACATTTATTGTGCATTTAAAATACCTTAAAACATTTAAATGCATTAATTCATGGTGTGAAGCCCTGATTTTGCTTGTTAATTAAATAATTAAAGTCATCTTAAGGGTACATGTAAGGTTATTTAGTAAATGAATTCCATTTTTGAGGTACAATTTCCATTTGGCATGCAAATCCCTCAAAATATCTTTTGTTCACATCTGAAAACATTCTAGATTTTAATTTAAAGCAATATCATAATGACTTATTAAATATACTATAAACAATTACTTGTCTTATTCTTTTCAAAATAAATATATTTAAAAATATGATTAATGATATGTTTTCCAGTTATTAGTTGAACCAAGTGATCACTATGTTAAAAATGTGCATTTATTGTTGTGCATGTTTAAAGTTTTTTGATAAAGAGCCAGGTTTTAGGTTGTAGTAAATTCAGCCTGGTGAAGTTTCATTTTCAGAGGCAGCTGATTGCTGATTATTTGGTTTAGCTATAATGAGATGCATTAGAGTGGTGTGGCACAGAAATTTAATACTCCAAGCAATCCTTTCTCCACCAGGCAACTACCAAGTGTGAGCTAAATTTTGGGGAATCTTTTTTTCCTCTAACAGCTATGAAATCTTATCATTTTTACTTCTGAAATTTGTTTTTACTTCTGACAATTGGTGTCTTGTCAGATGATGTTTGCGCAGTTTTTCCACATGATTCCATTGATTTTTCTCTGCCGGCCCATCCAATATCCGCAGCTCTCGTGCCCTTCGTGTTGCACTGCTTGTTACTTATTTTAATATGGCTGTTTTTCATGGTGCGATGATAAAGCCATTATCTACCCTATTCAAAAACTGTCACACGCTGCCACAGAGCGGGTAACAATTAATTTTCTCCAGTGATGATACCTCAGCGAGTCCCTGGTTTGAGATAAAATTTCTTTGTCAGCTTTTATATGAAAATGTATATTTCACAAACGAGTGTGCACCATTCAATTTGGCACACATAGCTGTGCTCACAATCCATCTGATTCCCTTCAGTGGGGTCCCAGAGCTGTCAGCTGGTGAGTCAGTGGGATGCTATGGGTTGTGACAAACTGCAGCAGAGGATAGCTGAGAGGTGATGGTGAGCGATTGTGGTGCTCTGTTGGCAGCTGAGAATTTGCCATTATATAAGTAATCCACCACATTTCACCTAAATGCAATTTTTTGTGTTTGGCTACACTTTGCAAAAAAGTTAAAATGTGGCTACCATTTTTGTGAAAACACTCAAATTTGGTTTTTTGAATCACACTGCATAAAAAAAAAAAAAAAAAAAAATACACACAGTAAAATAAAAACCAAAACGTAACTGCTACATAAAAGTTGATGATGGGTCCATGAGTTTAACATATTTAGACCATATTTAGACCACTTGTCATAAAAACAAAGAAACTGTCATGGGACCGAACAGACTCAAGTGCAGACTCAGAGTTCTTAGAATGAAAATCAAAAGTTTATTTACAATCACCAGGTGAAATATATACAAAGTGCGGGGGTCGGGGTTGAATTTCAAGAAAATAGGTCGGGGTTCCACGGGAAGGAGGGGGAAGGTCCATACACAAAGTCACTATCACACACGCCATGCTCCTCTCCAATGTATACTCCACAGTCATCTTCTGCGAAAACACACTCTCACTCCACACCACCCTGCCAAACTCAGGAATCAAGGGAAGGTAAACAGGAGCAGGTCCAGGGTACCTATGTACAGGGAAACACACAGTCAGAAACAAGCAAGTGATTCGTACAGAGCCTAGGATTTGCTGGGGCTGCACTGACTCAGGTTACTCAATGATCCAACGGGGAGAAGTACTGAGCCACTGCCTTAAACAGTGGCCAGAAAACCAGGTTATTGAGCGGCAGGTGGTTAATCACTCCAGGTGTGTGGGCCAAAGGCAGGAACCTGTGACGAGTTCCAGCCAGGCAGGAGATAGGAGAGTGAGATAGAGAGAGCGGAGAAAAACAATAACAACATATGGGCTGACGCTGAGCCAGTCGAAGAGATGCAGGGGTCTTCCGGTTACTCACCAGGCTTGTCAGGATACTGGCGATGAGAGTCCCACAACATTGTCTTATCCAGGACAGCAGCCCGTGGGATCCAGGAGCGCTCTTCAGGGACGTAGCCCTCCAACAAATGCTGGAACTCCCTAACCCCGCCTAAAGTCCATGATGCAAGTAAAGGAGCAGGTTGGAAGCCTATCCACGACCTGGGTGGGTGGAGGGATCCTGGAATGAGGGCACAACGGACTGGAGAGAATAGACTTTACTTGTGAGACGTGCAAAACATTGTGTATTCCTCATGTTGCGTGGGAGTTTGAGTCTTACAGAGACAGGATTTACCAGAACTGAGACTTCAAAAGATCCAACATAGTTTGAGGTGAGCTTCTTGGATTCTGAATGTACCGGGAAGAAACGTGTGGAGAGCCAAACCTGGCCGACGGAGTATTCCGGTGCGGGAGCTCGGTGCTGGTCTGCAATGCGCTTGTTGCGCTCCTTGGTGCGCAGCAGCGCTGCCCGAGTGGCCCACCATACCTGCGCAGATGAGACTGAAGAGGCGGAACAGAATGCTCACCTTTGATTCTGGGAAAAAGCAGTGGTTGAAAACCCAAAAGGCCTCAAATGTGGTTAGAGCGGTGTTATAAGCATACTCAATCCAAGGCAGCTGCTCACTCCAGATGACCTGATTGGATGAGGCGACGCAGGGCAGAGTGGCCTCCAGCTCCGTCTGCCTGCTACTCTATGGATGAAACCTAGAAGAGAGACTGACCTTGGACTAAGGAGCAGAACTCCTTCCAGACCTGAGAAGTAAACTGCGGTTCCCGGCCCAAAACAATGTCCTTCCATGAAGGCAAAAAAACCATGGGTGGTGAGTAGCTGCGCAGTCTCTAAGGCAGTAGAAAGCTTGCATAGGGCCACAAAATGTGCTGCTTTGGAGAAATGATCAACAATAGTAAGAATTGTGTTGTTACCTGCTGAGAGGAGTAGGCCGGTGACAAAATCCAGGGCAATGTGTGACCAGAGCCGGGGAGGTGTTGACAGAGGTTGCAATAATCCCGCAAGTGGCTGATTTGATGGCTTGTTCTGGGCTTGAACAAGGTTGAACAGGCAGTCATAGTGGGCATCCCGGGATAGACCAAAAGAAGTGGCGCTGCAAGAAGGTAGTAGTGCGGTGTACTCCAGGGTGACAGGTGAGGTGGGCTGTGTGAGCACAGTGAGGTACCTGAGACCGGATGGAGACAGGACTGAAAAGCCGCCCCGATGGACCATTTCCAGGGTTCGAGTTGGTTTGCTGGGCTTCCCGATTCTATTTCCCAGGTGACGGCTCAGATTAAGCAAGAGACAGGAAGTACTGGTGCTGGGTTCTGTTTGTTGTCGGTGACGAAAAACTGGTGTGACAAGGCGTCTGGCTTGACTTTGTGAGATCCCGGCCTGTAGGTAATCGAAAAACAGAAACAGGTGAAAAACAGGGCACATCTGGCTTACCGGGCATTCAGTCGCTTAGCTGACTGCAGTCAGTTTTCTCGGTCAGAATCCAGAAATCAATAGAGTAGTCAGCCATACTTCGTCTTCCTTTTTTAAGGTTTAGCAAACGATGTGCGGCTGCTGTCTTGCTGGAGTCTTTGTCAAACACATTCCTAAACTTAGAGAGAAACTCAGAGTAAGCAATTTCTGGGTTGGCTTTAAGAGCAGTCTGAGCTCACTTGATCGTATAATCACACAGTAATTGCACAAAGAAAGTTATTTGCGCTCCATCTTCCCCGTATGGGTGCCTCTGCTGGCAGAAAAAAGTGAACACGGGGTTTGAAATGCTGCACATTTGTCCAACTCACCTGAAAAAGGTGTGGGTAGGTGCCTCTCCAGAGATGCTGATAAGAAGAGACCTTTTGTCAAAGTGAGATGGAAAACTCCCTTTTAAAATAAAGAGACCTCTGGCAGAACCAGGCTCAAGGAAAGGCAGCCATCTGCAATGACCGCTTGGGTGTGAGGTACGAAGACAGGACAAAGACACGCTGTGGAAGAGAGCTAGTGATGAATAATTAATGATTAAATGCAGTGAGCAGTGTAAAACACAATAGATTTAAATGTATTCAACAGAAAAATGACAAAAAGAACTGAATAACAAGTAATCTCCAGCCAGCCCACTGTCATGGTTCTAGGTCTTTGACCCAGTGTTTAGTGCTTTGTGTTCTGGACTTGTGTGTTTATTTTTGTTTTGCTTATAGTTAATAGTGGGTTATGTTTCCTTGTTTAGTTTTCTTGTTTTATTTCAGGCAACTCATGTTTATTTTACATCGTTTAGTTCCTTTTGTGTTCCCCTCTTGTCCCTCAGTCCTTTCATTGTGTTAGTTTCTACCTTACCAAGTCGGTCTTGTTGTCATGTCCCATCTGTCACAGTCTTCATGCCTGTGTTATGTCTTTAGTGTCCTGCTAGTCTCCCCAACCCGTCCCTTAGTCTTTTCCTCGCTCTCTCCCTCCGTCTTTTGGGCCGATCATGTCTATCTGTCATGTGTTTGTTACTCTTCCCACATCAAGTTGTGTGTTTTGGTCTGCTTCTCACTTTGTTTCCTGCCTTATTTTGACAGTCCCTCATCTCATGTGCATTGTGTTCAGTTTCACTTCCTCTGTCTTGTTATGCCTGATTTGTTACTCCTGTTATCCCAGCTGTTTCCACTTTCCTGATCACCCTGTTGTGTTGTCCCAGTCTCCCCTTTTCATTTGCTGGAACATCAGTTCATCTCATCTCTAGGTTTGCATGACACTCACACTGAATATGGTGGACTAGGAACTGTAATCAACACATGATTTGTTATTAGTAAATAAAAATGTTAAAATTGAGATTTTATCACTGATAAAATAACAGAAAAATAATTTCTCGCTTAGAACCACTCACCCACCCACACACACAGACAGGCATCTTTTTTCCACTTTTCACCTTTTCCCTGTGTTGCTGTCATTGTCCCGGGTCGCTGACCCAGCGTTCTGAGTTTATTGTTATTACTTTCTAGTTTCTTCTGATTTTGTATTAGTTCTTAGGGTTTGGTTCTTCTGTTTAGTGCTTTATTACTCCTACCTGTGTTCTCCCCCCTGTGCTCTGTTCGTGTCCCTGAGTTTGTGTTGTAAAACAGTCTGTGAGTTTCCTGTTTTACTTTGAAGGTCTGTGTCTCATTGTGTCTAATTATGTTCAGCTGTGTTCCCCTCTGGTGTGTCATTCCTTTTTTTTTTTTTTTTTTTTTTTTTTTTCTAAATGACATCAGAAACAGCAGTATGCGACATTACGTGATGGCAGAGCTTCAGTTCATCCTTTGTCATTTTTTTTTTTTATTTTTTTTTTTTTTATAATAAATAGGACAGGGGGAATGAATGAGAGAAAGAGGGGGAGAGAAAGAAAGAAAACCAAAGGGGAGAAGAGACGGTGAGAAGGGGGGGGAAGAGAGAGAAAAAAAAAAAGAACTCCTGGGTCACCTGTATGGAGAAAAACAAACAAACAAACAAAAACAAACAAACAGAGGAGACAGCAAACAACAAAGAGCAACATAATAATAGAGAAAACAAAGCACCATCACAATAAACTAGCTAGTCATAGATATCAATATTTACTAAATAATAAACGATATTGTGCAGCACGCAAGATAGACAGCGCACAGTGTGCTTTGAGGCAGCAGCCAAGAAAGCTTTAGTCCGCGTCTGTGAATACCCATGTGTGCATACCTGTGTGGATCAGCATGCTTGCATTCCAAAGGTTTCTCCATGTAATGATCTGCTAGGGAGTGTGGGGGGGCCACAGCCCCGTCCTCCAGGGTGTGAAGTGGGTATGGAGGAGATCAAAACTCCAGACATCCAGAGGCCCCCAGAATACAAGAGACCATGGAAGACCAACAGAGGGGCAGCCGCGCCACTGTTCCAGTAAGAGCTGAGGAGAGTCCCAGATGAGGGCTCGCCCAGCAGCCGCGGAGCAGAAGTCAGGGGGAGTTGCAGTGACGCGCCCGTGAGCTCCGCCGGCCCCCAGCTGTGCCTGAGTGACCGAGCCCCAGGCCGAGAGGCCGGGGGCACCCCACCTCCAAAGGGGCCCGAGCGAGCCCCAGGCCCCAGGCCCCGACAAGCGGCCGCCAAGGAGTGAGCCGGTGTGTATCCGGACGCCCACCCCCAGATACAAAGAACCACCAACACACCGACACCTGAGGGAGTCCGCCACCGGCAGGGGAAGTGGTGGTGGGTGGAGATAGGCCTCCAAACCTTGGAGGGCCTGAGGTGTCCCCAGAGAGGTGGCGTCTGATACCCAACCTGACATATAGACACAGACATACGGGCACACATAGACACAAACATCCATTCCCACCCTCATGCTCTCATATGCACTCACTCCACACTCAACCAACGTGGAGACAGACATAAAGAGACGCTGTACACACAATCACACTCCCCAAGCGTACTCTACAAACCGGGTCTAGGTACCCTTGCCCCTGGAGGGGGGAATTGCACCCAGACCCAGGTGGTGTTACCCTTTTCCCTGCGGTGGGGAGAGGCAGACCACCCCGACTCCGCAGCAGCAGGGAGGCCCCACACCCCAGACCGCAGTCGGACGGCCAACTCCTCCTACTAGCCCTCCCGCTCCAGCAGGCCGCAGAGAATGGGGGTGGGAGAAGACTCCAAACCTCCCTCCACCCGCTCATTGTAGTGTTGATGCATATGTGTTCTAAGGTGCAATTAAAACCCAGGAGGGCATGGAGCTACCTGCCAAGGAGCAGCAGGTAAGCGCATAGTCCCTCCTGCTAGCCCTCAATGACTAAGTGTATTTAAAATTGAGAGGTGGGCAACGACGTCAGGGGTGAGGTATACACCCTGATGGTAATTTGGACTCCGTGATTGTGCCCACCCCCAAGATCCTATATGTATGTGTAATGAGAGTGTGAATAATGTGAATGTCTAAGTTGTGGGATAAAATTGAGGCAGAGGCAGCCAGAAGGGGACGGGGACGGGGGGGGGGGGGGGGGGGGGGGGGGTAGCCTCCTCTGCACCCTGGTGACATACCCCCACTCCAAGGCCCTGCATGTGTGAGTGGTTGTGGAGGAGCGGGAAGAGGGAGGCAGCTGGAGATGGGGAGGGAAGGAAGGGAGGGGCAGGTAACCCCTCCCTGGGGCCAGCTCCCCCGCTGACCCCAGTAGGCACTCCCACCCTTCGCGACCCGCCAGGGAAGGGGGGCCCAGGCCCATCAGACCGGGGCCCAGTGCAGTAGCGCCCTCCGGCTCCACAGAGCCCTGGACAGTCCACCCAACCCCACCACAGAGAAAACTGCACCCACCCCACCATCCACACATCTTCCAGGCTACATAAGACGGTAAACGCCCAGGCTGAGATCTTCCTCCACCTCTCCTGTATCTCCCCCTCCTGCAGAGAGTTCCTGAAGAGAAGAAAGCTCCTGCAAGATGTGACCATCCCCCCCACCAGTTGAAGAGCCCCCCAGGCGGCTCGACGCACCGGCGGCACCCTGCTCCAGGGCCGGGCCCCCATGCACCCACCCGCCCACAACCCCGGCAACACACCAACCAGGACCCAAGCCCCCGAGGCCCGGCCCGGGCCCCAGCCCAGAGACGGAGCGCCCCCAGAACCTCACGCCCATCCCGGACCCACCCAGGGGCAGCCAGGTTGCCAGGTCAGTAACCCACGTCCGTCAGCACAGACCCTCCCCTAGCCCCGCTGCACGCAGCCACGAGGAAACAGTCACCTGAGAGCCAACAGAGCCCCCAACCGGACGTGACCGCTACCCCGGGTTGAGCCCCCCATTACTCCTACCTGTGTTCTCCCCCCTATGCTCTGTTCGTGTCCCTGAGTTTGTGTTGTAAAACAGTCTGTGAGTTTCCTGTTTTACTTTGAAGGTCTGTGTCTCATTGTGTCTAATTATGTTCAGCTGTGTTCCCCTCTGGTGTGTCATTCCTTTGTTATCTTGTGTGTATTTATAGTGTGTGCCTATCTGTGTTTGTTGTCGGCTCATCTGTGTAAACCTTGGTAAACCTTCGCGTCTCTCTGCTCTCCATTCTCTGTGTCATCTCTGTGTATCTTCCCATGTCCTCATGTTTTCAGGTTTGTTCATTAGTTTTTCCCAGTCTAGGTTTTAGTTGCTCCCTGTTCCTTATTTCCTGTTTTTGTACTTTGCCATCACTATAAGTAAACGCTCACTCACACTCCAGCAAGTATCTGCATTTTGGGTCCTTTTCTCACAACACCACACGACTGCTGCCCCAGCCGTAACAGTTGCTGCTCTTTTCTGTCTTTTGTAGAGTGGTGTGGTGGTCTGCTGACTTTATAGCTTGTGGAAATTCTGATAAAACAACAGGGATTTAAGATGACTATGATTTTATGTTGATGATTTATGTATAAAAATGTATGGTTAGCAGTAGAACCTCTACTTTCCCACACTGCCAAGTGGTGGGGAGAGCAACACTCGATCTCTTCTGAATCCTCTGAGCCTGAGCATTGACAGAGCTGCTGGGAAGAAAACATTTTTCACTATGAAATATGCATGGTGTATTCAGCACAAAATATGTCACCGCTATTCCAGTCCGAACTGCTTTCCATGATCTGTCTTTTATGAAAAATGCATGTGTTGTTGTGCCTCAGAACTTCAGTGCAGCCAAACTTGAGTTCGATTAGGGAGAAATCAAAGCACAGATTCTCAGCGAGGAATAATTCATCTTCATTGAGATGCGTTTGCTTTCCCAAAACTTGTGTGATAGTGAATAAAGGGGAGATTCTTCTTCTTTTGCACAAGAATCCTCCCATATCCTCAGGCTTAGCATGAAGATACACAAAAGAGAATAACAGCCTGCAATGAATTCCCTTCTGTGTAGAGTCCCCTCTGCAGCATCAGTCCTGAAAATACACTGGTTAATTATTACCACACATAACCAAGGGATAAAAAGTTTGTAGAAAAGCTTCCTATAAAACAAAACACACTTTAATAAAGGATAGAACTAAGTTTTGAAGTGTGGATATTGTGTTTGTCTCTTTCCTTTAAAGGAGTAGATTTATGGACGTGCTGAATTTCTCGTCCTCCACCCCTGACAACTATTAATTACCTACACCTGGATTAGCAATACCTGATCTGCTATAATTAATAACCATAAACCTTTGGGACTTTTAAGTAGCCAGTCACATTTGTTTCTGTGGACACTGATGGACAACCACCTTTAAGGACCGGAACAAGTCAGGCATGTCTAACAAATGGTTAAACACTCCTGTTTTTCCTTGTTTCCTAGCTGCTTTTTTTTTCTTCACAGAAAGCCATGTGATGTGTGCAGAACTGTAGTGCCTCTTTTTCCCACACGCTTAAGGTCTAAGTCTTAATGACCACTTAAGCTAATGTTGTCCAGTAGGCTGCATTTATGGTTTTGAACCTGCAAGTGGTGCTGCAAGCCACTGAACATGTACAAACTATGTTTCTATTCTGCTTCTCCTTCAGCAATCATAGGACAGTGTCTGCAAAACAGAGTAGTACGACAATTAAGACAATGGACGGGACAGAATGAGGCCTTCTGTGTATTCAATTATACTCCCCTCCAGCGCACCGACACCCATACACCCACACATGCCTTATTATTCCCTTCAACTGTTTAACCGCCATCCGCTTAAATGAAAGCCCTTCACCTCCTGTCATTTTATGTTTCCCCATCAAAGAAAAAAACAGCTGAAGAAACCTAAAAAAACAACAATTGTAGATGGATTTAAATGTTTTGTCTTTTTGTGAGCAGAAAAATCACTCCGTTACTACAACTGCAAGCTTTGTGAGTTTTTTTCTTTGTTTTTGCACTCTTGTTCTAAAATCTCCCATAAGTCTTCACCTAAGTTAAGCTCAGATGATTATGAAGGCCATAGCAATAGCAAATGAATCACATCCTTTTCACAGAGACCCGCCATGCTCAAATTCTTTTCATGGAAGCAACCATGCAGCAATCAGGGTAGAAACCTTTTATATTCAGATAAAGGCTATCATTCAGAAAAAGGTTGTATTGATTTGCAGTAATTGTTCCCTCTCAGGGGACAGCTGAACTCAAGCTAAGCTCCCTATACCACTGCAAAGCTGCCAGGTGCACTCACTATGGGTTTTAGATTTTTCCTTGAATTTGTCACAAGTCTGCATTGAATCATAGCATTAGTTGATGCAAGACATGAATATCAGCTAATCTAATTGCCAACCCACATCTGATATCTTTCTGTCCTTTCAGATTGTCAAATGTCATTTTAAATGAACTACATGCTCTATCTGACTTAATCAGCGCCGTATCCTACCCACAGAACTGACTGACGTGAGAAAAATGGAAAGATCAGTCTTCTTTTCAATGTTATGTTAAAGATAAAACTGATGATTACAACTTGAGTGTGCTTGTCATGACAACTAAAGATGGAGGCTGTAGGTCTTCTCCTCCTTTCACTGCTCACACATTACTGGCTGCTCCAGTTGTCTTAATTAATAGAGAGTGAAATACAGGTCAACTGATATTGACCCATCACAGATGTATTGCTGTTGGCATCTATGAACTCCAGTGTGTACTAATAGTAAAAAATGCATACATTAGGGTAGAAATGGTGTAATCCTATGACATTTGTTCAGCACAAGGGCTCAAATGCCATTACAATTTTTCTGCACGACTTCTGCAGGTCAAAGTAGCATCACAAATGAGCAAATGATGGTGATTAAACGGAGAAGTGTCTTCATGCTCTGCTGTTTAGTTGTTTGTAAAATCTGTTTCTGGAAAGTTGCAACATAACTTCAATACATTGCATTCATAAAAGCAAAGAATATCAGCCAACATAACAATCATCCCTCAAAATTTACACTGTCCTAAAGAATTCAGTGCAGGGCAGCTTTTTTTTGTCATTTACATGTACAGACAAAAGAAACTGGACACTGACATACATTTTTAACATAACAAGCAGGAAAAGTGTAATTTTAAATACTGCAGAGCGTCTTTTTTTTCCTTCTGTTTTTTAAAAAAAAATGTAAATCATAATTTGTCTTAAGTAGATCCACCTGAGCTTTCAGGAAAAAACAAGACTTTTGATGATAAAGTGGATGCTATTTACAGATGAACACCTGGAAAATATGGAAATTCAAAATTGACACGTAAGTAGCATTAAGTATTCTATCAGTTGAACACATATGCAGACAAAACACTGCTGAATGTGTGTGTTTGTGTCTGTCTGTCTGTCTGTCCGTCCCTGTTTTCTACACATTCATTTGCTGCCAGCAGCCTTAGTGGCAATTACGAATGACCCGGCTTAATGTAGTGAGGAGATCAGTACACCACGTTAAAAATCATCACACCCTCCCCCACACATATTTAGAAACATATGTGACAGACTTAACAAAGGACTATAGAGCTGAGCATGAAAGCTTGATCATGAACACACTGAGCCAAATCCTACATGTCCATTTAAATCTTAATGTCCGCCATACTCTGTTCCTGTAGGTTTGTCTTTGTGCAGATGAGTCTGGTTCCTATTTTCACCCATTAGGAGCAGCTCTGACTTGATGGTAGGTGACTGATGCTGCTAAAAGAGCCTGGGGCCATGTTCTTGTAAGCATTATAATGTGTGTTTCGTCATGGCAGCACTCACATGAATACTGCAGGCAGAAGGTGGGAACACAGCAGAATGTGCTGTTGAAAACTGTTGTCATTGCATAAAGCGGGAAGGCACTGGTGGCCCTGTGACCTCAATACAGTGCAAAAACAAACAACCAGATACTGAAATTTAGCTGTTTGCACAGAAAAGGATGGAACTGCATTACTCAACTAATGGGATTTCCAGGGAACACTGAAATCTTGAGAACAAAATATAACAAATCAACCACTTTTAGCACTGTAAATTCCATCCACTATATTGTGAACTACAAAACCCTCATGTGACATACCAAAATCTAGTCTCTAGAACCTGTATGTCCCATACATATAATCCATAAAAGCTTAAAAGCTTCTCAATGCAGCTTGCAGTTGTTGTATTTGTAGCATAGTTTTTGTATATACTTGCTGCATGTTTGTAGCGCATATCTGTACTTAACTGTGTCTATAAGTTGCTGCTGTGTATGTGTAGAAATACAAATAAATCCTGGCAATCTTCAAAAGATACTCGCAAGATATTGATATTCTACCGTACAGTGCAACCTTTTGTGAAGCTTTACGATATTGAATTAGGGGATCAAGAGTTCTTTACACAATTCATATCCATTGACATTTTGTGGGCTCACGGGTTGCACATTTGTGCCCCAGTGGAGAAAGCAATCGATGGCCTCAGCATTTCTCTGTGGACCAACGCTATTGTGCAGGACAGGACCGTGTTTGCCACACAAGGCAGCATCCTGTCCCTGTGCAGCCAATGGAAGAGCTGTTGCACAAAACTCTGTAGATGCACACAACGGGAAAAGGTGGTCAAGATGCTGCTTACTCATCTATTCTGCTCACGTTTGGACCAAGAAGGCAGACAGACAACACAGGGAGGGTGGGAGCCTCCTTCACAGCTAAAACCCCCAGATGTCATGGAGGGGGCAACGCATCATTGCCATGGAAACCAACCCTCAGTAATATTTGATTTTGATCATCAGCAAGGCTTTGATGAGATCCCACTCGTCTGCTTTCTGCTCTCCAGGTGACAGGATTTTCAAAGTTGGGAAGCAACCTGGAACAGATTGTAGTCATTCAGCTCTTGTAGGGACTAGAATTAAATTTAGCTCTGGTGATAATTGAACTGGGGAAAAGATGACTCCATTGTGATGTTTTCTCCTTTCCTTTCCATATGGGGTGCTTCTCAATCAACAGTTGTGCGCATTAACTTGGGCACCCCTGTAAAAACTGCATATTTAGTTGATTTTTTTTTTTAAGCAAAGTAAACCACAAAACCAGACAACAAAACTAAACATTGGGTAGGACAAGCTTTTTGGAACCAGTGAAAAAATACATGGTTTCTGCAGCACATTTTGTAATGAATGAATGTGAAAGAGGCAAGATGTTAGTTTGTTTATTTTTTCTGTATTAACTCCCTGTTTTGCAATCAATAAAAAGATTTTCTCACACCCCAAGGTATTTGAAGTGAGTGAACCATGGCCATAATTAAAAAGATTTTGTGTTCAGTGCTCTATATTAATCATCTGTGAAAGGCTTAAAGATATTCACCCATACTTCATCACTCTTCAGTGATAGCCCTCTTATAACGCTTCAGCTTGTTCTTTAAAATAGTTGGTGAATTTTGTGCTGTGCTTTAGGTCATTGTCCTGTTGAATGAGTTAACTTCTGATGAGTTTTATTTTCTTAAGGTGGGCAAATTTTGCTTATTTCCTGTTCCATAATTTTATTCATCAGCTCTGGTATCTGAGTAGCTTTTTATATGACAGCTACTGAAATATGAGTAAAAGAAATTGCTGTTTATGTTTATGCTGTTTTCATTACGTGAGACTTTGTCCACATTTACTATGAGTCGCACCAGTGTAATAGTGTGTGATGACTAATTGATATTTGCATATATCTTTAGATAGAAATATATATTTCTTGAAATTAAGTGGAAGTGCAATGGATCTTTTATAGTGCCCTTCAAAGAACCCAAGGTACCTTAACACTAAAATTCAAAGGCCAAAAGACTCAGTGAATAAGTGACATTTCAACTGTTTTTGTAAATGCATGAGACAGGACATTGTAGATCTTAGATGGGAGCCTGTTTCAGTGAGTGCTGCCAGTCTGTCCCTAAAAGACTGCAGTCTGCTGTGGTGGATGAAAAGTCCTTGTGCATGGAACACAGAGTCTGGGAGGTATAGAGAAAGAAAAGGCACAATAAGTACTAGGACCGAGCTCAAGTGGAGATTTGTAAGTAAAAAGGAGGATTTCATAGGAGATACAGAATTTAACTGGGAGCGATTGAGCATATATAAGGTTGGGAAGTGAGAACTTTAGCAACTTAGTTTTCAACCTACTATAGCTTGTCTGGACCTCTGGAAAGCAGACCGCACAGGACACCATTGTTGTAGTCAAGGCAGAAGATGTTAAAGACCTGAATGATGGTTTGAACTGCAGAACGTTAGAGAGTTATGGCTGAAGGTGGTAAAAGTCAGATTTATAGATGAGAATGATGTGTGACAAGGAGAAGGTAGAGTCCAAAATCATACCCAAGCTGCAGACCTCCAAAGATAGTGAGATAGAGCAGCCATTGACCATTGATATTGAATGACTGACCTCTGCCTTGATATGTCAAGGCAGAGGTCAGACATTCTTTGGAGAAGCGAGAATGTGTAACAATGTGTTCTCATCAGAATCCCAGTATGAATGCTCTCTGTGCACAACATGAACCTGGTTTATCCAGGTGTTGTTTTGCAGGCTTCAGGACCTTTGTGATGAGCTTTCAGGTAGGTTTCCTACACTGAAGACTCTCTTAAAACCTGCTTTGTGGATCAGCTTTCACAGTTCCATTTAATTCTCTGATATTTCAGAGAGTGAAAACTGGAAACTGGAAGGTCACTTGGATAAATTTTTAGCCATTTCCTACTTTGTAGGCATGAACCTCACTTCAATATAAGTTCTTCTGCCAGTTTCTTAGAGGACATTATGGGTGTTGTAGATTACTAAAAGGTCTGAACATTCAGAGATTTGATTTAAGTCTGAAGTGGTGTGAGCTTACAATGCCTGATAACAATTCTTGACGTACTTTAGGAGGACTAAACAGAAAGTTAAAGCTCATTAGCACAATGTTGCCCACATTTTGTCACATGGCACAATTAGGTGAGGCAACTTTTGCATACAACTACGCATATTTTTCCCAGGCACCTCTCAATGCTAAAATACCAGCTCACAATATGTAACATGTACCCAGTGCACAGTGAAATACTGTGCAATCACTGCTCAAATGTGGTGCCGAATTACATCATTACCAATAGGCAGAGCTACAGAAAACAACACACCTGAGTCATGAACAACATAAAGATTACTGTATCTAATACTGTGCACAAACCCTACTGCCTGCAATATGAACCTTTGTGTCTAGACGCCCATTACCCGCCTGCACCTAAAACAGTGGAATCAATACCATTGCAGGGAGTCATAATGGCCCAATTACTGTTTGTAGGTTTGTCAATGCCACGTCTCTGAGGACGCCTGCAAAAGGCCACACAAGCATGCAGTGTGCAGAGTAATGCCATAAATTTATAATGGTGTGAACATGTTTGTGTGTTGGATTTTAGTTTTTGAACTGCAGCACTGTGACATTTAGAAGAAAAACGTAAGCAAGCTGCTGTGTTAAGGCCTACGCTCATGTTGTGGCACTGGGCTTGAAAAGACAACAGAAACTACTCCCGGTGCACTTGAATGTAAGCTAAGATAATATGTCAAATATAGCTGGAGGATAACATTGCTGACCTCTTCTCCACTTGATTCTATATTAAAGGTTTTTCAGACTAATAAGGTATTTTATTTCAAATTAAAAAGGCAAAAGCAAAACCTTAAGATTTTAGAGTAAACACTTTTTGTTATTGGCTGAACAGACAGACTGTCTCGTAGCATTGCACTTTAAGATCTAGATGCAACTGTGCAAATATGTGCTTTTTAATGTTTGACAACATGTATCTTTTTATCCTGTCAGTAGCCCTTTCATGTGTTTTTACAGATGGTATCTTTAGGAATAGAAATGGACTTTTAGTTTACCGACAAATAGTTATAACTGCAAAAGAATAATAATTTGAATTCTTAGTTTGAGTGGCCGATATCATTTTCACCTTTCTGAGTTCACCTTGTGAGTGTCCTCATTGCAAAATGTGCTACTACACATCTACTGTACAGGTCTTCATAAATGAGTATACCAAAGCCTAGTCTGAAGGTGAGTTTGTCACATCTTTATGTATTTGTGACTCTAATATGCCTCTGCCCCACTACTGAAGTTCTCTTTCCACATCTTTATCTTTATTTTATTTATTTATTTTTCCCCATGGTATGTGATCCTATTGTGTTTTTTCTTTATTTGATGAAAGTGTGCAATCAATTTCATCACAGCTCTCGTGGTCCATGATGAGATTTTTTTTAGCTTTATTTTTGTCTTCACCATTATAAATAGCCCAGCTGTCCATTTTCTTTTTTTTTTTCTTCTTCTTCTTTTTTTTCAACAGTTTTCATTAAAATAATTAATACTGTTTACTTACTTATCTGTATTTAAGGGACAGGAAGGTAAAAATCTAACATAAGCCTCCTATCCCCCTGTATGCTGGCCTCTCTCTGGAGGTCTGTGGTTGGGGAATTATAGGCAGGCTGTAAGAGGCATCTTTTTGGGACCATTAGTCAAAGACGGGGACACTATCAAGGCTTTGATTATAGTGGTATGGAATATTCTCCCAGGATCCACTCTTCTTTGTGCCATTCATCAATTACCACCACTGCAGCAGCAACATAGTCGCTATTGTTCATGTGCATTTAAACACAGCAATACAGACACACACACACACGCACACACATGCACACGAGTGGATGTATACACATTATGCAGAGCATGCACAAGCACTCTCAGACATCCATGCCCATTATCACATACAGGCACTGAGGCATGTGCATGCACACACATGCAAATGGCAGGTGAAATGGTATGTGTGTACCCACCTGGTGTCTTCACACAAATACAAAACTGTTCCAGAGGGTAAGCGTGCTGGAGTTTTCTGTTTATGATTACCAGATCCTGGTACTGTTCAATACCATGGCAACACTACTGAGCCAGAATAGTTAATCAATAACTAGGTGGCTAAGTAAACACTGAAAAGATATTCATGGATTGCAGAAGATGACTCCTAATGATGCTGGTAATTTTTAGCTAATCAGGTTAAGGGCCATGGTGGCATGGGGAGGCTTGTATCAGTCAGCATGGGTCTGCTGCCAACAGTAATTACTGCGGCTTATTAAAAAAGCCTCACCTCTGCTAATTTCAGTCAATGAAACTTTGGACCATATGCCGGTATGTTATACTGCATCACTTTTAATAGAGTTTTTTTTTTTTTTTTTTTTTTTGGCCTGTCCCGTTTGGCTCTTTTGCCATCAGAATTGTTGTCTAAAGGCAAAGAAAGATGCCCAACGGATTTACTTTACCAAACTGACCATCCCAGCCTTGCCGTAATGGTCCATTTGATTCACCTTTTATTGTTTATTTTATTTTCACTTACTGAATACGGGACAGACTTGACTGGGGGAAAGAAGGGGAGAAAAAAAGAGGGAAAGAGAAACAGCTGAGAAGAGGGACGGGGGAGAAGGGCAAAAGACAAAAACCAACAGAACGGGCAGAGAAAAAAAATGCATATATCAATCACCTGGATCACCTGCTGAGAAAGAAAAAAGAAAGCAAGCAGAAGAGAACAAGAGTAATAGAATAAACAACATCACAATGATATATGGGAATATGACAGTAAATACTAAATGTTAAACATTATTGTGCAGCACCTAAGATCAACAGAACACAGTGTGCTTTGAGGTAGGAGCCAAAAAGGGTGTAGTTTGTGGGTGTGATCACCCGTGTGTACACCTGTGAGCATGGACGCGCTTGTTTTTTGTTTTTTTAAAAGGTTCCTTCATGTAATAATCTGCTAGAGGGTGTGGGGGGGCCACAGCCCCGTCCTCCAGGGCGTGAAGCAGAGTTGAATAAGTAATGATATACTGATAAAGGATGCAACAACTAACGAGATATGTGTTTGTGTGTTTCTGCCATATGGTTCATAAATGCAACATGCTAACCAAGATTAACTTTACAAGCTCGTGTCAAAAAACAGCAACATGTGCAGTCTGCAAAGCAATGACATAACAGCAAATGTGTCTTTTATATACAGCCTATGGTACAAAAAAGCATTTACTGACCATAGCAAACAGCTGTAAATGAAGATGTATGCAACTGTAACCATGCATATACCAAACTATTGTAAAACTGTGCCAAACAAACAACCTTGATTAAATTTCAGAACCAGCTTTTCTGACGGGAACTTTGTGATCAAACAGTAAGTAACCTAACCAGACCCTTTCCTTGTAAGTGCAGCATGCACATTTCAACCTCATGTCCAGCACTGTGTGAAACCTCGTATATTTGATGTGCATTATACCAATATTTAATAAATGGATTCATTTGCAACAGCAAATATAAACGAAGGAATGGTAAGAGACTTTTCTGCGGTAAAGACAAAAACAGTCAAAGAATCAGAAACGCATTTACATTATTACCATATTTGTGTTTTTGTATAACCCAACAGTTTACAGCACAGCAGGCTAATCTCTCTCATTTGTGTTTGGTACACATGATATCACATGCTCATCCACCACTGGACACCTAAACAAGGATACTCACCTGTACAGTAAATGACATAACAGATACAGTGTGTGATGCAGACCTAGACTTTTCAGAAAAATAAATCTGACCCCCAACCCCCAACCCATACCCCCAAGGCAGAAAAGGCAGCTTCACAGTTCATTTGTCAGTTTACAGATCACTAGCTGCTCTAAAAGACACAAAAGGCCTCAAACCCCAGACCTGGCACAGCAGGACACAGCACATGACTGCCTGTAGGTAGTGGAAATGTGTATGCTGAAAGATACATTCCCTAATATCATTGTGTGTTAAGTGTGTGCTTGTGTTAAAGACGCAGGCTATTCAAATAATATGGTCGTATATCTATTGGACACTATACTCAGAAACATATTTTTCCTGGAAGTCACAATTGGTGCTACATTTAACATTTTAGGGTATTTCTTTCAAACATCAACTTCTATATCAGTGTAGCTGTTATAGTGTGTGTGTGTGTGTGTGTGTGTGTGTGTGTGTGTGTGTGTGTGTGTGTGTGTGTGTATTTTATTGGGAACTGTGCAAAAATAATGCTAATAAAGTCTGGGCAATTAACTGATGAACCAGTTCATGGCCAGGTGAGGCCAATTTCCCTGATAATCCATGACAAACTAATCTGATTAAAGATCTGGAGTGGATTATGTGTCCCTTGGTTTGGACTCAGTGTCTTCAGTTTTGTGGGGTTTTGATTTATTTATGGATTTATGTGATTATTTCTTTAGTTCATCTTTACCTTGTCAAGGTGTTTAGCATTTTTCCCATGTGCCTTCTAGTTTAGTTATATATAGTTCTTAGTTCCATCTTTAATTTAGTCAGTTCCCTTTTATGTACATGGGCCTGTATTTAGTTAGTCTTGTCTTTTTGTCTATTCCCTGTCAGTCTGTGTCCTGTTCCCATCTTTGGATTTCTGTTTTCCTGTGTCTGTCTGGTTACTGTGTCCTGTTCCTCCAGTTTGTCGTGTCTCAGTGTTTGTTTACCTTTTTGTTCCAGTGTCAATTTGTATGTCTTAGTCTGAGTCTTTGTGTCCGTGTATTAGTTCCTGTTTTATGTTGACAGTCCCTTGTCTCATGTGCATCATGTTCAGATTTGCTTCCCATGCCTCATTAGTCATATTCTGCTCAGACATGTTGAGATGAACCTCTTTGGAGAACATTGTGAAGTTAAATCAGCTTTTACAGTACTATGCAAACATTAAAGGCAATACAATAAAATTGAGAAAATTAAATAAATACTTCAATCTATCAACAAAAGTAATTTAAGGTGCAGTAATAATAAACATAAGTCAAATCAATATTTGCCCAGTACCCTTTCTCCTAGATATGCTTGCACGCAGTTTTCAGAGTTTTGGGAAATAGGCTATTTTTGCTCGGAGTTTAGAGGTTGGAATGCATCCACTACATCAACTGGCATTGTTACAAGTAACAGAACTTTCTCTGATTAAAACAACAAAGGGTGTTGTGAAAGCCTTACAGGTTGAGACTGAAGAAGTCACTTGGATGATTGACGAAACGTTTCTCTCACTGAAAACACTACATCCAGATGAACAGAATCAACTTTTCGGGTATTACAGGCTGACATTTGTATTTTTACCTATCTTTGTATTCTATGTTATGGTAATACTTTTTCAAATGCTGGAAAATAGTTTTCCTGTAATGGTCAGTAGGGGTCACCTACATAAAAGTTTCCATATCCAAACTGTTACAATAACATTTTTATTTTATTCTGACATCTAACTGCTATTCCAGCAATATGTGCCTTTCTTCTCTTGCTCCTACAAATATCAGTTTTGTACCACAGTTGGTGAACCCCGATTGGCTGATTGTGCAGAAAAAGACCTATCCCAGACGCAATATATTTAGCTTAACATGCTCAACAGTTAATTATTCTTATTTATATCACTCTAAAGGGCATATCCTGCTGTCTGCCCTGTTTTTTCATTTACTGTTTCTATTAGTACAACTACATCCAAGCACCCTGCCTGGATGTATAGTTTTCCTGATTGCATGTATTCAATAGAGCCTTTTTCAACCTCCAGTCCTCCATGTCCATCACAGCCTCCCCTCAACCTTTCATCCACTGATTCCTTCATCTTTTCCCGCTGGTGCCTTTTTCGGCCCTCTGCTCTTTGTTTTCTCTCCGAGACATTCAGGTGGGCTGGACCTTGGCAAGCCACAGCCTGCTCTTTGGAGGTTTGTCTGTGGAGCAGAGATAAGGTTTAGGGTCAAAACTAATTTAGAGTAATAACAGAGTCTATCTCTGGAAAAGAGTGACTGCGTGTATATGTGTTTTTTTAAAGCCAGCAGGTACATGTACATATACAGTATTGTATATCTGCTATATGTTCACTACATTTATGAGGTTTTTTAAATCACAAAAACATCAAGACCAGCCAATGTATTTATGCTACTATCAAGTGTTGTGTATGTAGCAAACCCTGAGGTATCGTATTTATCTTTGCTACAGAGCTCTATTGTCCAGTGTTGTTTGTTTGAGTTTAAGCTGACATCACTGTGCCACATCACTAGAGCGGTGAAAATGAATTTATACACTGCTGAAAATAGTCCCCATTAAATCAACCTGCAGCTGCTTGAATAATGTGCTCGAATCCACATTGTTCATATGTTTCTGAAAATTACTGAACTAGAGATTCAAGGTTTTCAGACAGATTAGCATACTGTTTGTTTTTACTTCTTTTTGGTCTTTTCATTGATTGTTGTCTGTTCAAGATCTCACTGATGCTCCATTTCTGATACTATATATTTTATTTTATATCAGTTCCTACCTTATAATATTCCCAAAGTAAAAACGAGAAAACTTTACACTTGATACATTAAACAATTACAGTAGGCAACATCCACTTTAAAAAAAAAGCATATTTTTACTTTAATAAACATTTTCAGGGATTTTCACTCCTAACCGACAGTTCAAATAAAATAACATTTTTAAATTTTGCTTTCCATATATAAAATGTAAAATATTTTCCAACTCTGAGCTATGATGGATCAACAACAAAAATAAAAATTGGTTTTTGATCCTGTGCACAATAGAACATGGCGAATATTATGTACTCAAAGTGTAAACTTCACCATTTTAGGAAAAATATTGTAATATTTTAATAATACTAAGTTAAGGGGCTATACCTCTGTTTGTTTTGCAGGATGTTGCACAAAAAACAAACAAAAAAACCCATAACATTACATCATGTACCGATCCAATATCAGAATTTTAAAAATGAGGACTTCCATGTAAACTTTAAATTTCCAGCATTTCTCTCAACTTAACAAATATCAGCAAATATTTGTTAAGTTGAGAGAAATGCTGAATTTGATATTACCTGCCATTAAAAAAACTTTACTGTCTCTATCCTTGCTCCTCATCTGTAGCTAGCTAGATCCTGAAGTACAGCGACCACAGCTTATGGACATCTGTACTTGTTTCAGTGTTCTGGCCAAAAAAAACCCCTCCCCCAAAAAACAACCAGCACACTTTAACCGCTGACTATGGGGCAATAGTCAGAATCACAATAACCCATGGTGATTGTTGCACCAATAACATTGTCTTTTATGTGTTAATGTTTAGTCTCAAATCAGTTTAATGTTTGAAGGTGTGAAGTGATGTAAATAGCTTCCCTCAAATGTCTTAAACTGAAAGTAACAAGCCTGTTTTGAACATGTAAGGTGTACAGATATCTGTTTAAAAATGTAGGGAGCAAAACTAAAGTACAGATACTTGAAAATTCTACTTAAGTACAGTACACCTCTTGAACTAATGCACCCCATACCATGAGAGAGGGAGGTTTTTAAACTGAGCACTGATAATAAGCTGCATGGTCGTAGATGTCTACTGTGAACAACAATCATTGAACAGATAACCAACTGTCAGCCATCTACAATGCAGTTTTGAGATCCCTTCCTGGCGCTTCAACCCCAACTCGTCATTTCAGCTGAAACCTCTGGTGGTCATGACCCATGCCTTTTTTCACAACTTGATTTATGTGATGAGGCGCATGATCATTAGTGGGTCAATGACCACTCCAGTCGCTTTCTTTCCAAGCTCCTTTGAATACAATGACATCGATGACTTTGAACCTACACAGAAACAAGCTGGGCAGTTTTTGTCTCTTCAGTCCTGAGAATGTGGCGTCTTTTCAGAATCGGAATACTTTATTTGGTCACTACGTGGTCATAGTTGCTCCAAGACAGTAAGAACTAAATCATCAGAAAATTTCTGAAGATGGCAGGTCTCTGTGCAGTGGCTGAAGTCTGTGGTGTAGAAAGACTTTTAAAAATTCTAACAGTTCTAACAATCTATTTAAATTGAGCTTTGGCTCAGAGAAGATGGATCATGTTCTCACATGAAGCTTCTACTTGACATGATATAGTTCTAACCTGTGTTTGTGAATCTGACAGCAAACTGTTTCGATAGAAAGTCATTTCTGGAACTGTTTCTGAGCACATGAAGTAATTTACATGACAGAATTATGCCTGTTTTTTATGCAGTGCTGCCCGAAGCCCTGAAGCTCATGAGTATCCAGTATTGATTTTCAGCCTTACCACATACATGGAGAGGTTTCTCCAGATTTTTGAACTCTTTTGATGATATTGTCTATACAATTTTATATGTCCAATACTTTTTGAAAATTTCCCCCAGGCTTCTTCAAGTCCATTTCCCAGTGGAGCTGAGGAGTCGCCATCATCATGTCCCACTCACTTGTCTCTTCAAGCTAGTTAATTCCTGGAAATTCCTCCACTCCACTACCTTCAGGCCACAAAGAAACCTGTTAACCCCTCCTGGGCCAGATTATCTTCCATTCGCAAGTAAGCCTGACATACTCTTACTCACCATTTGGACCCACAAGTTCTTTTCCCTCTGGATCTAACTCTCATCTCCTCTCTCTTAGTGGATCACCCTCCTGAGTCTCAGTTTCTGCCCCGACACCCAGCCACTTCCCTCCAGAGTCTCTCAGTCTCTCTTTTGTGAATCGAAAGTCTCAGCTCAGTTGTGTGTGAGAGTCCACTCTTTTATCAGTCAGCACCATCCTAACGTTGTTGACGTGTTGCTGCCATCAAATTCAAAATGAAGTAATAATTCCCATGAAACAGTAAGATGTCACAGTTTAAACATTTGATATGTTTTCTATGTTCTATTATGAATAAAATATGGGTTTATTTACATTATTTACCTCAAGTTTTTTGATAGTCGGTTGTTCATACTGTATGTACTGTATATGGAAATATTATCATTATTATCACGGGGGTCATGGGATCATGGGATGATCGTGGCTCAAGAGTTGGGAGTTCGCCTTGTAATCGGAAGGTTGCCGGTTCGAGCCCCGGCTTGGACAGTCTCGGTCGTTGTGTCCTTGGGCAAGACACTTCACCCGTTGCCTACTGGTGGTGGTCAGAGGGCCCGGTGGCGCCAGTGTCCGGCAGCCTCGCCTCTGTCAGTGCGCCCCAGGGCAGCTGTGGCTACAATGTAGCTTGCCATCACCAGTGTGTGAATGTGTGTGTGAATGGGTGGATGACTGGATATGTAAAGCGCTTTGGGGTCCTTAGGGACTAGTAAAGCGCTATATAAATACAGGCCATTTACCATTTACCATCACACTGTTCTGGGATGGTGTAAGGTTAAGCAAAGACAGATTTATTGATTCAAAAATAAAAATACCTTACCTGATGTAGGGCATATTCATGCCCCCATCCACCATATTTCACTTTCATGTCACTGATCTAGCTCACAGCTTCACACCGAGTGTCCAACTTTAGGAGCACTGAGGAGGAAGCAATCTTGTCTTTTGTCTTCCTCCTGTCACCTTTGTCTTTGTCCCTGGGGACAAAGACAAGCTGACACCAAAGCCTTGTTTCATCCCTGCTCCTCAAGCTGCAGATGACACTTCACTCAAGTAGAGAATGTGAAGTGAGGGAGCAGGTATGATGTACATGTATTTCATCTGGAGGCAGAGAATGGGGCTCTGCAGAGATAGAAAGATGAAGGTTGGTCGTTGTGAGAACAAAAAACATTTCAAATCTCCACAAATTAGAACACTGTTCCTATGCTTAAATTTTCCCACTGGCTAGTTTATAAATTATTCATGAGCCTTGGGCCAAAATCTAATAAAATGCAAGAATAGCATGAACGCATTAGGTCCCTTTAAACATTCAAAGACATTAAAAAGACAGTAACTAAACATAGTGAAACTGCATGTTATACCTACAATAAACTAGTTTCATAATGTCAGAATTTATTCTGTTTTGAGAACTGAAGCTGTACCGCAAAAGCACATCTTGTACATTATTAGTATTAGTGTTAGATGTATTAAAAAATATCATGTTTTTTTAAATAATGTACTAAAGTATTGCAATATCATTTTAGTTAACAGTACATACTGTATATAAAAGACGATGTAGCTACCATGATATCACTTACTGGTGGCTCAAGTGCTTATCAGTCCTTACTACTACTATTTTGTCATATTGTTTTTGGAGGTAGACAGCATTTGGATGAGAATTAAGCTGTTGCTTAATGCTAACAAGGATGAAAGTAGCATCCCTAGACAGGGTAGACCTTACAGATGCTGAATGCTAATGCTGAAAGTTGTAGAACGCACTTTTATTTGACCTTTGCTATATCCCAGATTATTTTAGCACACTAACTTACTGTTACTTGTAGAAAGCCAATGTTAGCTGTTGGCTAGAAAGTTTGCCTTACATGTTAAGGTACTATAATATTTTGTGCAGGGCTTTTTTAGAGCAATTGATTAATGAATTTTCACTAACTAATAAGTTTATGATGTCTAATTATATAGCATTAAATGTTTGTGTAAATTAAATGTTTTTCTTTCCTATTTCACCTTTCATTGATTTGCAGCTTCAATATTTGTGATCATTGTTTTTTAAAGAGAGCATCTAGTGGGCTACATAAATTAAATGTGGTTGGCAGCTATTTGTTATGTAAAGCATGCAAAATCCCCCCCCCCACAACTACAAATGAAAAAATTAATTTTCCTTTAATTTAGTTTTTAAAATTGAATATGCTAGTAGCATGTTAGAAGCATATTTTACAGCATGCTACTAGCATATATTACAGCATGCTACTAGCATATTTTACAGCATGCTACAGCATATTACAGCAATATTACAAATTGCCAAAGTGGCTTCTTGACTGGTTTAATACAAGGCCATACTGTCACAGTGGAAGAGTGATTCAAAGAGCATATGTAAAGGTCAGACTGTACCACTGCTGTAAATGGACATCTGCTAAAAAACATGCATAAAGGTGAATTTTGTTACTCAGAGCAACTCAAAAGGCTGCAGTTTGCATGAGAACTTGATGTGCACTCAAGAGGAAAATTACATTAACAGTTAATTACACAGTCAAACATGAGCACCAATCTTTAAACAGCCGACTAAGTTAGAGATAGCAGATAACAGTGTGGTAATGTACATTAATTAACTGCCCCTCACACTTTAATGCAGTTTAAAGGTAATAGATGTCCTCAGGTGAAACGTCTCTGCTTTAACAAAGGCATATAAATTAACTTTAATATATTAATTCATTTTGATTTTTTTTTCTTTATCGTAAAATTCACAAGAGGATTATATTACACTGATACATTGGGTGGTAAGGAATTAGAGCAGGAAGGTTGAACATTATCAAGAGGGGCAGTTTTTAAATTCATACCTCTTCTTTTCATGATGTAATGGGTTTGAAGGAAATATCTCTCAATTCTATTTAACTCTAGGCTTGTTAAGGAGGCGAACAAATGGAAACTATTAATCTTCTGACAATGTGGAAAGAACCACTTAGACATACACTCTGGAGATATTAATTAGCATTTATAATTAAATACTAATTAATATCTCCATAAGTATCAATATAATCTCTCAGAAATTTTATATGCTAACCTCTGAGAACCTTTAAGGAAAGGGACAGACCAGTAATTCATTTCAGTTCAATATTATTTCTTTAGTGCCAAATCACAACAACTGTTACTTTAAGACATTTTATATTGCAAGATAAGACCCTGAAATGAGAGAAACAATCATACTCCATTTTGAAAGGAAGAAACTTTTGGCAGAACCAGGCTCAGGGAGGGGCAGCCTTCCACCACAGCTAAAGGGAACAGAGGGAGAGGGGTTATGGTAGTGAGGGAATAAGGAAAGCCAGGGGACTGTGCATATCAGGAAACGAACGCGGTCTAGAGGAAGGAAGAGAGGAAAAGTAGTCCAGGCAGCATTTTCCAGTAATCACTGCAAAGACGTTTTAAACTAGTGAGAGGGAACCTCAGAGTCTGAATGCTTACTTGGAAGTCCAGGGTTATTCAGTCACAGGGGGATGTTGAAACTGCCACGTCTGGGTTTGTGAGGGAGAAGGAGCTGACAGAGGGTGAACAGGCAGCTGAGTAGCAGTGAAGGTTTGAGAAGGAAGTGCTGCAGAGGAAACTGTTGGGTGAGTATCCAATCCAGGTATGATGAGAGGTCACCAGTGTTCTATGGAGGAAGGCGAGCTGAGCGGGCTCCAACTATTCGCATGACCAACAGTGGTATACACTGGAGACAAGGAACAAAGCCGTTGGTTCATGAAGGAAATTTTCACAAAAGGATAACCTAACAGACTGACACGTTTACAACACAGAGTTAGCTGATAATCTGGTAAGGTTTGAGCGGCCTAGCTGGTCCATTTGTACTGAAGCTGATTAGAGTGACAAGACACAGATGGTCCAGCCAGGGAGAGGAAAAGGTTCAACTCAGTTAAACTTGGATTGTGACATGCGTGAGTACTTCTCACCAGCCCACTTGTGCTGTGCTTTGTTTTGTGCTAAGAGGAAAATAAGGTAAAATGAGATCTTTAAGGTATAATGAGGCTTGATTATGTATTCAATTATGATTTTAACAAGGAGGCAATGAAAAGATGCAAATATGGAAGAAATATCATCTGTCTTTCAAGTTCCAGTTAATCCTCTTGCTACAGTGTTCTAGATCAAGGGAAGTTTTTTCAGGGAAGTGTTAGAGTAAAAGTAACTTCAGTTTTGTCTGAATTTAGAAGTAGGAAATTATATGCCATTTACGTCTTTATGTCTTTAAGACATCCATGTAGTTTAACACACATCTATCTAGCTGAGACTTTCGATTCACATCTATGTAACACTGAAAATGTATGGAGTGTCTTCTGATAATATTATCTACTGGAAACATGTAATATTAGTCCAAGTGTAACCGGTGTGATTCTGCGTTGTGTCTGATAAAAAAGGTAAAAGAAAGAAAGGCCTCCAAGTAAATAATTTGCCCACTCCAGCTCCTCTCCCACAGGGGAATTGTAGAAAAGGCTGGCATTTATTTTTACATTAAACATAAAGTATGGATTTACACGTAACATATTTGACATAAGATAAAACAAAAACAACAACACAAAATCTGACATACCTGATAAAAAAGGTAAAAGAAAGAAAGGCCTCCAAGTAAATAATTTGCCCACTCCAGCTCCTACGACCAAATACAAACAGTGGGGAAGAGGGTTAGCTCAACCCACCACAACTTCCAAGCTAGCAAGAAATATATATTCATTTATGGCGCCTAAAACCCATTTATGATACACATACTACACACTTGTAACATCTAACAAAAAACAGGCTTAATAATGACAATAATTGAACTAAAATCACAATCAGAAACATCCAGGTGGCTAAATATGTATTATATGAGCGTTTTACAGTGTTGGGAAAGAAATTATACCAACCTCTCCCACAGGGGAATTGTAGAAAAGGGGAGAGGCAAAAGGGGTACACTGTATTTATAGGGTTGCACCAAAGAAGAAGAAGAAAAGAATGAGGAGGAGCTCTAACTGATAATGAACATAACTACAGGCTTGGAGGTCCTAAAAGTCAGGTATAAAAGGAACAGTTTGGGGGTTTAGAACAAATTTTGTGTAATTATAACATAACATGTGATTTATGACCCTGTTACACAGGCACATAATCCTGTGGAACTCTGTGACTAGCTTTTGTGTGATAAGAAAACCGATTTAAATGCACAAACTGGAATCTGATACACATGATTCAAACCACTGCAGCGGAATTCCTTTAATACCATTTACTACAGACAAACCATGTAATGTCTGTAGCAAAATATTGTGGACAGCAATATCGAATCTACACTAAGGTCAAGCACAGAGATGAGTCCACTGTCAGAGGCCTTAAAAAGATCATTCTTAACCTTCACTAGTGGTGTACAATGTACTCTAAATCCTGACTGAAAGTCTTTAAATAAACCTTTTCTCTGAAAATGATCAACACATGCTAACACCCAACAAGCTCATCAAATGTTTCTTACTTACATAGCCCCAGTAAATTTAATGTTAGGTGGGTTTTAGCAGAGAGGGTTTTTAGCCTCTATCTTTGTACCCCACAACTTTACCGTACTGTTAAACATAATGGACATGATGATGATTAACGCTTTTAATAATAGTGTAATGGGTCAGTTTCTATCGATCTTGACTAAATTATTATTAAGTGAAGCGTGAATCTATTACTTATAGCTGATTTTGTGTAATTTTAACTCCAGAATATATTTTAATGATTCACTTACTATTTCACTATTTGATCAAATTAGCCTTTGTTTTTGTTTTTAACATAAATAGTATAAAACATGGAATTATGCTTTTAAAAAATGAAGCCAGATTTGATGCTAGGCCAAAACAGCCTTAATATAAGCCACACAGACTGCCAATCAACAAGCAGAGAGGCATGCTCTGTTGCTAGGAGACTAGAGAGAATACTTGCCCAATGAGATTCTGATTGGTCAGTCATTACAGGCCACTTATATAACTGACACTGAGGTTTTTTGGTGAGAATGATACATTTTTGAATCAAACATGTTATTAATTATGCAAAATAGGTTAAATTTTAAATGCCTAACAGGAGTAATGCTACAAATAACACAAATATATGTATACTGAAAAACCTGAGTAATTGCATCAATTATGTCTGTGTAACACCAGCTTCTCTCTTACTGTGCGTCATTAAAAAGGATTTTTGTTGTGAAGAGCTGGCCTTTCAGGAAACACCTAATTGCTATTGGCTGTTACGTTTGCAGTGACATTTATGAAAACTTTATGGACAACAATCCCTCCAGCTTGTGACATTTTGGATTCCTTTTAAAGCAGTGAATATGGCAATTTCTGCTTTACGGGCCACAGGACTCAAAATGAAAATGACTTCAGCTCCCAGTTTCACTGGCACAGATCAGAGAGTGATGAGAGAAAAGAGATTGACGGTGTTTTCATCCTGTAAAAAAAGGTCATCAATGTGAAGCATAGATAGAGACAAAGGGTCTTGTTGGGTTTTTCACAAGTTGTTGAACTGCAGGTAATTGAATTGATTAAGTAGATGTTAAACTCAACATGTAACTGTTACATGTGATAGTGTGGTGCCAATTTGGACTGGTGTTTGATTTGGATGTATGAAAAAAAAAAATCACTTTCAAGGGATTCCCACCTACTGCTCTTTGTGGATTTATGCAATTAATTATCTTGGCTGAATTTCATTTCGTACTCTAATAATATACTGTATACTGTCTTTAGAGTAGACTGTATACAGTTGGTATAAAGGCGGAACTCAGTAAATTGATCTAAGCATCATCATCTTAAATGCTAATTAGTTTATTACACTTGACACAACCCAGCACGGACCATAAGCACCACATCCACTGTGCACCAGGCCAACACAGTCCTTCGCCACAGTACTGCAAGCTAACCTGTTTATCCTGCACGAAACTGCAGAGTATTTTCATACAACATTTGAATAACACAGTTAGTTGATATACTTAACTTGTTTTGCAGGATGTTTCACAATATAAAAACACATAATTTATCTAATTAATTTATTAAATAAATCTGCAGTTTGTCAATGAGCAGTCGTTACCTTTAAATGCATCTTCTCTTTTTCTTCTCCTGTCCTGTCTTTCTTACATCTTTCACACTCTTTTCTCTTCCTGGAAATACAGCAGCTGGACCTTTAGCTAACAAAACACTGCGTGACAAACTGTACACAAATAGTTTTTGTGTTTGCTGATATTTGTTTAGCTGATAAAATTGCATTTGAAATAACCTGACAGCTAAAAAATGTCACTTCATTTATCCTCACCCCTCTTCTGTAGTGCTAGCTAAATGCCAAAGTATCTTGGCCATAACTTACAGACACATGTACACATTCCTCCCCACTTTAGTCCCTGGGAATATTTGACACAGCTGAACCAAAGGTAACAAGCCAGTATTGAAAATTTAAGACAGAAAGTGCAGATATTTGTGTAAAAATATAGGGAGTAAAAGTACAAAATTGTCAGAAAAAGAAATACTCAAGTATAGATACCTGAAAGTTCTACTTGAGTAGAAGGTCTATCTAATAGTCCACCTTGGACTGGGATAGTTACAGTTCAACGAGAGGAGAGCAGGGGATAAAAGTCATAAAATATGGTAAAAGTTCTAGATTTTGTGTTGTGTGATGTAGCAGAGTGTTAGAGGGCGAAGCTGTGAGCAGACAGTGAGGCAGTGTTTTATAGACACTCTTACAAACCAATCTGGGGATATTTAATCAGGGAAATGTTTTAAAATTATTATGGGTCCACATACACAAATCATATTGATAGAATTCATAAAAACAGTTTTATTACAATAGGTAATGAAAATGGGCATTCATTTGCTTTTTTTCCCCTTTTGAATTCTTAATAGCTGATGATATTTTGTGCTGAATTTGGACAGTGTAATGGTTTCATAGGAAAAACATTGCAAACTTAGGACACAGAAGGCAGAGAAAGACTCCAAAATCACTGTCTTGCCACATTTTCATTTCTCAAGTTGATACTGTTCATGTGGACGTAGCATTTTCAGTGGGGGGAAAAGATATATCATCCATCCAGGTGACTTCTTCAGTCTCAGCTGACTGCAGGTGTATGTGGTTAAATGCCAAGAGGACTGCAGTGAATTACACATCTTGAAATTCAGTCAGCCTCTGGTTAGGCAGATGGCACAACACAGAAGAGCTACCTCGTCAGACCGCGACTCCGAAGCCTATTTACACCTATAATCCAGTGGTCACTCTTACAATGATGAGGAATTTACACATCCTGAAAAGAAAGGAAAGCTGGTTTAAACCTTTATCATTTACGTGAAGAGGGAGTGATCATCTCTGAACAGAGGAAGGGGCCTTAGAGTACATATTTCACTATTGTAGCCATTCCCCAGCTCTCTGTGAAGGTTATTGTATTCATGGCCACTGATTAATGATCATAGCCATTGTTAGTCAGTGGTGCTCATTTCAATTATTATGCAAATGCACTGTTTATAACGTTGGAGAAATTCTCTAATCCTGTCAGTCAAAAGCAAAATACAGAAACCCTTCCAAAAAAAATCACAAATGAGGAGTGAATTAACAAAATAGAGAAAGGTAATTTGACACAAAAGAAAAGACAAAGAAATCGCAAAGACTACTAACTAACACACTGTCTTGAAAGCTTGACAGATGAGAAAGGCAAGTCAGCATGGCAACTAACAAGAGTAAATGGGATTGTATAGGGTGAGAAGACAGATGATAACTCAAAAGAGGTGAAACTGACGAGGACGGGACAGACAGTTACAAAGTAGGGATCTTGGCAATGGCACTCTTGACAGGAAGATTTTTAGTCTTGTCATTTTCTTGGGTAAATAATAATGATATGGATCTTTAAACTAGAGGTTTACGTTGAAACGTTGAATTTGTTCAAAATCTTCATCACTCATCCAAGTGACTTCTTCAGTCTCAGCTGACTGCAGGTTCACCAGCCTTATTAAACTGCAATAATAATTTACTGTTCAGTTGTTCTGGCAACCTGCTTCAGTCATAATATTGTGAACAATAGAGATGACCTTTAATCTTTGCATCAAGGCAAGGAAAATGGGTGAAAATGAATGAATCATGAGAAGGTGTTGGACTTGTTGGCTTCATGCTTTCTACTATAGATGGACAACTTCATTCTCAACATTTAGAGCTACTGCAAGGTACCATACGTTGTTTAGTCTTTAGAATTTTGTGGCATGAATTTATCTCATCATTTTATATAGAAAAACTTTGATATGTTTGTCAATGGGGACAACGGCTCACATAAAATGGAGCATGAGGATATGTCATCACTAAAACATCGTTGTTTGTGTATGTGTTCATGTACATTTAGAAATGTCTACTCTGGTGTCAGACATTCCATCTAATTAAATTGGCATGACAGCCATGGCGCATTAAGCCAGCGGGACTCTATCTTAAAATATATGTTCCTGCAAAATAATGTAGTTAGTAAGCTAATTTATATACTGAAACAGTGTCACTTTCTGCCATTTTAGTCTATATTAGTGTTTGCTTTAAAGCCTCTAAGGACTGTAATCTGACATCAGATCTGCAGTCGGGTCTTCTTGCTTTGCTGGGCAGGTGGACTGTTTTCTCTGCAGTCACCCCACTGCCTTCATTAACATACTGGATCGGATTATCATTACATTATGTATTCCAAGGACAGGCCTGAGCATGATGGATGATTGGTGCAGTCTAGTAATCTTCACCAAGGTGCTTTGTCCAGCCTTGTATTGCTGCCTCGAAATCTAGCGGCAGTGATCTTAGCACTTCTATGCTGCTCCAGGGTCAAAGGCTCAGAGATGTCTTCAGCTTACAGAGTCTTAAATATTAAGTAAAGGTATAGATTAAATGTTTTTATAGAGTCTGCAAATTTTATACAAACGTGCATGTTTGTTGTTTTCCAAAATAATTGCAATAATTACTTGTCCTAAGCTTAGGTGGAAGTATGTAAGTATGGATGCTTGTTTCTGCCACTGGAGATAAATCTTTTGTGGTCCATAAGTCAAAATTTCTGGTCAGTGTCTTGAAAACCTTATATTTCTTATATTTCAGAACTGTGATTTGGGTATCTCAACATTTTGATTTACTGTGTGGCTTGGAATTTCAATATATTCAGTTGAAATTTCAGTTTCTAACTTAAATTTTTTAAGATGAACTCAGAATTTCTACTTAGCTCTGCCTGGCTTTTTTGTTTGTTTGCTTGTTTTGTTTTTAGTGTTGAAAACAAGTGTTCATTGAAAAATGTTTGTACTCATTTTTATTTTAAGGGAAAGAAGATGTTCATGGAGCAAGTGACTTATAGGAGCTATATGTAAGAATTTAAGCATATGATTATCAACATTAAGCAGAAATTGCCAACAGTCTGTTACAGTTTTGACAAGATGTCTATGTATTGTGTTGCAGAGATAGCTACTGAAGTTAACTCTTACCCGCCGGCATGTCTCATAATCGCTATTTACAGGAATTAAAGTGGGATGGAATGGTCCCGTAAGGCGTTCCAGCAACTGCAGCTAATAAATACTTCAAATATGTAAAAATCAAGCAAATTCATTTTTTTATATGTTCCAGCCTGGTGGTCCTTACAGCCTATTGGCTGTAAGGACCACCAGGCATGGAGTTAAGCAATCCCCATGTCTGCACACACTGCAGATCCTTTTGAGATTTTTTTATGTGTGCAGATGAATATCAAGTAGCAGTCACACTACAAAAGAGTAGCTAGCATAAACAGAGTAACTAGTTGATAGCAAACCGTTTCTCTTCTGGTTCAATGTGTTTGCTAGCTAAAGTCAAACTGGCTGCATTGTCTGCGCAACAAATAAAATTGATTCTCAGAGAGGGTAGATGTGACTGAAACTTGATAGACTGGAAATTTAAAGCAGCTTCCATGTAATTCAATTCAATTCAGTTTTATTTATATACCGCCAAATTACAACAACAGTTGCCTCAAGGTGCTTTATATTGTACAGTAGATCCTACAATAATAGATACAGAGAAAAACCCAACAATCATATGACCCCCTATGAGCAAGCAGTTTCGCGACAGTGGGAAGGAAAAACTCCCTTTTAACAGGGAGAAACCTCCAGCAGAATCAGGCTCAGGGAGGGGTGCGACCGGTTGGGGTAAGAGAAGGAAAACAGGATAAAGACATGCTGTGGAAGAGAGATTAATAACAGGTACAATTCAATGCAGAGAGGTCTATTAACACATAGTGAGTGAGAAAGGTGACTGGAATGGAAAAACTCAATGCATCATGGGAATCCCCCGGCAGCCTACGTCTATTGCAGCATAACTAAGGGAGGATTCAGGGTCACCTGATCCAGCCCTAACTATATGCTTTTGTCATGGTCCTGGGTCGTTGACCCAGCGTTTTGTGTTTTGTGATTATTTCCCTCTGTTCTAGTTATTCTGTGTCCTCCCTCCTTGTGTCCGGTTCGGGTTCTAGATTTCCTGTTTTGTTCTGAAAGTCTGTGTCTGTTGTCATTGTGTTCAGCTTGTGTCCTCCAGTCATCATGTATATTCAGATCAGCTGTTCTTCCCTCCTGTGTGCGATTACCCGATTGCCTTGTGTGTGTGTGTGTATATATAGTGGGTGTCGGTCTGTGTTCGTTGTCGGCTCGTCTGCGTTCTATGGTGTTCCTGTCTCTGCGTCTCTCTGCCCCGCACCCCTTTTGTATGGTCTCAGGTTTGTCACTTAGTTTCTCCCAGTTTAGGTTTCCGTTTGAGATTACTCATGCTTCATTGCCTGTTTTTGCCACTACCACCCTGTAAATAAACGTCACTCGTGTCATCAGTTTGCTGCATTTTGGGTCCTCCTTTTCCTCCACTCCACACGGCACTCCGCCAGCCGTGACAGCTTTAGCAAAAAGGAAAGTTTTAAGCCTAATCTTAAAAGTAGAGATAGTGTCTGTCTCCCGAATCCAAACTGGAAGCTGGTTCCACAGAAGAGGGGCCTGAAAACTGAAGGCTCTCCCTCCCATTCTACTTTTAAATACTCTAGGAACAACAAGTAGGCCTGCAGTGCGAGAGCGAAGTGCTCTAATAGGGTGATATGGTACTACAAGGTCATTAAGATAAGATGGGTCCTGATTATTTAAGACCTTGTATGTGAGGAGCAGGATTTTGAATTTAATTCTGGATTTAACAGGAAGCCAATGAAGGGAAGCCAATACAGGAGAAATATGCTCTCTCTTTCTAGTCCCTGTCAGTACTCTTGCTGCAGCATTTTGGATTAACTGAAGGCTTTTCAGGGAGTTTTTATGACTTCCTGATAATAATGAATTACAGTAGTCCAGCCTGGAAGTAATAAATACATGAACTAGTTTTTCAGCGTCACTCTGAGACAGGATATTTCTAACTTTAGAGATGTTGCGCAAGTGGAAGAAAGCAGTCTTACATATTTGTTTTATATGTGCGTTGAAGGATATGTCTTGGTAAAAAATGACTCCAAGGTTCCTCACAGCGTTACTGGAGGCCAAGGTAATGCCATCCAGAGTAAGAATCTGGTTAGATACCATATTTCTAAGATTTTCAGGGCCGAGTACAATAACCTCAGTTTTATCTGAATTAAGAAGCAGAAAGTTAGCGGCCATCCAGGTCTTTATGTCTTTAAGACATTCCTGCAGTTTAACTAATTGGTGTGTGTTATCTGGCTTCATGGATAGAAAGAGCTGGGTGTCATCTGCATAGAAGTGAAAATGTATGCTATGTCTTCTGATGATACTGCCTAAGGCATAGGTGTCAAACTCTGGCCCCCGGGCCACATTTGGCCCGCAGTGTAATTACATTTGGCCCGCGAAGCCATACCAAATTACTATTACAGCTGGCCTACTGGTATTATACAGCTAATATCTATATATATATATCGTTTAGTATTAAGCCTTGCTTGTTCCATATTCAGTTTTTCAGCAAAACTTGTTTGAGTCAATAAGAAAAGATTGATTCTTATATCTGAAGGAAGATTTTTTTTTCAATAAATATTAATGTTAGCCCGCAACATTGTTCCAGTTCTGAATTTTGGCCCACTGTGTATTTGAGTTTGACACCCCTGGCCTAAGGGAAGCATGTATAATGTAAACAGAATTGGTCCTGGCACTGAACCCTGTGGAACTCCATCGTTGACCTTAGCATGTGAAGAGGACTCTCCATTTACATGAACAAATTGGAGTCTATTAGATAGATATGATACAAACCACTGCAGTGCAGTACCTGTAATACCTACAACATGTTCTAATCGCTCTAATAGAACATTATGGTCAACAGTATCAAACGCTGCACTAAGGTCTAGCAGGACAAGCACAGAGATGAGTCCACTGTCAGAGGCCATAAGAAGATCATTTGTAACCTTCACTAAAGCTGTTTCTGTGCTGTGATGAGCTCTGAAACCTGACTGAAACTCTTCAAATAGTGTAATGTAATGTCCTTATTTATGTTGAATCTGTTTATGTGTTGCCTGAGTCGTCTGATTATTTCATTATAGTGAAATAGTTTTAAAAAACAATGATTTCATGTTATTCCAAGTACTGCATGACAAGTGCAGGATAAAATGGATAGTTTTCAATGTTGTTGTACAGTGCTGTAATAGACTGTTGCACAATACAGGGCAAAGTGTGGTCTCAGTTTTCACTGCTTATCGGAGAGACATGCGACAGAAAGAATTCTAAGCTGAAATTTACGGGACAGTTTTGCAGTTGCCACAATGGTATTAGAGGTATATCGTCCTTTTTGTGAGCTTATAGGGGACTTTTAGTGGATTTTTTAAATATCAGATTTCACTGAGCATGGTGTACATGCAGTTGTTATGTCCCATTAGCCATAATTAAAGTTATTTCAGATAGCTTTAAGGTAAGATATTCATTATGGCTGCTATACAATAGGACTTCTGGGAGGAGATTTCAGTTTGAATTCAGATTTGGGCGGTTCTTTGGTAACACTTACTAAATTCCACCTTTATACTGGTTGACTGGTTGGAAAGCAGCTATAATGACTGTAATATGGGCTTATATGTTGCAGAATGTAGATGGGTAAATGCAGGAAGAGTAGTAAAACACAAAATCAAGAGCAGCATAGGTCAGCTGACCCGCAAAATTTTTTTGCAAAACTCGATTTCATAGAGATTTCAGACCGTGGCTTTTAGTCTTTTGATCCCAACTGCTGAAAAGAAAACCTTAAAATGTTTTCAGTTGTTATTTGTTGTGTATAGAATTTGGCATTAACTTAGCTTGTGATACCACTTGAAAATAATCATGAATAATGAAGATACCGCATCTATAAAGCCATTTACAAAAGCAAAACAAAAAAAAGAAAAAAAGGTCTCACTGATGATTCAATGTTTTTAAATTCCAAGCTGTGATATCATGAGAACTTTTTTTTCTGTCCCCATCACAGATGGATAATACAGAGTCAATAGCTTCACCAGTGTTGCAGCTGGAGTGAAATAACAGGCTGGTTCACACGGGATATGTGTGATTACGTGTGATAAGGTTTATCTGTGGTGCCAGTCACACAGATGGTGTTACAGAAATATGCTGTTGGCTGGTTATAGGATATGTTCTGATTGACACAGGAACAATTTTCTTGTGCTGAGTGGCCGAAAACAAATTGCCTCAAGTAGCAATAAAAGCATATAGGGCTAAATACACAGAGATACCTCATAAATATATGTGGCTATGCATTGATGTGTGACTGATGGACAGTCTGTGACTGTGTGACTGATGGCTGTGAGATTTTGGAGATGTAAGTGATGATGTCACAGGAGACTGAGGACAGTTAAAGAAGATAAAAAAGTAATTTTTCAAACAGCCCAAAGTACAATGAGGCTAATAACAGAAGTCCAAACAGTGAAATTAAACCAGGTGAAACCAGCAAACACAGGACAAACGCCAACAGAATAGAGATACAGAGTAATCACACACGAAACTGAAGTTTAATGGTGTACAGGTGACCTCAGTCACACACTATAAAGGAGGGGAAAATAATAAAGGAAGGAAAAATAGGGAAAGCCCCATGAGGAACTAACAGGAAAGGGAAAAAACATTTAATACACAACAAAGAGATTCAGAATTTACAACAAGGAACCATAAATAATAACAAAAACCACCAACAGGATCTCACTGAAAAAACTGGTAGTCTGTACTAATAGCCTGGTACTGAGTTTTTCTCTCTGTGAGCTTCAAAAGAAAAAACAAACAACCAAACTAAATTCAAGAAGAGGTCAAGTCATTTTTAGATAAGTGGTGGTGTTTTTAGGTGCAAAAAAACAAGCTGTGTGCTGTATTGCATGAATGGCTCTACCTGACTACAGTTTTCCTTGCTTTGCCTTGCTTTTCTGAGGTTACCACTGGAACACGCTCAACTTGGGAGTGACGCCACTCATATCTCTGACATCTGACTTCTGAGGCAAATGAAAAGTATCATTAGGGGTCCATTTGATGTTACACTTCTTTGACAGAGACGGAAAGTGTTCGTGTGACAATCTACCTGCTACTACAGCATCCGTCTTACATTATGGCATCACCACCTGGTTTGAAAACTAGCCAAGTATAAAGGTGACATTTTAAGTATGTGCTGTACTCTGAGTTTGTAGTAATATACTCAGGGCCCCGTTCTGTTAGCATAACTGCTAAAGGCATTCACTCATCCCTGTTTCAGTAAATCTGATAACTGTTTTGTTTGTTTGTTTGTTTGTTTGTTTTTTTTACACATTTCATGCTCCTTTTTTGTGATGTTTGCAATTGTCTTTTTTCTTTCTTTCTTTTTTTATGCAGGAGTTGTCTGATTTAGGACAAAGTAATAAATTTATTCTTGGCTAATGGTGTAGCAGTCAGCAAGTTATAGTGACAATGATACCAATTATGCCGTTTAGCTTCCTTTTTTTTAATACCACCTTCCTTTCTAGTTCAGAAATAAAGATTTTAAGGAGTTAGAAAGAACTCAATGGCTCATGTATAATCTTCTGTGGATATCCACAAAGAGCAGTAGTGGGCAATCATCTGATCACAGCATGTGACTTATTTTTAAATGATTATTTTAAAAATAAGTCTTGGGGGTGGCTGTAGCTCAGGAGGTAGAGCAGATCACCTACTGATCTGATCGGAAGTTTGGTGGTTCGATCCCTGGCTCCTCCAGTCTGCATGCCAAGTATCCTTGGGCAAGATACTAATCCCAAGTTGCTCTCTGATGCATCCATCGGAGTGTGAATGTTGTTAGAAAAGCACTCAGTTTACAGTCAGTGCTTGGGAGAATGGGTGTGAATGTGGCATGTTGTACACAGCGCTTTGAGTACTCCAGGAGAGTAGAAAAGCGCTATATAAGAATCTGTCCATTTACCATTTATGCTACACCAGATCTGATTGTTCCTCCACCCACTTTAACACCTGCTGACTATCAAGATTATAATGGGGATGGGGGTTGGGTTTTTTGGGTTTTTTTTTTAATCTTCCCGATGCTTCATGCCCATGCTTGCTGCTGAAAAGACGGAGGAAGTGGAATCAGGAAAGGCTAAAATAACAAAATGAGCATTGCATGACGTTAAACTAGTTTCAAGAGAAACAATGAGTTCCTTCTGGTGATCATTCACTTGGAGGTTGTTTACTCGTTTGAGTAAACAAGTAAACACACGTTTGTTTCTTTGTTTATGAGGGGCTTGATATTACTGCAGTGTTGGTGAGTAGGTATCATCAGACTACTAAATGAGGATTTATTAAAAAATGATCAAGTTAATATATTCAAAGTAATTCAGAAAACATTCTCGTTTTCTTTAAATAACAAATGAGAATGAATTCCAGTCCAAAACTACACCGGACCAGAATAAGTTGAAGTTTGTTGAGAAACTTTCACCACATAATCATTAAATTAACTGAAGTCTGAAATGAGCAGATTGGAGGAGCGTTGCTGCCCAGGGAGCTTAAGATCAACGATTAAAAACAAACTGCAATCCAAGTAATCCATTATCTTCTGTGAGTCTCTCTTCACACAAAGATAAATAAAAACTCCTGAAGTCATCTTCTCACACATGTCAATCTATTTTTCTTCTCTGACTTTTCTCAGTTCTATTTTTTCTTTTTTTAAATATCTCAATCAATCTCAATAAAAAGCTATGAAGATTTTTTAATCTAATAATACGCATTATCTAAATGTGTATTTTTACTCTGATCATGCTGAAGCCTCATTCTATATTATTTAATTCTTTAAAATTCTTTAAAAACTGTGATTATGTTAAAAGATGCTTTACTACAGCCTTGGGTCAGAGGCCAAAATAGATGTAAATAATGGAGGGAAGTGCTTCCATGTTTCTTTGAGGGTTTTTTTTTTGCACATTCAGAAGATAAATAACACTTGTATAAAGAAAGATTCTTGGGAGACATACCCGAGATGGCTTGGTAAGCTTTAATATGATGCAAACTAACACTTTACCATCAGGGTATAACAAAAAATCTGGTCAACTCAAGGCTTATCAGTCTGTCTAGCTATGAAGCTATGAGCCATTTCACCTGTTATGATCCAAAGGAAAGTGACAATAGGTGCACTGGAGAGACAACAACAAACTAAGCGCCCAAAAAGGAAGATTTTTGCAGGTGATGGCCACAGCCCATTGTTCTCTGTTCTCCCCCCTGACTTATTTTTCTCTATTTTTGCCACTGCTAGTGTTCTTGTCACTATTGGTGGCAGAGATAGGTACGATGAGGGAGTTATTACAAGAGGAGATCTGGACAAGGCCATAGAGGGGCATCATCCCCACAGGATGTGTGAGGAGGACCAGGAATGAACAGGAAGAGTACTACTGCTTCACTACTGTTAAATTACTTTGGTCATTTTGTTTATTCTACTTGCACTGCTCTGTCAATACATTGCTGTGCTAATATGACATAAAGCACTTTAACATTCCATTTGCACATGTACATTTTCAGGTTTTAATTTAAAATTTCCCATTTTTAATTTAAATTTACTTCTTGTTCATAATGTTTTGCACAGTCAATGAGCAGTTCAGGACACATTTCACAGTGTGTTGTATTGTATGGCTATGCATGTGACAAATAAGGAATCTTGAATCTACCCTAAAAAATGACCTCCATTCTACTCATGTGTGATTTTCTTACCAGACAGACATAGTAAAACAGTTTTTAAACTGCCAGGGGTTTAACTGTCAATGCCCAACACCTATCCTTAGCTGAGAGCATGACTGGGCCCAATGGTAGAACCTAATTAACTTTGGTTACTCAAGTACAGGCTTCAATGTACTTATACTATGTTATGCCACTTCCTACTTCAGCTCCACTGTATTTTGAATCTAAATATTTTACTTTATGAATCATAACTTTTTTTTTTTTTTTTAAAAAAGCTGGGTCATTACTTTGTAGTCTTTACTGTATAAATTTAGTGATATATAATATTTTTATGAATTCAGACAAAATAATGTAATTAATTTTATTCTATATAATTAGTGCTTTTACTTTAAAATGCTTAATTATTAAAACTTTTTTATTATTACATAAATAAGATTAAGGGATCTTATATATATAATTAATAATAAAAGGGTTTTCTTTCACCACTTTGTAAAATAGTTTTTCAGTGATGCTTAAATGACTGCGTAGTACCGCTTTTCACAAAGTCTGCATCTGAGAGCTCAAATGTATTACATTTATTTTAATTCAACATGGTATTGGCAGATGGAACAGGAAGTCTTGGTATCTACTGGCTCCACCACAAGCCTCAAAAAATTGCCCATTGCCCCCAGAAACTATGTCAGCAGGTTGGCTTGGCAGGTGAATTGATAACTCCTGGCTGAGTTAAACTAATCAAATAAACAAACCATTTAATGCAATTGGTAAAACAAAATCTTGTGGAAGTCAGTCAAAAGTAGGAAAATATTTTTTCTATCATTATCATTTTTTTTTTTAGGTCTTGTAGTTATGTATTACTAATTAACAACTTAATGGACAATAAAAAGAGGAAGTAATGAATCTCACTAAATGAAAAATTAATTATTTAATACTTTACTTGTAAAGAGATTTACAGAGAGAAAAGAGCAACTCGCAACAAAAATGTTATTTAAAAAAAACAATTTTAGATTCACAAATAAAAACTGTGATTTTTACGGAGAAATCTATAGGCCTTTGACCTTTGACTAAAGTCAAATTAAGAATGCAGATTATTTTCTGACATTTAATGATGAGCTCCTTCGTTTCAATTCAATTTCCTTTTCCTATTAGCTTCGGGATTCATTGTTGGATTAGCTTCATCATATAGCAGTTCTGTGAATTTTTGGTCCCTGGAGAAAAAGCTGTACTAACTACAAGTTAGCGCTAACATGAATTACACTAGCATCACTGCATGAAGCGCCAGCTTTTTTTTAGGCTTATGTTTGCTTGTGAATATATAGCATCCCAGCAGTACCAGCTAGCTAGCTAGCATTTTTGGTAAGCTAATGTGCTTGTCACAAATAAAGCTCGAAGCAGTTCAAACTTTTAGAACCACTACCGAGCCCTGTTACATTTATACAGTAAGATCAGTGGCTGCCACCTACAGCGTTTAATATAATGATTAAAATGCTGCTGTACACACGGTCATCAGTCCACATAACCACATAACTTTCTGATTTGGTTCGTCGCAGCAGATGGCTGCCCCTCCATGGGCCTGGTTCTGCTGGAGATCTTCTTGTTGGTTTTTGCCCTATGTTAAAGTACCTCGAGGAAACTGTTGTTATGAATTGGTGTTGTATAATTTAGCGTTCAAAAAATTGAGAGAGGATTATTAAAATGATAGCTGACAGTTCTGCCGTTCCTGTATTTTACGGTTTTCTGTTTTAGCAATCACCTTATGCAGAATTTAACTAAAGCTTTCAGCAGCACCAGTTTAAAAGTTGCAATATTATTTTTTAGCAATCCCATGTCTTAGGATAGCTACAAACTAAAAAGGGTTTCCAATCTACTTTCCTGATAAAGTCAAAATGACACTACTAACATACTACGGCATCTTATGTTACAAATTGGTATTACACCAAAGTACAGCCCAGCTCAACTTAAGTTGGTATCTCTTTAACACAATACATAGATCTTTTGGAAATAAACAGGAGTGTTTCTTTACATTCTGAAGATAGCGATAGTGGCTGATTATAAGCCATTTTAAATAAAAATCAATTTATTTTAAATACATTTAAAAAAAAATTACAATATGTACCTTAAAAGCAATAATAAACACAAAGACATTTTCCTCTCAAAAATCTAATTTAATTAAAGCAAAGTGTTGATTCATTAACAACTTTATAAAACAGTGATTTAGTTACATAAATAAATCGATCAGTGTATCAAATCTTAGTTTTAACTTCATGAGCATGTTGACATGGTTGTACAATCATTTACCTAATATAATAAATAAAAGGGCACATCATTCATTTCTAAACAAAAGAGCTACTAGTAGACCTCTAAGAGACGACACTGAAGAAGATGAGATGAGCTTTTCAAGCACAGAATACAGAGCCAGTTCAGCTACAAATCAAAGACACTAAAAGGCCATCATCATGGTCAGTTTGCGTATGAAAAGAGTTTGGTAGTTAGAACTCCCATTTGGTTATTTTAAAGCATTAAGACAAGGCAAGAAAGAAGGCTGTTCTTGTGTGAGGAATTCTAGAGAAATGAAGTTAAAGAGGAAGAGACAATAACATTACAATTAAATAAATTTTTTAAAAATGAAGTGGAACAGTCAAGACCTGTTGTACAGAGCAACTTTCTGTCCTGCACAAAGTCAAGAAGTGAGAAAAGGCATGGACTTCAAAAAAAAAAAGAAAAAAAAAAGCTTCATTTTGTGAGCAAATCACTGCAGAAGGTGGAATGAGGCAGACTTGACCACAATGAGAGAACAGCAGCAGTTGGCAGCTGTATGTTGCTGCCGCTCTGCCTCCTTCAATGACTTGTAAAACCCCTCAGTACACTTCTGTGCTCTGGATAATACCCACTCTGCACGTCCACTTCCTGCCGGCCACTTTCTGCAGTTCATTTCATGTCTGCAGAGCCCAAACAGGGCCCGTAATGCAATGCCAGGCCAACGTTTAGAAGTCCCTCTGATATGTTTTGTTTTTCGCTTGTTTCCAAAATTACTGCAGCTTCAAGTATTGTGTCTTACATAGAATATTCTGTCATAAATTAGTTAACATATACATTTTTTCAATATTCAGACATATACTTTCATATATACACAGGACAATAAAATGCTTTTGTTCTTTTTTCTGCCTTTTTTTTTTGTTTGTTTGTTTGTTTCTGTTTTTTTTGTTTTGTTTTGTTTTGTGTTTTTTGAGAAATCCCTGAGAATATACATAGTTTCCACGAGGATAAGAACTGCGATGGTTTGTCGTCGTGCTATCGTGGCAAATGTGTCCGTCAAATAAGCATACTGAACGTTTGCGACAACACTGCAAAGCCAAAACAACCAGCCTGGAAATGGCAGCGAAATGAATTTTGACGGTGGATTTAGAGCCTTTCTTGAGCAGATGGGTGAGGAGGCCTGGGGGGAAGAGTAAAGCTGGATCCTTTAAAAGAGGTACTCGTCACTTCAAATGGTCCATTTGGTTTAAAGCCATTTGTCTTCTCTTTGAGGCTGTGAGCATTAGCCGAGGAAAGCAGGAGCAGTGCAAGGCAGACATTTTGCCACTGGACAATACAGGAAATACACAGCGTAAAACCCTCTCACGTTTGTATGTAATGGAAAACAAAATCTTCAAACAAAGTGACAGTTTTGCAAACTAAATACATAGTTTTTGGGGTTTTTTTGACACATCAATACCAGGGGCCAGATGTATAAACAGTGTGTACAACACTCCCACAGATAAAGTGATGTTTAAAAAGTCTGGTCTATTAAAGGTACCCTGTGGAGTTTTCTTAGAAATGAAGGCAAGTGTTTCTTCCCCCATACAACATCGCAAAATCATTACACTTTATACATTTACGCTTGTTAGTAAGTGGTCTTATTATTTGCTGCCTTTGAAAGATAACTGCCAAGTTTGTTGGTGTGTTGACACAAAAAATTCTGTGAGCTACATTTAAAAACAAAAAAAATCTGCTGCATAATGATAACAGTGGTCAGCGGGGTAACTTCTAAACATCAGAAAGCAGCAAAAAATAAATAAATAAAAATGTTTGGTATTGGTGAACAGTCCAAGATTTTCAGTGTCTATACTGTTAAGACACCAAAAAGCAACAGATTTACATTTCATTTGAGCTGCATACTTGTTTTTTTATGCCATCATAAACCAGAATCATTTGAAAGTGCTTTAACCTCCTAGGACCTGGCGTCCACATATGTGGACATCACATTTTGGGTTATTTAGACCAAAATATTCAATTTTGCTCTACATGGGCCTGATATCCACTTACGAGGACATTATACTACTACTGTTCTATCAAAATTTTAAACGAATATCCTCATATGTGGCTCTTATTTTTCTTTTTTAAAAAAAAGGTAAAAAAAAAAAAAATCTGGTAATTCTTTGTTTTTACATTCATCGGGCCCCAATATGCACAAATATCAAAGAGAAATGAAAAATGCATGTCGTGGAAGAGTTCGTGTCTTCGGAGGTTAAGGAAAAGACCATACAACGTTCGAGAAATAACTCTACCATTATCATACACTTGTTGTCAGTGGGAAGGAAGAACTCCCTGAACAGACTGAACAGGAACTCTAAAATGTAATTCCTGCTTATCTTTTAAACATTTAATAAGAATTATGGTTTGGCGCTACAATATCACAAATTGGTGGAGCGGTACCTATAACTTTGTGATTATATTGCAGTTCAAACTAATACATTTAATTAGAGATCCAATTACTTAATCTATCCGTGGATCAACAGAAAATAATAGTTGGCAACTATTTAAATAATTAAAAACATTTTCAAAAGAATACTGTCAAATAAGAAAAATTGTTGCTTTTCTGTGTCTCTACTATGATGATGCCACACTGACTCCAGAATGTGGTGATGAGTGGCCATTAAAGGTAGATTCCTTCCTCTGGTTCTCGAAGGCTAAATATAATCACTAGCAGATAAAGTTTTTGGGCATTACTCTTGCTGCAGTTATGACTATGGTTGTAGCTACTGCTACTGGGGTGAAGATGATTTACAAGTTACATGTCTGATTAAAGCCCCAATGGGAACGTCTGTATTTACAGTACTGTCTTGGCCGACATCACAATTGTATGCGTTATAAGAGCAACTATCTTGGAACGAACATGGTCACAGTATAGCCATTAGCTATCCACCAGTAGCAACTAACTCTACATTCAGAATTATTTATGTGACAAAAGACTCAGTGCATTTGTATATCTATTTATGGTGAAATAAGCTGGATAAGGACAGAACCGGTATGAAAAGCCTCAAATCTCCCAAACAAAAAAGTGTGTACACTCTGTTTTAGTCTTGGCCCCGGGTGTTGCGGATATGGTTTACAGTCTTTTTTTCCCCTCCAAATTTTAAACTTTACTCTAAAACCTTTTGGGCCAGATTCTAGTGTTGGCTACCCAACACTAGAATCTGTGTGTGATCATGCTCGGTAACGTTTTAACGTCACAGTCTTAAATATTTGCCTTGAGGAAATTGTGTTATCCATCAGACCCAGCAGTCCTAAAGCACAGAAATAAGATTCACATGTAAGTTGTTTTAGGTGGATTTTCACTTCAAGTTAGAAAGGATTTAAAAAAAAGGAGACAACAAACAAAACAACAACAACAAAAATACAATTTGGTCATATGATCGTCTTTTAACCAAATCTCTCTCGAACAAGCATCATGAGCTTCTTCTTGCCCTTGTATATCTGTTTTAGGTTGTCTATGAACTGTGTGAACTGGATGTGTCCGTCGTGTGCCATGAGAAATGTTTCTCTGGCTTTGCTGAGGAACTCGATGAACTCGCTGTAGTGGCGTGGGCTGATGTGCGTCAGCCGAGAGTGCGTTGTGTTGATGTAGGCCCCGATTGTGGCGTCCAGTAGCTGCCTGAGTGGAGTTTTGTCCAGAGACATCAGCTTTCCAGAGTTTCTGCGACTGTGTAGTGCCACCATGCCACCTGGTGTTGTTAGAGTGCACCGGCGTAAAATGTCCGACAAGACAGTGGCACACTTCACACTCTTCACCACTAGAGGGATGACGGCTGCCAGTTCGTTTTTACCCAGGGAGTGGCTGAGAGCACATGCCCAGAGCACATCATTAATGGCCGGGTGTGTGTCTTGGTTGTAGCTTAGGTTCAGGTGAGTCATGGCTAACGTTGCTAGTTTGTAGGCCCTTGCTGGATAACCGCGGTGCTCCATGTAGCGTGCTATTGTAAACAGCTGTGTGTAGTTCATTCCAGTGGCAGCTGCATCCAGTACAATCTTATAGGCTGTTTCAAAGGCATTGTGGTCCTTTTCACAGAGTGTCAAAGCTGAGAGGGCACAGTTTTGGGGGTCCTTCATGGCACACTGCAGGGCTAAGGTGCGGGCAGAGTTGGCCAGGTTCTCCTGCTGATGGCAGTCCAGATGCAGGCGGACAATAGTGCTGTTGGACATGACAGTGCTAGCCACAACACTGGTTGCTTCAGTGGGGGTAAAGAGGGTGAACCAGTTCTGCATGATGCTGTCCAGAGCAAACACGCCTAGAAAGACAGAAAAAGAAATCTTAGCTTGACAGTTAAGAGGTTTTTAAAGTGAAGCTTTCAATCGCAAATGTCACTAAGTATGCTCTACATTTACCACATTTCCCGATGAAAGTCTAGTACCGAAAGCGTGTGAAGTGTAAATCATAAGACAGGAGATCTAGTGATGCTGAAAACTGAAACATCATTATCCTTCCATGCAAAAACCTTGAACGAATCCAAGCAGAAATAAAAAGGCAATCTAAAATGACTATTATATTTTGAACCTTTCAAAACCACCGTACATATTTTATTTAACAAAACATGCAATACAGTTCTGATCTGGCCTTGTAAATGAAAATCATTAATTAAAACAGCTTATTACATTGTAATTGGACAGTTTGTTGCTAATTCCTCTGACATTATATGATTTGGCCCCCACTCCACACCAGGCTGGCATTTTCTCAATGAATCCATTCAAAGTCCGCTCACAGAAACAGGGTCCCCTTGTCACTCCCCTGCATTCACAAGAGATCATCTGGAAGGAGGGTTTTCCTCTGTAGAGCTCCCTCCCCCTGGACTTAGCTTCCTGTCCACTTCAGGGAAATCAGCCACAGTATTCAAGGCCAAACATAAGGCCCACTTAATCAGCCAACAGCCCACAATCTCCCATAATTACTGACCTTCCAGTCATTCCATCTCCCTTGCAGAGAGCTTTCCAAAACCCACTTATGAAGTCTGACCTGCTGTTTCGCAAAAGTCCCTAAATCTCTAAGCATTCACAGGCACAAACATCTTTACAATCTATTTGTAGCTAACTGTTTGCTATTCCCTTCCCACAACAGGGCACAGCAGGCCTGTCGAGCTTTTTCTACACATGTATGAGTAGACTCTGTGGTGCAATAGAAAGACAAACTGAACTGCATTGTACTTTATACAAAATTTAACCACAAGCACAGCAGCAGTGTAAGAACTGAAATAAACAGTGTGCTTAAAGAAGCAGTCCGTTTATTGCTGGTTACTCATGATAACAGCATAACATAAATGACACTCTTCTCCAACTTCATGTCTTGGACTCCTGTTTTAAGTCCACGCTTTAAGGCCAATCCTCCCTGAAGCCAACTCTCTTCTAATTGGCTGTTCCTTCCAAACATAATTTTAGTTTAATTATTAGACAGTGTAGACTGTGTTATTGTATGTTAAAGTATTCAGATACAACCTAACCTGTTACTTTTTAAGTTGCGTAACCGATTAAATGTTATTGCATGACCAAGATTTGCGCTGATTCTGTCTCATAGATGGCAGGGGAACAAACATAGATATATATAAATCTTATAAAGTTTGTATCTGTCTTGTGTGAAACTTGTATGAAAAGCATACAAGAGTGAAAACGGATATAAGATCCCTTGAAAAATTATACAAATGAAACTTGTATGTTTTGGATACTTACTAAAACAATATATGAAAGTAATGAGAAAGTGGCCACTTTCATGAGTAAATCATATAAGCCTTATATGATTCACTATATGAAGTAGGCCACATCTTATGCAAGTCTTTTGTAAGTTTTTACTATTTCTTTTCCATATGGGACTGCTGCAATGCTCTCACTCTTAAACCTGTGCATGGCACATATAAGAGGTTTTATCCCAAAATTTCACCATTAGATGATATTAATATGCAGGTTATAATATGCAGAAACACAATTTATATAAAAAGACACCATTGACACCTCTGACACAATTAGCACTGTAAAGAGGGTGTGTGTCACGATTTCCTCTGGTATGAAAAACTCACCGACTTCAGTAGCACAGGTGACAAGCCAGCGCACCATCTCTCTCCGACGCCAGTTCAGTGTAGACAGGGTCATCCTCATCACCTTTACGAAACACAAAATTAAAGTCTGTACAGTGTGTGTGTGTGTATGTGTTCCTGTCTAGCTATCTTTGTGAGGACCGAAATCTGCATTTTACTATACTTGTGAGAACCAACAGTCACTTGTGAGGACACACAACCCGGTCAAATTTGAAGGCATTTTTGAGGCTCAAAATGTGGTTTTAGTGTCAGGGTTACAATTAGGTTATGGTTAGGTTTAGGGTAAGGGTTAGGGTTAGGCATTCATTTTTAATGGTTAGGGTTAGGGGCTAGGGAAAGCATTATGTGTGTGTGTGTGTGTGTGTGTGTGTGTGTGTGTGTGTGTGTGTGTGTGTGTGTGTGTGTGTGTGTGTGTTTCTTTACCTGAAGGCCCAGCTCCAGGGAAACCTTGAGCAGCGTGAGGTCAGGCAGGCTGTCCATGAGAGTGGCAATTTTGAAGGCATCCTGGGCCAGTTTAAAGATGTGGGAGGAGGAGTGGATGTTCTTCTGGATCGACTCTAACACAGTTTCTAGTTTGCGAGCATCACCTGGTAACACATCAAACAAAGCAAATGGAGAAAATACAGAATGTCACCAGGCAGGCCCTCTAATAATACCTGGGTAGTTTTCAATTACCTTCTTCTGCCAAGCTCATCCAGTGCCACATCATTATAACTTTATATATTTCTGGTAACGTTCCTGAACAAACATTTCAACATTCCCACTTCACACAGCAGCTGCTCCGGTGTGCAAAGTTCTTTACTGAATAAATGCCTTCAAGCAAGACTTGCAGTATTTGAACATTTATTGCCTGTTCAACACTATGTTTCTGTTTTTCATGTGCTTTGATCACACATTTCCAAAAGATATTTAAAGTAAAATCTTAATTAATGTAAATGGGTGAACACAGCAGAAAGTGTAACCTGAATTGTGTACTGTTTGCACGCAGCTCAGTTTGACACAATTATCCTTCTAACAACTATTTAAGGTGACAGACTTTTTGCACCTTCTTTCCATGTGGTGTGTTGAAAAGGCTAAAAACACTTTCCCTTCAGATGTAATCAGGAACTACATTATTTTGAGGGTACTCTAGCTCTTACATGTCCTGGGTACCTGCAGGTTTTTTTCCAAAATAGTTTCTCTCGCTTGCCATAGGTAGCAAATTTTACTTTAGTCTTGTATGTGGTCGCACACGTCAGAAAACATTAAATACCTCTAAACTAAAGGCGAGATTGCTCTGTCAGGAGGCTGTTCAGTTTTTTTTGAGAAGTCTAAGTTGACACCATCAGCCTGAGAAGATGCAGCATCTCCTCAGCTCACTGTGCCTTCAATCCAATTTCCTGTTTATCCTGGTTGAGGCTGTTCTAATTTAATTCATTTTATCATTGAAAATAATTCCCACATACTGTGGGGAAGTACTTCAATTGGTGATAAGCAGCATAAAGGATATTACCATCAGAGCGATATTAGGGCTGTCACGGTATCAGATTTTCACTTCACAGTTTATTGTGGGGAAAAAAAGGTTGCCATCGTTTCCATGGTATCAGTTTTTAGATTTTAAACGTTTCATCTTTTTCTTCCCATTCCTTCTGTCTTCTACACAATCATCTTCTTTAGTCTTTATTGTTTCCTGCCTTTGTGTTTAGATGTTTGGTTTGGTTTTGGTTACTTCCTGTTTTACTTTGAAGGCTGGTTGGTCTTTTGTTGCTGTTTTACTTTTGCTTGTGTTCTTTTTCCCCTGTTCTGATTATTGGCCCTGCCCTCAGTGCTTTTCTATGTTTCAGTGTTTTCACCTATCTGATTACCATACCCTCCCTTTGCGCGCACACTTTCTCAAAATCAGACATTTCTTCTCCCTCATTCCATATGCGTCAAGTGGCCCCTTTTGTTTTACTTATTGGTTTTGGGTCACTTTGGGATTTTTTTGACAGTCAATAAAGTCTTTCCTTTTGCTGTTTAACCTGTATTTGTGTGTTGCATGATGAATAAACATCACCCCAAAGCCTACAGGTGGATGCTGGGGTGGTGTAGGGGTGTGTTTGATGGAGCCATCTACCTGAACTCTACAATAAATAGTAGTAGTAATTTCCCCTATATTGCAGCACTGTGAAATAAAAGATAATATTTTTCATATGTGCATTACTGACAGTATTGATGTTTCATTTTTAAATCTGATGGTTATCATGAATATCAGGTATTTCTATCTTGCCATGTGATCTGTTTTCTGTATATATATAATTCTGTTTGATCACAAAACACCTCAAAATGCACTTTTCCAATCTTGAGTCAATGTACGTTTGTGTACCTTTAGCAGCAGTGAGCATCGTGGAGGCCAGTTCACACTGTTGAGTCTCTATGTGGCTTAGAGTGAACCAGCGAGGGTATCGGTTGGGCACCACCGACACTATGTGGTGAGGCCGAGACAAGTCACTAGAGGGGTTTGTGGACTCCAGGACCGGCAACCTGAGAGCAGATGGAAAAAAATTATATTAGTTCTTTATTAGACAGGAAGAGATGTGACCTCTCAGAAGAACACTTCATGGAGGTAAACAAGTTATCAGAGTGTAATGTTTCCCTTACAGGATCAATCAATAGTTTTTCAGTGCGTGTCCGCACACCTGAGCTCAGGTGGATCTTTGCCTCAGGCTATGAGCACTGAGGAAAGGATGGATTTAAAAATAACTTTTCCTTTTCAGCCAAACCACAGAGATGTTCTACCGGATATAGCTGATGTACTTTTATAATCATCTTTTGTTTTTAGGTCTGGGGGGGAAAAAAAAAGTCTGATCGATTTACATAATATAAAAATCAGAGAAGTTTAATTTAAACAAGACGAAATAAAGGTTCCCGTGGTGGTCTAGAAGCAAACCAACAGTGTGTATTTATTATTCACACATTTTTCTAAAACTCCTCCTCAGCATTCTTGAATTATTCAGTGAATATTCCAGCAAAAGGAGGTTTTATCATTAAACAGTGTCCCAGATAACTCCTCAGTCTGCCTCTCTTCTTTTTCCATCTCTAAATCATGAACCAGTGGAGACTTAAAGCGGGCAGAGAGGCAGGTTATATTAGGAGGTGGTGTTAAAATTCCAGCCTTAATCGGTCTTTATGTAAATGCACATTTTCCTTCTCTCTTTCAGGCATGCAGACTAAAACTGATCCTCTGTAGTGAACGTCTAGAGGATGATTTGGATGATGGACTGTCATCATTAACCCCCCAACTTCCTTCCTTCCAACATGAAGGAAGTCTGAATGAAAATGATCGCCTGAAAATGTTAGCTTAGCGCCACTATTTGCATGTTTTTTTTTAGTTTCTCAGCCATTTCGTCTTGCCTAATCTAGACGTCTATTTTTTACTATGAGTTCTAGATAAAATATTTTTTGTTTAGTTTTTGCTAGCTTCATTTCCTCAAGAGATTTTGCCTTTTGTTGGCCTGTCATTTTAAATAATGTATGATTCAAGTTTCTGCAGTAATTCTGTAGGTAATAACCACAAACCTTTCTAAAGTTACACTTCAACCGGATGTACACTTTCTTATGTGCAGGCACATGCTGCACAAGTATACATGGTGGCTACTAACGTAGGCTTAATATAGAAATATGAATCATGTATTGTAATTTCTATGACTTCCTCAGTTAAATAAAGGTGACGTTGACTTACTGCATCAGCCTGTGGTACAAAAATACCATTTTGTACACAAGACAGCCCTTATAACACAACACGCCCTAGTTCAGCTTCAGTTGATACAGCTTCAATACAATACACAGATTTTTTTTTAAATTTAAATTTAAATTTCTTTTAGGTCACTTTGGTGGTTTGTTCACATTCTGTTAACAGCTTCAGGAACTTACAATAAGTACCTTTATCACTGATGTTATACAAGTACAAAAGGTACTATATCAGTGGTGGATACTAGTATTCTGTCCTTTTTAAAAAAAATCATGTTTTCAATGGTTGTTGTACTGCCATTGAAATCACACATGAGTATTTTTCCATACAGGATATTTAGAATTAGGTCCTAAGACAATATAGTTTGGAGGTGGGGAAAAATAAAAGACAGGCGATAAAGGAAATTACCTTGAACTGTCACCTTGTCTATCCATTCAAAAACAAGCAACTGGAAAGTGAAACATCCTGTTTTCAGAATGTTGTTGGTTTTGTTTTTATGTTTTCTCATGTCTATATTTAAACTACATTTAAATATAGACAGCATGTAACTCACCTCATAGCCCTCAGTGCAATTCTATATGCCAGTTCAGCATCGTGAGGTAGCAGGGAGGTGAACAGAAACTTGGCAAAAGTGTGCATGGGGACACTCTCTCTGTAGAGTATTTCCCCCAGACCACTGTAAGGACCAGCTGGAAGAAACAAGAAAGACATGGATCAGTTCAGTCTGTACAGAGTCGACGTGAATACAGATGAGTGCAGAGAAGAGCTTCATATATGACTGGGTGGTAACCCTATGTACCAGATTGTTTCCCAGCCTGACGTTAACAAGTTTGATAGTGCTGATTAAACCCACAAAGCAAAGTCGAAGTGTGTGAGTCAGCTCTGTATCAGAGGGTTGATCACTGTGTTGGTGAAACAGAAAGCAGAAACGTTTTGCTTTTAAACTGTGCAAGAGGACATCCTGAAACATGTCAATATGCATGTAGTTCTAAAGAAAATGAAACAGCTTCTAGGAAAAGCTTTCAAGTGCTGGTGTGGTGGCACAAAAAGGGCTTATTTAGTATAATCGCTTCTATTAAATTCAATATTGGTTTTCTCTAAGACAATAATTCAGTTAAATTAAAGAAGTTATTGGATTTAATTGAAATGCTGGGCTCATTCTAAATTTTCTCATGCTTTATTTCTTTATACTTTATAAATAAAAGAGCTAAAATGTGTTAAAAGAAATAAAGATTTACAGACTTTGATAATATATATTAAAATGATTATTTCCTTCACTTTTTTAAGCCTTGCAGCTGTTAGTGGATAACTGCCCTGTTCTTTGTGGAATATACACTCCAAGCTCACTGGTTTTTACTTCGTATTCAAGTCTCTTTTTAAAAAAGAAAAAGAAAATCACAATTATGTAGTTTCATTTTTAAATTCTCAGATCACCTGGAACAGGTTTTTCTACACTAAAATAAATAAACTATTTTTAACTGTAAACGAATATACATTTGGTACTTCTGGCAGATTATGGTTTTTAGTGAAAGTTCAGTTTTCCATTAAAAAAATGGATCTTTTTAACATCTTAACCTGGAATCTGAAAACAATTCGCATGAAAAGACTAAAAACAACAGTGAGTTAAGTTTGTTCTGCTGTACGTGAGAAGTAAACTAAAACAGACTACAATGTGTGTCCATAGCAAAGAAAGATCATGTCGCACAATACAACAGTGTTGACTCATGGATGTGCTTTTAATATGCTTTTGGAGAACAGCAGAGCTTTCTGGCACAGGAAATGTCAGCTTTTAGTACGCTTTTGCTGACAATAGAATAGAGTAGAATATCACAAGATTATTTTGTGTTGACATTTTTTTCATACTATCAGGACAGCGAATAATTTTACCCAATAAACACAACCATGGTGTGCAAAAGACATATTGGCAGGAAAACTAAAGCCATAACATACACACAGACAAATACACAGCGACAACAGACTGACAATGCAAACAAGTCCACAATTGTAAATACGGGACTCCAAACGAAGCGTAAACGTACATGTACAGCACAGAACCTGCAAAGTACACAGAGTTAACAACCTTGTACACACAGAGTCTGTTCTTTAAGCTCACTGTTCGAAAAAGCAGCTTAATGTTGTTAAAGTTGGGTCCTACTCACCCTCTAGCAGTAAGACAGCTTGCTTCCGGAAGATCTTCACCAGCATGTCATTTAAATCAATTTCTTGAAGCTTGCCCAATAGTTGCTCTTCATTGCGACACACTTTCTCCTGAGCGTAAAGGCCGTCTGGCATCACTCTCTGCTGCGCCAGTCCAATGAGAGCTGTCTCCACGGCCAACGACAGGAAAGACTCTCCTTCTTCCAAGAAACGCTGCGCTGGGAAAACCGGATGCTCCGTCCATCTGCCTGAACCCAGCGAGCCTGAGGGTAAGAGAGAGAGTTGGGAGGAGGACAGGGTGAGAGATGACTTAGCAAGGACAATGTCCCCTTTGGGGTGCAGATTGAGCTGAGTATTGATAAATCTACTGATCTGTTTGTTCATTCTCGTGTTCCATTTTCCTCACTGTGTACCCTCCTGATGGTAATCATGTGTTTTAATGGTTTAATGATGTCTTGGCAGACCTTACAGTTCATCCCAGGAGAATTAACAGTCTCTAATGAGCGCGCGCACACACACACGCACAGTTATAAATAGCACAGGCTTAATTGAAAACCTTCCCACCAAAAAAAAAAGCCTTATATTCACTACAAAAAGTTCCTTCACTTCTTGAACTCATATTGACAACTCATATTTTTACCCAAGTTTACCCAAAAGTTCCTTCACTTCTTGAACTCATATTGACAACTCATATTTTTACCCATCAATCTACACTCAATAAACCTTACGAAGTAAAGGTCCAAGAGTCTCAATGCAAACCACCACAGCTGAAGTGTGTATGAGCAGTGTATGTATGATACACAACACTTTGGTATCAAACAATTTCTCTTTATAGTTGGTGCTTTGATACCATCTAATCTTTTCATAGAGTTCGTCATACATCTAAAAAGAGAAGCCCTCTGCAGAGAAAAAAAACATGCAAACCAACTCAACAGCACTGCACTAGTTAGACCTTTACAGCTGGATGAGTCAGTCTGAGCAAAATATTTATGACTGCTAAGAGCTTAAGAAATTGTATATAAAGGGCTGAGAGAACACGAGGAAAAAAGACAGCTAAGTGAAGGATGGTGGCAGTAGCTCCCTGCTGTGGTGGTGCTTCTAAGAAGGGGAAAGGGTAAGGGAGATCAGTTAGGACTAAGAGAATAAATGCAGCCAAACAGAATTTCTTAAAGAAACCCCCCCCCCCCCCCAGAGACCAAAGACTGGGACTACAGTTCAGCTTTTAGCGTAACAAGAATCTAAACTGGCAAAGATAATAATGGAATGGTCTCAGGACAAGTCTTTAGGGCTGAAGTTGAGTGTCTCAGCCAACACCCCACAGACTACCTGTGGAAAACTCTGAATACAGCAGTTCAGATGCTTGCCATGCCATCCTGCCAAGCCTGACAAGAGGTAGAAAACAAAATGGGATGAACTGCCCAAATCTAGGTGCTGCATCTTGGAGACCTCCACCCTCGACAGGAAAAGCCTGTGGAGGCTTTTCCAACATGACACAATTACATAACTGCAGCTAAGGGTACCTCTACAAAGTACTGAATTAAGTCTCTGAAAACTTCTTTTAATAAGGGGATTTCAGTTTTCATTAAGAATTCATTGTAGATTGATGGTGATTAAAATCAGGGTTATGTTTTTAAAATTAAATCTAGAACATAAAAATGAAGGGCCCTGAGCAGTTCCTGAAGAAACTGTTCTTTACAAGCAAAACCGAGTGCTAATGTGACGTCTGTTCTGGCTACAGTACGCTGAAATTCGTCTCGCTGAGCTCCCTGCATAATTAATGCATTTTAATTGGAGTGTTTTTCCTGCTGCATTTCTTATTCATGAGCTGTTATTGGAGGATGACTGGAGGCCAATCAGCATGTCTGTGTCAACTGTGCTGATTGTGACCTGAGGGCCTGCAGCTCTGACAGAGAAGATACAATCACTGCAGTGTAAATGTTGGAGGCACACTCTGGAAAATGAGTATGAGTATGAGTGTGTGTGTGTGTGTGTGTGTGTGTGTGTGTGTGTGTGTGTGTGTGTGTGTGTGTGTGTGTGTGTGTAACATCTGCAGCAAAGGAAAGCAACCATACATACATAATCACTTGAGTATTTTCATTTTCAGCTACAGTATATTTCTATATCATTGCATTCAGAGAACAATATTGTACTTTCTACTACCACTACATTTCTTTGACTTTGCATCCTATGGTAACACTACAAAATCCAATAAAATGTTAAAGCTCATCAGTGACTCACCATACTTTTGCCCTATTACCTCTTAAAAATGTGTGCCTTGTAGGGTTCTCTAGGTAATTTCAGCAAACACACATCTTCCATAAATATTATCAACCCAAAAAAAGACATGAAAATATCTCACAAAAGAATTAGAGCAAACAAAGGCACCCGTCTTCAGAAAGACTTTTGGCACCAGAGGATGTGAGCGATCTGCACGCACCTGAGAAATCAAGCAGAATTCCCTCCTCGCTGCCCCTCCCCATCTCCATGAGGGTGCTGAAAAGAGTGCCGATGGGGTCCAGAGGGTGGCCCACCCATCCTTCCAGGTTGGTGACTGCTGTAATTCCTCTGTTTAGCAGCTCTGCAGTAACACAAAGACACTAAGTATTAGTTTATAACATTAGTTTAGGCAGGCTAGGAAGACCATGTCATGATGCTGAATAAGCCTAAAACATCCATGTATCTCATATAGGGTGTACTATTTAACTGACTTAAGCCTGCACACATTTCTGCAAGCCCCTTTGCAACCCAAATCCACCACACATCCTCTTTTCCTGTTGTTTCTATATTGTCTTTTTTTAATATTTCCTGTTGTTTCTATATTGTCTTTTTTAAATATTTCCTGTCACCAGAACAGAGTCGGATATAAATTCCTGCATATGAAATAATCTTTCATGGTCGTAAATGACTGTTGATGAACTGTTGACATTCTGGTGTTAAACTGATAGAAAGTGTCACAGAAAACTAAATACAGCTTGTATGCATATCTAAAAAGGGTCTCCAGCAACAGATGTTGTGACCCCCACAGAGCTATGATGTCAGTGTCATTGAAGGAATACATAGATAGGAATATATAGATACAGATACGCAGAGACACTTTAATCTACTCCATAAAGCACAAAAAACAAATAACCTGTGGAAAAGGTCTCCAAGATGCAGTTCCACTTAATCCACACATGCAAATTTCTAGGTCTGTATTTTTATTCTACAGCTCTGTTGGCATAATTTTGCATGATTTACAGTTAATAAAAAGCCCCTATTTATGTTAGACCGGTTTTTCATAGAGAACTTTAAGTGAGCCACAGGGCTCCACCAACAGAGTAATTGAGCCCCAAATAAATGTTTCCCATGAATGTTCAAGCCCAAATTTGAATTATACAAGCAGATAACACCAATAACCTTAACAAACAAACAAAAAAAACAAGAGCAATCGAACAGATGGCTGTTTGTAAAGATGCGTGAACATTTGCACTTTAGTTCAATGCAAAATAATGTTTTTGCATTTTTTGCATACGTGCTTGATTGGCCAAGTTCCTGTAAGAGGGAAACCTAAATAAGAGCAAGCGAGGATGTGTTCTTCTTCGCGGGTGAACAGACGTTGTGTATACAGATAATACAGCAGTAAAATGAAAACAGACTTTGGAGGGCACTGATTAAAAGTAGGAAAGCAAAACTAAAGAGCACATTAAAAGAGGGTACACTGACCTTTTTTGTGGGAGCGAAAGAGCTCCAGCTGTTTCTGCTGCTGCCGCCGCAGTGTGTTGACGATGGCGATGGCCAGCCTGAGCGCTTCTTTGGGGTATCCGTGTGATCTCAGGGCATCCACTCGGGCACACGCTGTAGGGACGTGCTCTGTGGGAAGGAGAAGTTATTTCATTTGTATTCCTTCTGCTTTTTTTTCTAAATTTATTTCTTGTTATCTCTAACCACAACTCTTCTCTCTCACCATGCCACAAAGGCCACCCTCGGGTGTCGAAGAGGGACGAGTCGAGGTTCTCATGGTAGCAGTAGTTGGTGTAGTGGTCCTCCGTGATGATGTTTTGCAGGTGGGGGTCCTGCCAGTGCAGGTCGCAGGCCTCGATGGCTCGTGTGAAGACCGTCCGGTGAGGCCGAGACAGCGAGTCTGTGAGAGACGTCAGATGTTTTTAAACGTCAAGCTGCGAGGTAGTGGAGTGTGGTGGTTTATTTTGTGTGCCTAATTAGATCATTTAATCAACATAGTTTGATGATAAAGGCAAAGCAATTTATTAATTAAATTTCCATCTGAGAAATATATTTGAAGCCTACATGATACTGGTTCCCTTCGGATTCCTCCTATGGCCACCTGAGGCTGACTCTGAGGTCAAGCGCAAACTTTTTTTTTGATTTGATAAATTTAGGAATGATCAGGGGTTAAAATGACCAGGAGTTAAAAGGCATGTTTACAGCCTAGTACAAAAGTCCTGATGGATGGTTTCATTTTTGTGACACAGTTATATTTCCAGTCTTAGATTTCGCAAAGTGCTACAAAAGCTGAATACAAATGTTTAAGATTGCTTGAAAAATGGCAAAAAAAAAAAATCATATTTTGCATGGTTGGATCTTAACATGGTTCCAAGTAGAGCTTCATCATGCAACAAAAAGACATGGCAGTGAGAGAAAACTTTTTTTTGAGCATTCAATTTATTGATCGGGAGTGTATATGAAAAAGACAGAGAATAAGAGAGTGACAAGATGTATAATGAATAAGTTGAATAAGTTGAACTGAAAAAAGGTCAGTAACATAACAAGTGCAGCGTGTTACAGGCAAAAATCTCAGCAGTAATAAAAGGTCCCTTCAGCTCATTTGAAACATTTTTATTATTGCCTGAAAGAAACATTAATTTCGCTGGATTTTCTCCGATTTAGCTAAAGCTGAGGAGAGAATAGAGCCAGAAAAAGCTTCAGGACCTCAAATGTGTTATTAGGATCATTCTATTAGTAAAAAGGTAAAAAGCCTCACGGCCGCCGAGATTGAAAGGAGACTTGATTTTTTTATTTTTTTTTGGGGGGGGGGGGGGGGGGGGGGGCAGTGCTGCTGGAGATTGGACAAAGAAATGATGTGATGCAGGAGAGCGTCTGGGAATAAAACAATAGGAAGACATATTTCTGCCTGGTGTCATCTCACCTGGGTTACCAGCAGGGCCCTGGGGCAGAACGTTGGTCAGATTGGTCAGTTCGCTACTATGGTTACCGTCCTCCAAGGGGCAGACATCCACGCTGTTCCACCTGCGAAGCTGACGTAGCCAGAAAGCCTTCTGCTCAGGTTTGCAGTGGGGGTTCAGCACGATGCACATCCACAGGGCCCCTGCACACACATATCCAGATATATTACACTTACAAACTTTGCTCTCCTCTTCTGAGACTTGCAGCAAGAGAACAGAATGAAGAAAAAAAAAAAAGGAATTTAATAATCCATAAAGTTTTGTAGCTTCAAGTTAACTTGTTAAATAATTGAGGGCTGCTGCTAGCCAATACTTTCATTATTGATTAAACTGTTGATTATGCTGGTTTATAAATCATGAGATTGTTTTGTGCTCAGTTGAACCGGCAACCTTAAGGGCTGAAAAATGAAGCAAACATGGAAGTGCCAAAAAAAAAAAGAAATACAAGAAAGGATCTGCAGTTCCCCTAATGGCCACTTGAGGCTTTCTGCAAAAGCAGACCATTTACCTCCCCTGTTAAACTCTGACAGCCAATTTCAGTTTCAAATTTCAGTACAGCTAATTTCCCGTTACAAAACATCAGAGAGCTGTTTTTGTTTTAATAACTCACCCTTTTTGATACTGATAAAGCTTAAAATTTGAGGTGACTACTTTGACTGATGGATAAGCCGACACTGGCAAGTGTAGCTATTAGCCTCACCTGCACGAGCTGAAGTCACCTTTTCATGTAAATTATAGCAGATTATAGCAGATTATAGCAGATTATAGCATTTTAATGAAATTATCTGTCAAGTAATATAGCTTGCTGTGTGATTGAGACCATCAAAGAAGTCTATGCTTCGACCGCTAAGCGCTAATCAGCAGCTATCCATGCCTGTGTGGATGCGTTTGCATATGTTTTAGTTTATCAGTTCAGCTTGCTAGCACATGCTTGTCAGCATTAGTTAATAACTAAGTACATCATAGGCTTCTCTAAATATGGTTATTTCTAGCTCTGGAAAAACTAACACCAACAGCCAAAAGAATAAAGGTGAATCCTGCAGATGATTAGGCTCTGTCCATCTTCGATATACAGTCTATAGGCTTGTAACGTCAAGTCAAGAATCAGTTTGCTGTCATATTAGATCAATAAAAGCTCAAAAGCTGGAACCAAAAAAAGCTTTTTTAAACAAACAAACAAACAAACAAACAAACATAACACAGTTGAAAGACAGTTTTGGACCAGCATTTTACATATCCAACCAAACAGATGGATATATTTTTATGTTATCGACTAAGCAATCAAAGCTGAAACCTGAATTGATAAGACAGCAGGAAATATTCATATTGTTGTTGTAACCAAATTCGAGAAAGTGCCAATTTGTTCTGAACAGTCCAAGCATGTGCTGCTAATATATGATGTTCTGTTTTGTGTGACAAAATGACCACAAAAGGAAAAAGACTAAAATCAGTAAGTGATTATGCCAATTCAATTCCTGATGCTGTATTACTCAATTAATTGTTGCAGCTCCATAAACAATTGGGAGATTAATTGCACTGTTGGCTAAAACCATGAAGACAGTAGTGAAAAAAAATAACACACACACACACACACACACACACACACACACTCAAAGAGGCTGAAGAAGGATGAAGGGAATAATGACTATGTTAGGGCAAAACGAAATTGAAAAAAAAAAAAAAAGAAGATGTCCAAAAAAAGAGAAGACAAGTGGTGAGGGGAGGGATGAAGTGAATACAGGAGGGAGGGAGGGAGGGAGGCTCACAATGAGGGGGAAGGGGAAGGAGGAGACAGGCTTTATCCTCTGTCTCTTTGTTAGGGGTGCACCAAGGACAACACGGAGGAGGGAAAACAGCAGGGCGACGTCACACGTGAGTGACGAAATGCAGAGAAAGAATCTTCAACAGCAACACACAGGGGAAGGAAAGGAAACAGAAGATGGGGAAATAAGTAAAACATTAATATTTACGATTTAAGATTTAATATTAGAATTTTTATAAAAAGGACTTAAATGTTCATGAAAACAGGATTTTGAGTTTGTTTTTAAGGGAAATCTGAGTTATCTTTGATCACAAGCAAATAGGTCAGCTTTACACTTGGAGTCTGGCTGGTTTTGTTTCGTTTTTGGTCTGTTTCTGCAAAAGGAACAGTCACCATCTGGGACAAGCGATTAGAATCAGCCATAGACTGTATATAAAAGATGGGCGAATCCTGATGTCACCTATTAGCAAACTCCTGTTATGAGGCCTCAAATGGACCATCACATCAGTCTTGATTCGATTTGTTTTTTGTATTTTTGTTTGTTTGGTTTTTTAAACAGGATGTCACTTGTTTTATCCGGGAGCATAATTTACAAAATTCATATGACACTGTATTCAATAAGACGTAAAACTACCGATTGAGATAATAAACTTATCAGGAAAGTGTTTACTGAGGTCATAGAGTAGGGGAGACAAAGAGTTATTTTTCTATAGACTTCTACATAGCAAGAGTTCTTTTTGCAAACAGTGGAGTTTCCCCCTGCTAGAGAACAGGAAAAAAAAAATCAGGTAAATAAGCTTATTGCTCACATAAACGTATAAAAACTAGCGGTGGATGAATGCAAAGGATTTCACATTCTTTATCTTGCAAGATTTTGAATCTCAGAATTTCAAAATGTATTTCTGTAATAAATTGTAATAAACAATAGGACATCTAAGGGTTAAGAGAATCATAAGAAAAAGACAGCTGGTTGAACTGCACTGTAGCCGCTCACATACTAAAGCTGCCACAAATTGGTTGAAATTCTGTTTGTGTGCCTGTTATCACTGTACCTAGTTCGTCCCACAGCTGCCTGTACTTGTCAGTCATGGCCGTCCCCTGTTGCCTCCACAGCGCCAATCTAGGGTCACCCATGAACTGCTCTGTGATCAGTGTTAACATGCGAGCTCCATTGGAGTCCCTCATCTTCAGCATCTCTCTCACCTACAGAGACAACGTCACTGTGAGTAAACGGTATATATCACTTTTATTTAATCAGATAATAGGATCAAAATCAAGGTGACAGTTCTGGATTATTTTAATTTCACCAAAGAAATAAAACACTTTTAATGTAAATGATAAAAGACCAAGCATGGATCATTCTGGTACCCCTTAAGGTATTAAATTTGGAAGGTGTTTTGACTATCAGTGCAAATAGCTTGTAGAGTATCAGAATAAATATACATAAAATCAACAAAATCACCGTACATATAAGACATGATGTGATTAGTGGGTCAGTACCTTGCTGAACAGTAAGTTGAGCTGCTTTCCTGAGCCATGGTACCCGCCCTGGGAGAGAAAGAGCTTGACCTGTTCCTGGACTTGCTCCTCATCCAGATGCCAACAGTTCTCGTCATCTACACTTGCCCCCGCTGTCGGATCAGGAGCTCCTGCAGTGAATGAAAATGAATAAGTCAGTAACTCTTAACAACAACTAGATGTCCTCATAAAAAACTGATTTGATGCAGTGCAAAACAGTATGTAATGTGAAAGCATCAAAAGCACAAGTACTTATATATTCGTATGTCCATTAATGCATATGGTCTTATTATTTTAAACAATGATTAAACAACTTGCGCTGATTTCCAAACAAGTGTCTTTTCAGGGAAGAGCACAAAATGAATATGGCACCATCAGCATATCTACTAGTTTACTTTTTGCATTAAAGCATTAGTGCTGTGCAAGCTTAAATGCTGATCAATAGTGAAAATAATGCAAAATCTGCAACAATAAGCATTCTACATGAGCAAAGAGTGCATCCTTCATTTCTAACGCTTAACACCCAACTCCAGGGAATATATAATCCATAAGGTTTATGCTAAATATGTTCCACTATAAGTACACACTTAGTCATCCTTATATTCTGATAACCAGTTATTTAAATCATAATTTAAACATTCATATACTGTATTGTAAAATACTTAAAAGATTTAATTTGTCAACCTGGGATTCAGAAAGTTAAAATGGACAATTTCGCGATGTTCTGACATTTTAAGGGTAAAATGATTCATCAGTACGGGCAACAGTTTCAGCAGCAAAATTAAAATCATAGTTAGCTGCAGCACTACTTTAGATTTGTTCTGCTCAGTACAACAATCTACATAAAACCATTAATACTAAAGTAATTCAGAAACACACAGGTACATTTTCAGGCAGATAATTTGTTCAAGAAGGTAATTTTCAGTTTAATTTTAAGATACTAAAGCTACATATACAAGAGATGCTTTTTAGCATAAGATAATGTATTCAGGCAGACGTTTGCTCAAATATATATGAAATGGGGACTTATGTGTCACTATGTATCACAAATACACACAAAGAAAGTCTCCTTCTTGTATGCTGTAGTACAGGGTGCACTTACATACACAGTACATATGGAGATGACAACTGGAAATCCACTGATGGAAGATGAAGAAAATCTAATCTAATCCAGGTACATGGATTTATTTGTGTCTGTTTCTGTGTTTATGGACAGCCTGGTCTTTGTCTAAAATCACAAACCACCCTTAAAGCAGTGGCTCCACTCACCGTGGACCTGGTTGATCTCTGAGTTCTGTGACAGTATTTCATCTGCCAGCTTCTGTGCTGTCGGCAGCACATCTGTGTGATGCACTGTGATAAGGTACTGAACAAACTTCTGCAGTTGATCTCTGTTCATTTGGAATAGAGTCTCTGAGATGGGCAGGCGCAGTTTGACCTGCTCTGGCTTCCGTACTCGGTACAGTGAGAGTGCCACAACGTGGGCACAGTAAAAAATGTCCTTGTTGCCGCAGCTGCATGTCACTGCTGTGATTTTGCAGCGGTCGAAGCTGACGCTCACATTGCAGACTAGCTCTGGCTCAGAGGGTGTAGCGGGTTCCCTTACTGTGCCACTGAGGTGAAAACCTGCAAAGAGACAGAAATGACCATTAGAAATTAATCACACCATGTATTTTCATGTACATAATTTCACCATGTACATAATCACAAACCACGGCTTAAAATTAAAATAAGATATACTTTGTTTATTTATAATTTCCAACAAACCTGCATCCAGCATAGAACTCAAACCCACAATTTTGAGATTAAAAGTCTCATGCAATATCTACTGAGCTACCGAGGATCTGTGCTGGGTCCTTAACTGTTTACACTCAAAATATTCTTTTTCTTTCTTTTTTTTTTTAAGGAAAAGGCCAGTTGCCCTTACAATATAAGGTACCTTAAGACAAATATGTGTTCTAGGACTTTTTAAATAAAACTTAAAGTGAATTGAAGCTTATTGTTGTTATAATTGTATCCAATACAATAATATCATATAATATATGTTTGGTAACATATTACACTATATAATATAATGTAACTACTTTTGGGATTAAGGAGCTAGTGAGAGTACTCCAAAACAGTCAGTTAAACAATGAGTTGCCAGATTATGGTAATAATTCACTACAAATGTATCCCTTCATACAACTATTTTTATCTTTGGATGTTGTTCAGAATGATCCTATTCTCGTTCTTTGGTTCTACCTTAATTTCACGTGATCGACAAAGTGCTGCCCAGGTGAAAAAAATGGACACAAAAAAGGTAAAGGGCACGACTGAGTGCAAAGACCAAAATTTTCTCATTTCCTTTTCATTTCCTTTCCACAACACCTTCAGTGTTTACCTTATCCTCACCAGCACTTCAGCAAAGACAGGATCGTTCACAGGCACTGAGAACTGTTATTGTATTGTGAACCTATGGCCCTCTCATGGCCAAAATGTACAGGCCTCTGTGTGTTTGGGAAAAAAAGAATTTAAAAAAACGTATTTTAATGTGAATGTGACCTTGAATTTACTCTTCCCAGCTTAGGGGTTTTGACAGGGAAAAAACATAAATAAAAGCCAAATGTGACAAATACAGATTCAAAAGAACAGCAACACCACGTGGGAGTGAGGTTTAAATATGTGTTGAGTTTTGAGAGCCATAACAGATGGACATGTTTTGGCAGAATATGACAATGCAACAAGTACTTTATGGGTAAAATTCTTCTGTAATTAGAATAAATGGGCAATCTGACTGAGTTAGTGGGTTATCAGTTGATGACAGATGGTTTCATAAACTCAGCCAGAGCTAAACTGATATAAACAATTTCATTTAGTCTGTACTGTTTTAATCTTACTACAGGGAGCACATGCATAGCTCATTTTACGATACACAGGCAGAACAGTGGCTTATTTAGACCTCGAATCGCAGGAGCATGATGTACGTCTTGCATCATGTTGTCATTCAAACTGAAAATCATGTAACGTGGCCAACAGGGAGGCTGATAAGCCTCCATGCCAGACAGTGACAGATGACAGACAGCATTATTAGATGGTCGCTTGAGCCAAAGAAAATGGGAAATGCATTAAAGAGCCAACCTTCTGTCAGATGCTGTCTATGTAATCGTTTGAAAGCAGACAGAAAGAGATTTAAATCATATCTCTTTAGAAATGAGATGTCTTTAGAAAGTGATGTTAAGATATTCAACCAAGACTAACACACACACACACACACACACACACACACACACACACACACTTATATTCCTTATTCTAACTGTATCTGTATGATATCCGGTCATCTCAGGCATACATCTCTGGCTGTGAGGACTGAAGCCCCACGTATGAACTTTCTGTTTGTCAAAAGCAGTCAGTCAGTCAGAACAAAGTTGGCTTTAAGATAGAGGGAATGGAGCTAAAACAGCTTCTTTTTTTCCAGACAGAGGATGAACTAATGGGATACACGAGGGAGGAGATCAAGATTATTTCAACTGTGAGTCAGCAATAGAGTCCAAGAATAAAAATAGTGAACTGGAAACTAGCATTATAAGTCTGCTTTAAGCATATTAAAGAGATTCCAATACACTTTCTGTACAGTCAGCAATCATTTAGCGTGTGCAAAGGCTGCATGAGTTGAAAAAGAGCAAGACCAGATGCTAGCTAACTTTAGCTAACATTAGCTATCAGCTTCTGGTCTTTTCAGGCCAAGTAATGACACACCAACAAAACCCGAGTACAGTAAGTGAGCACGAGTGTTCTACTCCCTGCAAGTTCACTTTTTCTCACCAAATCTCATAGTACAAATTTGTTTACTGTTAAATAAACGCAAAAATGTTTTCAAAGCCTTCCTATATCGAATAACATCATAAATGTAAAATCTGTGGCTCAACTTCTTTGAAACCAGAGATCAAACTAAAAAGAAGAGAGATCAAGAGAGGCGCGAGTGTTTTTATGGACAGCACTAAATCTGTGTCACAGCTATGAGTATTTGCAGCAATATCGCTATGACGCACGTGGTCACATATTTATAGCTATTAATGTTAGTGCTGAATGCAACTTCTGCAGTTGCAACATCAAAATCGGATGTTCCCTTGCTCAGTAAAAGAAGCGAACAAGAGTAGGTGTTTGTCTGCAGATGTGATGGTGCTTTGTGAGAAAAAACAAAAGAGGCGGAAGGACTACAAGACAATATCTGAGAGTGAAACTTGTATAGAAATAGAAAAGAAAAAAACTAAGGTGTTTCAGTTCTTTCTGCTTTTCCAGTTGAGCAGACACTCAGTCAACCACACAACCACCAGTCCACATCCTGTCTTTTTTTTTTTTTTTTTTTTAAATACAGACACACACATACACAACACACACACACGAGATGAAATGTGTGGTGCTCTCCGTTACGCCGCCCTGCCCCAGTCATGCCTGGCCTACAGCTGAACCACTGACGTAACAGAAAGAGAGTGACTCGAGAGGAGGGAGGAGGCCACCACTGTGCTGCTGGAAAAATCGGTATGCCCTCAGCTGAGTGTGTCAGTGAGCACATGCAGGAGTTGCTTGGCGGCGAGCCAAAGCCCTGAGCTCAGCATTCTGTAATGCACTTCCTCGCTCTCTCTGTCTGCTCTTCACAGCTTGCATAATACAGCTCTGTACACCACATAGCAACCATACTTAACTCCTTCCCTCCCAACACATATGGAAACTAGTCTGGAGCATTTTAAGAACTAAAGCTGGAGATGTGATGCAGTAGAAATGCAAAGACGTTTTTTATATTTATGTTACCTATACTTCCATTTAGGGGGGTGATAGTTACATGGGTAATTGTTACTGTTGTGCTACTTTATTCCACTTTGACCACTAGAGAAGTGATTGTTACATTTACCCCTAATTCTGCGCTGCTAAATATAAGAGCTCTCCATGAATGAAATCTCAAGGACTGCTATTGGTCTTTGGGGCACTTTGGGAACCCTGGAACTAATGCATACTACCGGTTTGTTTTCTAAGTAATGATACTGCAGTTCACCAGTGTCGAGGTGTAATTTCAAGGTATGGAGGTCTTCTACTGTACAAGTACCTAACAACCCTGGAATCCACCACTGGTTCTTCTTGAGATTGCTTGGTTGATGAAACTGGTTGCAACTCTTTGCAAGAGAGGTCACAAACAGAGTCAACCACTATTCATTTCCTCACAGTTTTAAGTTGCACCAAGGTCGGTACGTAAGATGTCAATTTATCTGCAAATGGTCACCAACTACTTGCTAAGTGTTAGTGAAATAAACACTAACCAGAAAGAGAGCGTATTTATCCTTAAAGTAAAAGCTGCTTCTTTGGAAGCGTTGGTTTCAACAATAAGACAAAACGTTTACTTTGAAGTTCTCCGATTCTGGTTTGCGACACGCTTTTTCAAGTTTCACTATAACTCAGTGGTTAGTTAGTGACTGTTTGCATACATGTAGGCATCTTCTATGAAAACTACAGGCAAACACCACAA